>NC_136485.1:78298942-78378942 GCF_053919585.1 Euprymna scolopes
TTTTAAAAACTGTGAATGCACAGTTTGGAATATCTAAATTGGTATCAGCGGATCAATGCTAAAACCAGCTACATTCTTTACTTTCGATACTGTATAATTTGATTTGCTATTCAAAATACACCCAATCGTTCAATTTTGTAATTAAATCAAACCAAATCATATACGAATGAATTTATTTTACTTGTATTAATTAAATGAGATTTTGCATTAGAAAAAAAAAGATGCTACAATAAATATGCTTTGATAATATAACCACTTCAATTTAAAATGAACTGTTTAGATCTGCTGTTCATTTATCGTGCATTTAACGCAATTGCTGAATATTTAAATTGATAGTTTTCAATCTTTTTTTTTGTAAATATTTGTACACGTTTGCTTTAGTTTAATTTTCCAAATACTGCTGAAAGCTTAAAAAAATATTTTACGATGAACAAATCGGAAACTATTGTCTTTAAAGTAAGTATTTGGTCTTTCTTATTTATTGCAGGAATAAGACAATAAAAAAGCAAAAATGCAAGTCATATATACAATATTTATAAGAGCAATGTGATTGGCACTAGTACCTAGTGGTATTGCTATCCTAGTTCTCAGTATCCAACGTAACACATTTAAGTACAAATTGCACCGGAAAATTGGCACCGTTAAATTGAAAAAAATGAGTAAATAAATAAAAATTACACCTTATCCATTAGAACCGTTCGAGAAGTGCAGGTAAGCTGTCATTCGTTTCGTTTAAATAAGGCTTACATCCCGCTCACCAACCACAAATAAATATGTTTAATATGCATCATGACTGGTAGTGATGGTGGCTAGTTATTTTTTATATAACGGAGCTAATCACGGGGCAACTTAAAATGAAAATAATTTTGCTAGTTAGAAAGATCTTTTTGCGTGGTAGTCTGAAATGTTTTTTTTTTGTGGAATGAGAAATGCATTATATGATCTATCCATCAGAGCTAAATTGACCAACATAATTCAACTGAAAGTGCTCAACGATAAGAAACGATTTTCTGAAAGGGTTGTCATAAGTTTTTGGAATTTGGACAGAATTAATTTCATGAATTATAATATATATGTATTGTTTATAATTAATGAAATTAATTCTGTCCAAAGTTCTAAAAATTCCAAAATTCAAAATTCAAGAGTTCGACAAGATACACCTGAAGAAGTTCGGAGGTTATATCAACTGAAACGTTGTGAAAATCACAATCAAGCTGATAACAGTATTCCAATGAATTGAAATAATACGAGTACCCAATCCTCATCTCAAAAAATTCAGAAACAAGAGAATAGAGTGTTTCAGAATCTTTGAGATGCTGATTGCTAATTTGCGTTATTTTGAATCTGTATTCTCATTTTGTATGTTCTTGTTTGTATATTTACTCTGTTTTTTCATTATTATTTATAACCCTAGTTTAGCCAGAAGCTAGACTATAGAGAGCTTAAATTAGACAAATTAACACCGCATTGTGCTTTTCTTTTTTATCTTCATTTTTTATGCCCAGGAACCTTATCTTTTTCCCCCAGCTTCTAACATGCCCTTCATTAAAAGTAACCCAAATCTACAGAGTTCAATCAGAGGGGATTTTGTTTTTCATATTAAATGATTTTCAAGATTATAACACCATTATTTCAGCATGTTTCATATTATTCTGTACAAGTAGTCAGATTTCATATAATTGCACATTATCTTCCATAACTAGATGCAATAATTGATTATTGGGGAAATAAAAAAAATAGATGCACCTATAAATATATAAATATTGTAAAACAAAAAAATGTCCGATTAAAATTCAGCCGCAAATGGTTCAGGTCAGATTTCTTCTTGATATAAAACTTCATCAGTAATATAACTTCCGGCGAAAGTTTCACTTTTCCAAGTTTATTTATTTATCAGGTTAAAAATGACTTTGTTCATGATTTTATTATGACAGCAGGGTACATAATTTGTAGATTCTTTTGAAAGTAATCCTCATCGTAAATGCTCAATAGTGGGTTAAAATAACAATAAAAATACTGGTAGAAACCCACCCAATAAAGATTACCATAATATATATTGGCTGGATTTTTATAAGTAATTTATTGCAATTTTTTTAAAAATCATTATCGAGATTACAAAAATGTGACCGTACCGTGTCGGCCATTTTTCTTGATCTCGTGTAACGCTTGACACACATAATTTGTAAATCGATTTTGCGAATTTTCTGGAGTATACTATCTTTTAAAGTAAAACACATTTTTAGTGTAAACAGTTGCTGGAAGTTATTGAATAATTGAATTTAGTTTCTAATCTCTTGACTTAATTTTTTTTTTAATTGAAGTCAGGTAAATATAGCAACAGTAAAATTTATTTAGACTTTTTTCAGATGTTATATATAAAAAGTTCATTATAAAATATTTATTAAATAAAACGTTATAAATTCTCATGTTGTGCTTCTACTAAATTTCAATCTAACAAAACCGAATTTTTCCAAAGTAAAGCAAAGGGGTTAGCCCTCTTTTAAACTACGTGCATGAGAGTTTACCCAGAACTTCCTGAACGGTGCTAATTTTCTGATGTTAAATCTACATGTTTATATATTTATTCGCATTTGCTACGTTTACCGGTGCCATTTAAAGAGGTTCCATCTTTACCGTGTTGTTTTCCGATGCCAGTTTAACTGATGTCCCCAGATCACAACCTATTTGCTACTAATTATTTATTCTAGGGTAGATATCATCTCTTTATTATAACTAGCCATCATTATTTCTATCAAGGTATACGTCTAATTATATTTTGTTTCATTATACGTGCGTTATATTATAGAATGGATAAAGTTGATTTAAATCTATAATTTAATAGTCCGATCACATAATTTTATCTATTGAATGTTCACTTCTATACGGTGTTCTCTTGTGAAATCATGACGTTACACACGTAGACGCAGCCCCTCTAGCTAAGTACACTGCGACGGAATATAAAAGGAGTAATAACTCGATTTTTTTTATTACGATGTTCAGTTCCTCCTTCTCGTGATTGACATTACGGGTGTTACATCATCCACGTTTAAATTTCACCGTTAACTTCAACATGTAACTAAAAGAGTATATATATTAACTTCAACATGTAACTAAAAGAGTATATATATTAGAATACCAACTACGCAGGTCAGGCTCCCTTTAACGGACGCATTATAACGTCATCAGTAGCATGATAATTGAGATTGTTTGATGTAGAATGTGTTATAGTGTTCAGTAAAATGTATTGTGGGTGTTTACTTTTTTTCATAAGTCCTGTCTTTCTTCGATTTACGCTTATTTGTGTGAGCAGGTTAAAGTATTGTGTGCGTAAGTAGATCTGCCGTTAGTTTTTCAAATGTATATCAGCAATATACACTCTATATTCTATAGAATGACTCCACGCATATTTCTTTTAAAACTATGATATTTCTTTCAAATTACAATGTTATTTTTTAAACACCATCGTTTTTCGGCAAAATAATATCTGATGAGAACCGCACATGATGGTAAACATGTATCGAGCAATTTAAATACACACATTTTTTTAATGTTTTTTTACAGACTCGTTGAATTAAAACGATTTCTGTAACACTGACTTTATTAATAACATATCGAATTAACTTTTACAGATAAAATTCACCTCTAAACCTATTTATCTTTAAAATGGTGTTAATGCGCTTGTGATCTCTGTATGTATAGACACGCACACATTTTATATGTATTCGTATATATATATATATATATATATATATATATATATATATATAAATATATATATATATACATTGAAAGCGATACAAAAATATATACTTATATATATACACGTGTATATGCATATATATATATATATATATATATATATATATATATATATATATATATATATATATATATATATAGAGAGAGAGAGAGAGAGAGACAGGGAGAGAGTGAGAACTTCACAACAACTGATTACTGGATATCCGACGCGAGTGCAGAAACTTATTTGATAAAGCAACACCCGGTTTCCTTCGTCTTTTTCTTTCACTCTATAAATATTACTATGTAATACGTTTCATCTTCATTCCTGTTAGGCATATCAAATCGGCGTGCTTCCTGTAGAAAGACTAACTTATATCTTCAAGCGAATATCATATTTGATAGGCTATTTCTATTTACCCAATTGTTCCACAAAATCTTCATCAGATACAATACAAAGCAGTAAATATGAAATGCGCATATATTTAAATATTTAGGTCGAGGCAAATCGGACGTAATATATTTTGTCTGATCAGGTGATAAGGTAGCGGAGTCATGTCATAGTATTCACTCGTGTGTTGAGAATAATTAATAATGTCGAAAGTAATAATTCCGACCTGGATTAACTAATGTTTGTATTCTAGCTGCTCTTTTTTTTCTGATAGAGTTTGAGATAATAGGATCCGTTTTTTATTCTCATAAACTTTGTGGGAATTGATTTAAATTTTAAAAGAAGGTTACTGTTGTCTCAATTTAAGAACAGTGATAGTTCATTGAAAATATACTGAATATAATCATAGCAATACTCTTACCTGGCAGCCCCATGCACTTGCGCAAACCCGTCCAGCGGGTTGCCCATGTAATTTTCGCCTGACAGAGTTTTCCTTCCTTAGAATAGTTGTAAAAAGCGAGATTTCTGATCCTTGAGACGCATAATACAACTGGGTGGGGGAGCAAAACACTCATTAAGAGAACGTTTACACAGCCTCCAATGAAGCCGCAAGAGGTCAATTTAATTGAATAACGGTTTCCTTCACCAATGTCATTATCCCTTCCATAATTTAAATGCGACATAGGGGGTTGCTTACCAGCGTCTATCAGTTTCTTCAATTATCAGAAACGTTGCATTCCCGCCTATGCACAAACAATTCAAATAATGTCATTTTTAATGTTGTTTTCCCCCATTTTCTCATAGCGAACGGATTGCACAAAAGTGTTCTTACCTTAAGCGTTTACGTAGCAACTACTAAAAATTTTCCAGTTCATTGCCTCGAATATACCTTGTTGATTTTGCATAACGCCTTAATCCATTTTTCTGTTAACTTTAACGTCCTTCTGTATGTTTTCTTTTATACAGTTTTTCCATTTATGTTCGTCTTGGCAGGTGTTCTGTGACAAAAAAATGGTAGACCTGTTTGTCCAACGGTTTGCGCACATATGACATGACCGATTTAAAAGGCGGTTGAGCTCCCCAAAGAAAGGAACCCCTAAAATCCACTATAAACAAGGGGCAAACAAACCCCGATATTAAATGTAGTACACCCGGTCGACAGCAAAAAAAAAAAAAAAAAAAAAAAAAAAACCTGCTTAGAGAAAATCATAGAATAATACATGATTGTGTTGTATTCATCTTGGTTTTAATCCATCAATAAAATGTCACTTAAAAGGTTGGCCGGTGTAACTAATACATATCTATATATTTCAGAATAAATGTTTGTACCTCGAGGACAGTCTTCTGACTTAAGAATCACGAGTGTGACCCGGAAAGTCAGATAAAAAATTCTGAACATTTATAGGTGCGATTTTGTAAGGAGTCTAAACAGCAACCAATATAGACATCGGGAAGTGACAATGTCGTTGTTGATGCGATGGGGCAACTGCCCTACGTTACCTTGCTCTGCAGTATATAATTATGCGCAAAGCCGAAATAATAAATTACTCAGGAATCGGTAAATTATTTAGTTGAGAGTGACTGCTTATCCCTCTCCACGACGCCCCATATTACTAATGCTGCACTACTAAAGGTGCAAAAATAAAGGAAAACCTTCAATCTAATTGTCGACTATATGAACTGAATATTTGAGAAGTATATATATATATATATATATATATATATATATATATATATATATATATATATATATATATATATATATATATATATATATATATATAATCTTTCTGTTTAAAGTAAACCAGTAAACTAGAAAACGCTTAGGTTTGTTCTCTGTGCATTGAATGTCTTCCTACCGAAAGGCGAATTTGTGTACTATACTTTTTTCCTGAACAGGCGACCGACTATCGAGACGACGGCATATCAACCCTTACGCATGAAAAACTTACACGCACCGAATGGAAGACTAACCCTAAGCCGCAAATCCAAGCGCTGCCAGCGAAACCAACAGGTTCTATGGCATTGAAAAAAAGACGTCTAGTTATTGGCGATCAGAGTAATGATGAGGCTCGGATGCTTTTGAGGTGTCTAGGTTTTATGTGATACGATATCTGAGAAGGGGCGATTTTCAAATCATCAATTGTGGCGTCTGTCCGCATAGGAAATTAAGGGAGGGACTGGTGTGCCGTTTTCTATGTTGAGTTTGAGTCAAACCGACTTGCAAGCAGGTTAGTCTTCTCGGTTGTCATGCAAAAATCCGTGTGATTTTTTGATCGTGGGGGAATCGTTTACTGCCAATTATTTACAATACTGTTGTGGATTTTCTAAAACTAATGGGTTCATAATTTATGTGCTTCGATGCGTGTTCTGGCGATTGCAGTGTATTCTCCGGTACATGATATTATAATACACCTAGACACCTCTAAAGCATGTGGACTTGATCTCATTCCGCCTTTTCTGTTAAAACCATGCTTTGATGGGGTTGCACTCGTTCTAAAACAACTTTTCAACAAATGCCTTAACGAATCTTGCTTTCCAAACTGCTGGAATTCCGCTTCTGTGATACCAGTTTTCAAGAATTCTCGCGAAAGAACTCACCCATTAAATTATCTCCTGATTAGCTTTCTCCCAGTTTCCTCAAAAATATTTAAGTTTTTAATTAATCAACTCTTCTCCATCACCTTACAGCTGCTAAACCCCTGGCCGACAATCAATATGGGTGTAAACAATTCCACCTCAGATATCCTAACAAATCTCTGAACGTATATACCGTTTATGGGACACAACAGGGGGGTAGAGCGGTAGCCCTCGATATATCTAAGGCTTTTTACAGGGGGATTCTTCTCAGGAAAATTAGATCATATGGTATTACTGGAAGAAAATTATGCAATTAAATCCTTCTTAAGACAAAATCAGGTTGTCTTTGACGGGCGTACATCTAAACAGTATAATACAAATGTTGGAGTACCTCAGGGGTCTGTCCTTGGAACTTTATTTTTCCAAATATTCATAAAGGACCGCCCCGATGAAATTGTTTAAGAGGTAGGCATATTTGCTTATGCCACCACTCTCTATAACAGGCATGAGGGGAAAACAAATTCACATATCTAAGGAAATGGACGAAACACTAGTGGATGACTTCAAATATGTAGTGGAATGGGAGCAAAAATGGATTGTCACATTCAATGCTGCCAAGACTAAACTTGTTTTTTTTCAAGAATTACAACAACTTTCTCTACCACCAATAGCAATGACCAAAAACATTACCCCAAAGTACTTTCTTCAAACTATTTGACCTAACGTTTACAGGAAACATGTACTGGACTAGATACATTGAGAGGATTGCCAATGCTGCTACAAAGAATCTGCCCTCTCTCTAATGTACTAGAAAACAACTTACGCCTGAAAGTACCCTGTACTTCTATAAGGTCACTATTCGCCCATGTGTTGAGTACTTTTGTCATATTTGGGCTGGGGCCTCGTCTATTCGTCCCTCAGTACTGGGCAGGGTTCAAAAGAGAGTCGTAATCCTGATAGATTCTGAACTGTCATCAAGGCTTCACTCTCTGTCCATCAACGAAATGTTGCATCCCTCTGCCTGGTGAATGCTCTGACGAACTACAAGCACTTGTACCCCCTCGACGTGAATACCCCCGAGAAATCCGAAAAGAATTTGAATCAATCTCTTGACAGTAGAGCTCTCTTGGTGTGAGAATATTTCCTTCTCTAGGAGTTTCTTCCATAATTGCTAGACTTTGAACTCCTTTCCAGGAGTCTGCTTTCCCAACTGTACTGGCCTGCAAAAGTTCAAGTTTAATGTGAACAGGTATCTTGCCACTCCTCTACCTTCAAAATACCTCTGCAATAATGTCCTCGATAGTAACCCCCTACTTCAAAGATTCACTGTACTTTGTTTGGGGTGAAAATTTACAAAAAAGGAGAACAGATGTCACACTTTGGTGCCGGTGTCTAAGATTGTCTCTTCTATATGAAAAGGATCCCTTGCCAAGGGATCCGGTCACTCTTTATTGCAGTTACCAAGATAATAGACTATTATTCACTCAACATGATTTTGTTTGACTCTTAAGCTGCTCTATATTCGTGATGTTCGTGCTGGGCAATTCTTTACGTATTTCATTAATGTGTTGTGGAAATTATGTCACGAAAGCACACATTAATCATCGATTAGTAAATATTTGTTCAACAATCACAATCAAGCGAGGATATTAGCGGAAAAATCGTCTACGGTTTACAATTTACGAAAATGTTGCAGCAGTAATTTTTGGAACGCTTATAACTAACTGTAACACTATGTATAAGGTATCTTCTTAGAGCTATTTCCAGCATGAACATTATTGATATAGAGAAGCTTTTCAGTTGTACAAAGGCTATCCTTGCGGATGACAAAATAGTCTGCAACAGACGTTGACCCAACAGCTGTATCATGTTTAGACACAGAACACTCACCAAACAAGACAACAGATGGAGCTGTGCAGTTGTTTCTTACTGAAATTTCTGTCAACGGAAAGAGTACTACTCCTTACGTACAACGATGAATATTACTCTATTCCGCCCCACCCCGTAAAAATCAGATATCAAATCTGTTTAATTCGTTTGCGTATTGAACTTCGATTATCTAGTCATATTGAGATTACGGATCCGATTAAAATCAACTAAACGGTTAAAAATGTGTCCGTGTATATATAATATGGATGACCTTACAAATTATAAAAACTTTTTGCGAATTAAAAATAATAAGCTTAATACAGTTTGAATAATACTTTTTGTATAGAATATTTGTTTATCGCAGGGATGGGCACACAGATTTAATAACACGATCTCTCATCAGCAGTACTATGTTTGCTACATAGTGATGATTAACGACTTTTAGATTTTCTGAAATTCCATTTTTATTTTGATTAATATAACCAGAGATGTTCTATCTAATTAATGGCGTTACACGGAAATCTCTGTGTAAAACTCATGAATCGCTATTGCAATTTAAAGCGTTTACTTGCTCTAATAAATGGATGGGAAGTTCTCCTTGTTCCATTAGAAATATAGCAGTAATAATGCCCAGTAATTGTAAGTATATATATATATATATATATATATATATATATATATATATATATATATATATATATATATATATATATATATACTAGCAGTAAAGCCCGGCGCTGCTCGGGTCGTATATACTGTTCATAACCTGCCCTTTGAATTAATATGATTTATGTAAAATTTATAAGTTATTAACCGGAAATTGTCGGAGTAATTTAATAGAGACCGCAGAGGTAATTCTTTTTTTTTTAATTTGACCCTACATTTAACCCGTTTACATTTATTGTTGTGATAAAATAATCCAAAGAAAAAGAAAAAGCTGCATCCATGTGCAAATAACCTTCATATAAAATTTCTCGGGTTTAGACCCAAAATTTCAAAATAATAATCGTTGAATTTTGACACTTTGACAGCCAAATTTCTTGCCGAAAACAGATTTAAAATATTTTCCCAAATCGCAATGCCTCTGATATCAACTCTCCAGTCAGTAGCCCGAAAATTGACAAAGTACTTTGGAAGGGAAATCTATACCCACAGACACACACACACATACAGATTCAATTTCAAACACACACACACACACACACGCATATATACACACACATATATATATATATATATATATAGAGAGAGAGAGAGAGAGAGAGAGAGAGAGAGAGATGAATATAGAGAGATAGAGAGAGGAATATTTTTACACGAATATTACGCAAAAATATATCATGTATAATATCTGCATAATATAATTAGATGTAATCTTTAACAAAATGATCATCACATGAGACAACCCCAAAAAACTCAAAGAAATTAATTAAAAGAAAAGTTTAAAAGAATATGAAAATTAGCTAGATCTTTGGCTAGTGAATATAATTCAACGATTCATATATATATATATATATATATATATATATATATATATATATATATATATATATATATATATATTAAATGTACACTCAATCTTTATACAGCCATCTATCATAAAATTATACAGAAATGAAGATATACTTATTTGACAAATAATTACTAACAAACAATGTAATTACCTATATGCAAAAATACAAAACACACTGTAAAGCTTCATTCTTAAGCTTAATTTCATATGGCTGCAATATTTTAACCAATCAGAAATTTCAGTGTGAAGCAGTTGTTTAACCTTGATACAACACTTCTATCAATGAGAAGGCACTGCAGGGTTCCGGCTACGTACAGGTCAGCTGACAACAGCTTTTATCCACTGCACTAGTTGCTTCTTTCATTTCCGTTTTAAAATTCTTAAAAGAAAGGGATTGACTAATGATATGCATCAAAGAATAATAGCAACCTAAAAAGAAGAAAATGCGTACAGGGAAATAGCTTTAAAACTAAATTTAGTGGTGAGTACAGTTGAGGCTGTCATGAGAAAGTGGACAATAACGGGTGCTAATATTAAAGATAATCTAAGATGTGGTCGGCTACTTAATTTTAATGATGTTACATTGCTAATAACGTGAAGAAAAATTTTTTGGCTTGTTCAGATATTCAGAAAGATTTGATGAAAGCAGATATTGAAGTAAGCAAGGATACAATCAAGAAATCATTGAAGTAATTATATAAATATACATGCATATGCATGTATATGCATATATATATATGCATATATATGCATACATATATGTGCATATATATGCGTATATATAAAATTGCAATTATATATATATGCATATATATGCATATGTATATATATATGTCTATATATATATATGCGTTTATATATATATTCATGCATATATATGCATATATATGTATGCATATATATATGCATATATATATTTGAATATATATATATGCATATATACGACCATATATATGCATATATATGCATATATATGTATATATATGCATATATATATGCATACATATATATGCATATATATGTATATGCATATATATATATGCATATATATGCATATACATATGTATATGCATATATATGTGTGCATATATATATGCATACATATGCGGATATATATGTGCATATGTATGCATATATATGGGAGTATATATGCATATACATACAAATATGTATATATATGCGTTTATATACATATATACACACATATATATATACATACATATATATATATATATATATATTTATGACCATCCCAATATTCTTGACTTGGAATAAAATGTTCTATTTCTTAACTGTGAACAACGAATGTCAAATACTGTCGAGTTTCCTTGGTGCACAGTAGTGCCAGTTTTTTTCTTAGAATACATGTATTGTATTTATTTTCAAACCAGAACCTGGATTATCATGATATGGCTGAACCGTCCAAGCAATGTCAAGCTAAAAAGGAAAAGAGGAAGCGCGAAACGACAGTAAAAAAATATTTGCTGAAGTGGATAAAAAGAAACAGAAATGTAAAATGTTCTGATTTTATGTAACAATAAAGTTGATCTCATGGAAAACAAAGCGATTTCTCGAGTGACAGGAGCAATAGACAGATAGTGACACATAACAAACATTTATTAGTGACCATACCGACATTTCAACTTGATCAGAAGGCTCAGACGCAAGCACCCCAGTAATTTGTCAACATTTAAATATCTGTCATCGTGGCAAATTCCTCTAGCTGATAGTTTGAGAATTGATATCATCAAAAGGGGGAGAGATCCATTCCAGAATAAGCAGGTACCTTTCACGTGTGTTAACCGACCATGATCAAAGGTTAAAGGTGAATTTCGGAAACTTTCAACAACCTGGTTTTATTCTCCATTGTAAAATGGCGACTGCGTGCTACGATCGTGTATGGCTTAGTCGGTGAGTGACGGAAAGTTGTACGGCTTTTGCCTTCGGTTGTTTGCCAAAGACGCAAACTTCCTGGAATATCTACTTTCGTCAATGTTTTTGAAGCCTGGTGGTAGCTAAATCCCAAACTTATTGAGCATGAACAGTCAAAGGCCCATCTGTCGTCCTGGAACAATTCTATAACGCTGGCTTCACAACTCCAGCTGCAAATAAACTATCGATGCAGCGTACAGATCTCTTATGGAAAAACGGAAAAGGAAGTTAAGAGACATTCTGCACACAGTTTTCGGCGTGATACCTTTTCTTGAGCGACAGAATCTGGAATTTAGAGAACATCGCGAGAATACGTCCTCATTAAACAAAGTTTACTTCTTGGAATTTATTGAATTGTTATCTCAATATGATGAGTGGTAAAGGAACATTTGTCCAGCCTCTAGCAAATCGCAGACAGCCAGGTAATATGTTTATACATGTCGCCTGAAACACAGCACGAGTTTATTTCTCTTTTGGCAAAACATGTCATTGGAACACTGGTTACTGACATCAAGAATGCCAATAAATGTTGGTATACTTTTTGATAGCACACCAGACGTTTCGCATGCTGAGCAAATGTCAACAGTAATTAGATATGTACATATCAGCGATGGTACAGTTGAAGTGTGTGAGTCATTCGTAAGATTTTTACATTTGAAAGGTAAAACAGCTACTGCATTGACTTACGAGATACTCGAGTATTTAGAAAACGAATGACTAGATATTAATTTCTGTCGCAGTCAGGGGTACTATAACGCTGCAAGCATAGCCGGAATGCATGGTGGCGTTCAAAAAAGATCAAGGACAGTAATCCAAGGACCGTTTTTGTAACTTGTTCTTATCATTCTTTTAACCTTTGTGGGAAACATTCGGTTTCTACCAACCCCCTTGTGTAACATCTTTTGCCACTCTTGAGGCGCTGTACGTTTTGTTTTGCTCTGTCAACCCATCGCTTGGATGGGTTAAGTAAACTGCACAGGTCTTACAGTGAAGAGATTATCCACAACTGGCTGGAGTGTACATGCTGATGCAGTGAAGCCGGTGAAACGGAAGTTCAAGCAGTTTGTGGAAGCTATTGCATTTCTGTGTGATCTCGGAGAAACCAATGAGACAAGGGGCGCAGCGCATAATCTGTTCCCAGTTATATGCGACTTTTCTTTCATTGCTTTCATGTTATTTTAAGGTGGAGTTTTGTAAGAGGTAAAATAGCTCAGAAGTGCATACAAACACCAGGCATTACACTGGCCATAGTTGCTTACAAACTAAGGGCTCTTGTGGCCTTTTTGGAAGGGAGCGTAAGCAATACCTTCCAGCAAGCACTTGCAAAATGTGAAGAACTTGATATCTCTAGAAAGAGGGGAATCAGAAAAAGAACATAATATAAGGAGAGGAGGCAAGAGAGATTGGATTGTCATTGCAGTCAGAGACAAATAAAGCAATATTAGAGTGTATGGGCCGTTTCAATATCGAGCTGAATACCAGAGTACAGGCAATGAATGACATTTTGTTTGCCTGTTTCTGACGTTCTGCCAGAAAATATTGTTTGGGCGTGCGGTGAAGGAATACGGTTGTCTGTTGCCAAGCCCACAGCTGTGTATGATGAGCTATCTGAAGAAGGCGTTTGTGTGGAAATTTAACGTTTAAGGCGACATCTACAAGCAGTTGTAATAACTTTGTAGGAAGCCAAACACTGGACTACTGCTAGTCTTACAGTTTATCATAATTGTGAATTTGTTGAATCGTTGTCATATCTTACGCTGGCTCCAAAATCTCTTCTGACAATATGTGTTTTTATGGCATCGTATAAGAGATGTTTCTCCAAAATGAAACATAAAAACATTACTCGGTCAATCATGAGCCAATCGGAATTGTCGGATCTGGCTGTCCCGTCCATTGAAAATGAACTTACAAAACAAATAGATTTTGACAATATCATTGACGTGTTTGCCATAAAGTAAACAAGGAAACATGTAAAATAGGGCGATAATATCGAACGTATATCATTTTATGAATTGCTAAGTTTTACATTTAAATGTTGGGAAAGTGAACAGTTCTTCTAATGATCAAATTACAATGGGGTGTAGATGGTGTTTTATGTAATGTCACGATATTTAAGAAAAACATGTTTATTGATATTTCTTCTGTTCCCGCTTTCTAACACTCTATTCTATTTATTTCTTAGTAACAACTACAAAACATAATGCAAATGGAAGAAACGAAATTTCATTTTTACAGACACCTAATTCAAATTTGATACGACGAAACAAAACTGTAAAATAGCTTATTTTTTTTTTACGTTACATATGCAGGTTTATATATTATTCCTTAACTGGAATTCATTTTTGAAATGAGCATTGTACATATTAATTTATTTTAATTTCGAACTATTATTCTCGTCTTTATTAGTTGTTGTTTTTACGACGTTTCAGCAACTTATCCTTTGCCCTTCGTCAGGTAATAACCGCGACGGATAGGGACTTCGAATCTCCTTAACTGCATTTTCAGTAATCACTGCCATCCGTAGTTGTTGTCGTCTCACCATGTTTTTGGCCAAGTAAGCCTTTGGCCGGCTATTAGGTAGGATTGAAACCGTTATCTTCAGACAATGTTCATCTGGAACCGTAGAAATTCAACGTCTCTATCAACTACGCCACGGATCCCGAAGGGCGATCAAGGTCGGATTCGTTGATCTTATATACCCACGTTTATGTATTATCTGATTCTCCATTGTCGGGCCCGTACCGATTGGTATATATATTATTCCTTAATTGGAATTCAGTTTTAAGATGAGCATTATATATATTACTTTATTTTTATTTCAGACTATTATTCTCATATTTATTAGTTGTTGTTTTCATCTTTATAAGTTGTTGTTTTTCACGACGTTTCGGCCAACTATTCCTCAGAGGAATAGTTGGCCGAAACGTCGTGAATCACAACCAATAAAGATGAAAATAACAACTAATAAAGATCAGAATAATAGTCCGAGATAAAAATAAATTAATATATATGCATGTTTGTTAATACGATTTTTGAAAAGAGAGCGTAGAGAAAGTGGAAGGAAACTGAAAGTTATATTGTGCTACCTGGTTCGTTATGCAGGCGAAAGGATCTTTGATATTCTGCCTCCACGTGAACTATGACTGATAGCTTTCTGATAGTTCTCCGTTGGTCCCACATCCGATGTTGTTTCTTTGTTTTGTTTTCCGCCACATTTTCCTGACGTGCTTAGTTATCGCAGGTGTAATAGGATCAACAAAGTTTATAGATTAACTATCTTAATTATCTTGAAACTTTGGCAAATGCATGTTGTGTGAACCTTGCAAAAAAAAAATAATTCAATAAAAAAATGCATTAAAATTTTTTAGCATCTGCTAATTTTAATCCGATTAGTTAAGCGCATCGGTATATTCTGGGTTTTCTCGATATTTGCCTTGAAACGCTCCTATTGTAACAACACCGCATATTGGGCTTTCTACTGTAGATTTAATTATAAAATAAAACGATCGTAAACTTACTGTTTCGTTTTTTTCTCTACTTTTTATAAGCGTCTTTCTTTTTTTCTAACTGATTTCTCCCTTTTTTTGGGGGGCAGCGTCTCTATTCAACTGCATTTCTACCGTCCCCTTTCTTTTTCATAACTACGAATTATTAATTTATTTTTTCATCCATTTACTGAGAGAGTCGTTATAGTATACACTTATGTAGTTATCCCCATTATTGTGCTCATACCCGGTGTTCATACTAGTACAATACGTTTATTATTATTGTGATATAATGAACAGTTGCATCTGAACTGATTGTCTTTTCGTATTCCAGTTTATCTTTGATTGTACACGTAAGCAGTAACACACCGAGCAGGAAGTAAGTAAAGAATGTATGCAAATTTAAGATAGATAACTATACAGCATAGTGTGGAATTTGGCTCAGTGGGGTGACATTTGAGCGGCCAGCCCCGGGTGACATTTAGTCTAGCGACGTCAGATCCCTATCTCTGCTCATAAAATAACATTGCCTATTATATTGTGTATGAATTACAATAGAGACACCTTACTATTTATTATTGCATTTTCCACATTATATAGATGCGATATTAAAATTAAAAGATATATGTGTTGAGTAGCTATAAACTAAACGAACACAAACATATAGTCAACGGCCTTGTTTATTACTATCTAACTTAAATTCATACACGTTCCAAATATTTTGTAAAATAACTGTGTTAAATATATAAATGTGTATTGGCGCAAGTGAATAAATACATGTTCTTTCGACTCACGCGTGCCAATACTATGGTTTAACAATATAGCTCACTTAACAGCTATTTGTACTGGGTGAAAACAAAGGTTTATTCCAGAAGTTTATCTCGGTTCAAGTCCATAGACGAACTTTTAACTGAGAAATTTCGAAAGATTGCTCAAATCTCGATACGATAAGATCACTGATGCACACACACATGTATATATATATATATATATATATATATATATATAGGGATTCGAATACACGTTCATGAATGGACTTTTTATATTTCTTCATTATTATAGTGTTTATTTTGTATATTACATTTTTATGTTCTATTCCACGATTGTCTTAAGCAATTGCAATGTTGAAATCTTGCATTTGGCCACTGTTTTTAGGAGCGAGCTTTTTTTTTCTATGACTCAGATGGCAAATGTTTTTTTTTTTTTTTTTGCTACCTCTAAAACAATAGCCACTCGGCAATCTTAGATCGCATCAATGTGTGTCCGCATGTGCAGTTGACAGAACGTATAGATTCAAATCAATTCGAACGAGCAAGTTAATTTCCTTGTGTAAATATCTAGTCCGAACCGCAATCTTGTTAGAGGGGAGGAAAGAATCAGAAATGGGAGTTGGGAGATGGAAGGCGATGTATATCGACTTTCGTTTGCCCCCTTCCCAGTCATTTTGTGTGGCATGCGCGTGGATGCGTGGCGAGAAAAGTTTGCAGTTATACGAAGGGTCGGGTTAGGAGTTAAGGGGTTTTCGTAGTCAGGCGAAGATACTGCTTGTTTGAGTTCAGAAGAAATGTGATAGCCCGTTGGTTTGGTGAGGGCGTTTTGAGGCTGAGTTCGCTGAAAACCATGTCCGTTTCTGTCAGCTAGTAAAACAAACAAACAGAATAAACAGCTACGAATGAGATAGAAATCGATTTCTCTTATTCTAGTTCACGTCTTCTTAGTTCTTTATATCCCTCCTCCCACCATCTTTTCCAGTTTTGTATTCAGTCTTTTTCTTGCTTATCTTAATATATATATATATATATATATATATATATATATATATATATATATATATATGGAAAACATCAAGAAATTGAGCTGATGAGCAAACCATCGCAATACGTATTGTAGTAGACTCCTTTATCTTTAACTCTATATTTCGAAACCCATTTCGTCCCATATACTGATTATAATAATAATAATAATTATTATTATTAGTATTATTATTATTATATTTATTATTATTATTATTATTATTATTATTATTATTATTATTATTATTATTATTATTATAATTATTATTGTTATTATTGGTCACAAGGAGCTTTCACAAGATCCACAACAAGCTCTCCTTAAAAAACAGATTGCACTTTTCCCTGAAAGCAGAGTGACATAATTTCCAGTACTATTCACCTCTTTCAGTAATGTTTGCAAATAAATTAGTATTATCGAAACAGCTGCTTGCTATTGCTTTCTCGTTGGAAGCGGCTATTGACCTTCATTGGAATTTGAGTGAAATAAGCCTCCCCAAGATCCTATTTCTCCTCACACTTATTATTATTATTATTATTATTATTATTATTATTATTATTATTATTATTATTATTATTATTCATGCAAAATATGTTGTTCGTTGACACAAACAAACACACACACACACACACACACATATATATATATGTATATATATATATATAATATATGATGCAAACGAAATTATTTTGGACCAATCTAATGATTATTATTATTATTATTATTATTAATATTATTATTATTATTAATAATATTAATATTATTATTTACTCACTAGGAGTAGGCACACAAGCACTCATGTAAGATTGTTCTTGGAGGACAACTGGTGTCCTCTGGAGTCTAAACGACATGTAGCTACCCAAAATTCTTAGTACTCTCAATTTCTTTTGATAACCTTTGCAAAAGAATGTGCGTTATTGCAACAGTCGATTATAATTAATTCATCGTTGGAAGCGATCATTTGTCTTGACTGGAATTTAGGCGTCGATTAGATTCTTCAAGTTCCAGTCCCATTTTCACTCGACCAGCGTAAGTCTCGTCATTCCTTTGTCCCCTCGGTAGTTCCGTCCTATTTGACACTAATTTATTGGGTGTGGTGTCGGTTTATCGTGACACACAAAATAAGGTACCGGTAACTTAAAGCTACACCGTTTATTCTATGTGGGGTGTTTTGCCTTTCTCATCTGTATTAATTTTTGTGTGTCCAATTTGTGTATGTTGTTGTAAATATTAGTCTCCATGTTTCAGAGTTTCTGCAGTGTTCATGATTATCCGTTGTATCCCTTCAGTTATCTCTCTGATTCCGACCTCTCCCATTATTTTTGCAACATTTTCCGGTATCATACCTAGCGCTCCTACTATTAGTGGTATAATCTCAACTTTCTTCATTTTCCTGATCCATTTGATTTCTCTGGCCAGTTCCATGTAATTACTCCGCTTATCCGTGTCCTTTATTTTCATTTTGTGGAACGCCAAAAATCTAAAATCTGGCAGGATTTCTTTTTTATTCTTGATAACTTTTATGATATCTTGTCTTCTTGCTTGGATATGTTTATCCGTATTTATATCAATGCCCCATGGGATTTTGTGATATTTATTTTCCGGTACTGCTGCCAGTTTGTGTACCATTTGTGTAGGACTTCTAGTTGCAACTGTGTCCATAATTGCCATTGTAGTACATTTTCAACTAGATTGTATCTATTATTGGGAGAGTTTGCTGCATTCATTTATTATGTGGTTTATTATTTTCTCTGTTTGTTCCGAAGAGTATGCATTTTTTTCAGTCCTTGCTTTGATGTGATGGTTCTAATCTCATGATCTTATACATCTATTATAAAGGATACAGCTGTCCTCTTAACATTTCCTGTTTGTAGTCATTTCCATGTGTTTTCCTTAATTTCACCTCTGTCATCCTCATGAACCGTCCGTATAGCTGGTTTTCTTCCGATTTTTCTTTGCCTGTCTCATTCCTCGTTTCTCCATTTTCTATACTCTTGGTTGGTTGGTTGGTTGTTTTGTTTTACGGCATATCAACCCTTTTCAGGTCATTTAATGCCGAACCCCGTGATTTTGAAGAACGATTTTTTAATATAGTATATTTGTTTTTTAGATCGTAGTCTATTTAACCCATAGTTGGAACCCTAACAAGTACTACCACTCCGGTCAGAGTGGACCTGGGAGCAATGGCAAGCTGGGGCCGCGCCATCGGATATTCTATACTCTTAATTACTTCAGTGTCTCTAACTGCAGCAATTATTATTTCGATATTCTGCATCATGCATTTTTAAAATTCTTTTTTGTGTGGTGTTACACAGTTTCCCATACAAATCAGTCCTCTCACTTCGACTTTCCTTTTCACATATATGTGGTCAGTGCCATATTTAGGCGTAGTGCATATTAATTGTTATGAGTATCCTAGGTTTCTGATCGGGATTCCCTAGATATTCTATGCCCCTGCTTATAAACGGCCAGGGTTATCTTACTAGTGACACTGTCAACATGTTTTTCGTGTAATTAGGTTTTACGACCCACACTACTACTACTACTACTACTACTACTACTACTACTACTACTACTTCTACTGCTGCTATTATTATTATTATTGTTATTATTATTGTACGAAACAATATCACGTAAATATTCAATTGCATCAAGGATATATCTACTTGCCTCTCTTTGAGTGTCTAACTGTTTGTATAATCATATGAGTTGATGTGTGGCTGAGGCGTGCACTTGCATGTTCATACGTGTGAACACTAAGGGAAATTAATGACAGAGAAAATTAAACGAATTACAATATCAATTAGTGAATAAGGATTTAAAACAATGTATTATATTTTAAACAAATCCTATCATGAAATTGCGACGATTTATTTTCTCTTGTTTAAATTTTTGGTGGATAAATTATATTGGAATTGATTTCAATTCAGTTCCACACATTTCGTATATGTGTTAATTATCTGATGCTGTATATCATGCCAGTTGGTCCCGTTTAAACGTAATAATCCTATTAATATTCTAGACATACACACAACACACATATATATCTGTGTGTATGCATAGATACCTGCACATACACACACAAACACACACACATACATATATATATATGTATATATATATATATATATATATATATATATATATATATATATATATATATTAAGGGATAAAGGATGGAGTACTGCTGTCACATCTGGGCAGGAGCTGCTAAACACAGCCTATCCTGTCTTTACAAAGTACAAAATAAAATTTTGGCTTAGTGGGCAATGCCCTTTTCTCTTCACTGCAATATTTCTCCCACAGAAGAGACGTTGCGAGCATGCCTTTGTTTTATATTTATTCTATGGCAAGTGCTCGTCTGAGCTGCAATCTCTGGTCCCCCTTGCCAATCTTTCGCGAAATACACCCGTCTATCTAAAGCCACTTTCAATAATTTTCCCCACTCTATATCTGTGCCTAAATCAAAACGTAGATTCGCGGACAAAGCTTCTTTCTTCGAAGTGCACGCATGTGGAACTCTCTTTGCCTGTTTCCCAACTGACTGCAACTTAAATGTCTTCAAGTCCGACATAAACAAATTCGTGATGAACCGCCTCCTTAAGTAAGACACTTTATCAAATCACCATTACAAACAATTACTATGATATTATTCAATTGATGACTGTAAACGCAATAACCCTTATCCCCGAGTGGCTTGGGGGTGTTGATAAGTGTTGACTACCATGAAAAATGTATGTCTTTGATACATTTTAATAGAATTTCTTAGAGTTTGACGAAATTTAATCCAATTTACTATAAATAAAAAAAAAATTGTGGCATCACATCCTTACATTATCATGGTATATATATATATATATATATATATATATATATATATATATATATATATATATATATATATGTATATATATATATATATATATATATATATATATATATATCCTCATACAGAAATAGCAGGGTTGACGAGAGTCTAACATTATTTACGATTTACAATTGACTGGTCTCGTTCATGGTCGGGTCACCGACGACTAAACTAGTTCCCCCACCAGACTTGCTTGGTGAGGAGGGCGGCTTGTCTCCCTGAAGGATTAAACACAAGACCTTTCAAAGGGCGAATGAACCCCTTTTCGGGGTCAACGACCAACTAGCATCATGTGTGTTTGTGTGTATGCATGCTTATATATATATAAATATATATATATATATATATATATATATATATATATATATATATAATATATATATATATATATATATATATATATATATATATATATATATATATATATATATATATATATATATATATTTGCGCCGGTACAAGGAAATTACCAGGTTGGTGTCGTGGGGCGCGGTTATACCACTAAGAGAAGGAAACTCTCACATCAAACCTGAGGGCTGTTGTCTGCTTGTTCTGTGGCAATTGGTTTGCACCGAGTGAGTTAATCAGCAGTTCCAAAAAGTGGTGATGGTCCTACGCGAGCCTTCACCACTTAAATCAAGTCATTTGTGTGGGTTTCTGACAGCTTATCGTAATTTCATTTTTAAAACCTCATACTGTCCTGCAATAAGTCCACTGGCGATGGAGTGAAAGCGACGGGGACAGGTAAAGGATATTACTGGAGGTCCTCAGCCGGATCTCTGCACAGCTGCGGCTGATGGTAGATGGGCGTTCTAGCACAAACCTGTGAGCAATTGTGCTGTTCGTGTCCTCCATCAGGGACAAAGCAGCCCTATTTAGGGATAGCACTGCTTTCCGTGTGGCGGGGAGGGGGCGATAAAAGGAGCTCTAAAAATTGCTTGCTCACTACTTAACTTGCCAGCCCGCTGCAGCAGTCTGGTTATCCAGTTACGCAGTCAGAACAATAGAATACGACAATAAACCTCTACAAAGAATCTCTCAATATGGTGTTGGAATATCCGTACCCTCCACGATAATAATGCTGCACTCGAGCGCAAGACAGCCCTTGTTTCTCTTGAGTTACAGAGGTATAATTTTGACATTGCTGTCTTGTGTGAAACTCGCTTGCCTGGCAATTCTCAACTTCGGGAGAAAAAGGGTAGATATGACTTCTTTTTGTCAGGAAAGGCAGAAAATGAACCCCGCCAATCAGGCGTTGGTTTTGCCAATAAGTCCAAGATGGCAAAGTCCTTATCGTATTTGGCCAAAGGCATATCTGATCGTGTGGCAACTCTTTCCCTAAAGTTAGAAGGAAACACCAGGGTGACGCTAGTTAGTTGTTACGCCCCAACGTTAGCCAGTTCAGATCAAGAGAAGGATGACATACGATACCCTCCGTGATGCCCTCTCCAGAGTTCGACACCATAATAAACTCGTTCTTGCTGGTGATTTCAATGCTCGTGTTGGTAGTGACCATCTGTCGTGGACCGGTGTACTTGGTAAGCATGGCATAGACAAGGTAAATGCAAATGGTTTATGATTTCTTACAATCTGTAGGGAGTTTGACCTCTGTATTACCAATACCATATTCCAACAACCTGTGCATCGGAGGACGACATTGATGCATCCTCGTGCAAAGGACTGGCATCTTATTGACTTCGTCATAACAAAGCGGAAGCACATGAGTGACTTCAAAATCATTCGCTCTTTCCACACTTCTTGCTATCTTTCGGATCACGCCCTTCTCAGAAGTAAACTGTCGTTGCATGTGCGAAGGCACAGAGTTACAAGATCAACAGTATCACAAACGCATTGCTGTGCGGCCTCTTAAATCCAGGGAAAAGACAACTGAGCTCTCCAATAAGCTTGATGAAAACCTTGAGGGAGTTGATGTAACTGATGATGTTGAATCTTGGAAAGCATTGCGAGAAGCAACTCAAGCTGTAGCAGTAGCAGTCCTTGGAATACCGAAAAGAACACACCAGGATTGGTTTGACGAAAGTGACGATGAAGTTAAAGCACTGATTAACCAAATGCACTCATCTCACAAATGTTGGATTGAGGACAAAAACTCCACAGTGAAGCACGCAGCCTACAAAAAGTGTAAAGGTGAGGTACAACGAGCTCTCCGAGCTATGAAAGAACAATGGTGGTACAATAAGGCAATTGCACTGCAGGGAACTGCTGACAGCAAGAACACGAAAGCCTTCTATGATGGTCTGAAATAGGTATTTGGTCCTCAGAAAAGTGGCGCTCCCCCATTAGCACAGCCGATGGAGAGGCATTGCTGACTGATAAATCAGATATTCTCAATCATTGGAAGGAGCACTTTGAAACTGTCTTAAACACCTCATCTGTCATTGACAGCGATGTTGTGTCCTCTATTCCTCAGAATCCAGATATTCCAGAACTGACATTGGAACCTGCTTATCAGGAGGTATGGAAATCCATCAAACAAATTGCTTCTGGCAAGTCCCCATCACCAAAGGATCCAATTCCGCCTAAAGTGTACTAGCATGGTGGGCATGTGCTGGTAAAAAAAAGTTCCATGCTCTCTTTGTAAAGATATGGAAAGCAGGCCGAGTTCCACAGGACTACAAAGATGCCTGCATCAAACATCTCTACAAAAATAAGGGAGTCAAGAATGTCTGTGACAACCATCGGGGGATATCTCTGCTTTCAATTGCAGGAAAGATTCTGGCTAAGCTCATTCTAAACCGAATCATAAATCGTCTCGTTGATAAGGTGTATCCAGAGTCCCAGTGTGGGTTTCGGTCGGGTCGCGGCACCATTGACATGATATTTTCCTTACGTCAGGTGGCAGAAAATGGTCCGTGAGAAAAATCAGGAATTGTATATGGTGTTTGTTGACCTGACGAAGGCCTTCGACACTGTGAATCGCTATGCACTTTGGCAAGTTTTAAGAAGGCTTGGTATTCCAGAAAACATGCTGATCGTGATCATTTCCTTTCACCAGGGGATGAAGGCCAGTGTTGTCTCAGATAGTATGATGTCTGATCCATTTGATGTTACGAATGGGACCAAACAGGGATGTGTAATGCCGCCAGTCCTCTTTGCGCTCTTCTTTTCACTAATGCTGAAACATGCATTTGATGATTTGGACACTGGTGTCAAGTTTAAATTTCGGTCATCCGGTGGCTTATTAAACCATCAACGGTTTAAGGCCAAGACTTTTCTTCGCACCGAAATTATTCGCGACTTGCTCTTCGCTGACGATGCCGCACTGGTAGCCACGTCCTTTAAGGAAGCCGCGTGCAAGGCCTTTGGCCTGAAAATTAGCATAAGGAAGACTGAGGTAGTGCATCAGCCACACCCTACCCCAAAACAAGTTGAAGGCGTAATTCAACACCCACCAGAGTATAGATTTCCTGCGCGCAAGCTGAAATTTGACGATCATGATATCAAGTATGTCAAGTCCTTTCCTTACCTTGGTAGCAAGGTGAACCAGGGCGGTTCTCTTGATGATGCAATTGTCAACAGTATTGCTAAGGCCACTCCTGCCTTTGGAAATCTTTGCCATCGCTTGTGGAACGAAAGGGGTATTCGACTGGACACAAAAATCCTTGTCTACCGTGCTGTGGTTCTTTCCATTATTCTTTATGGATCTGAGTCATGGACTCCATACAGGCATCACATTAATCAGCTGGACGTTTTTCACAAAAGCTGTCTACGCTCCATATGTGGTCTTAGCCTCCGCGACAAGGTATCAAATGCCGAATTATTCACAAAATGCAAAATATCTGGCATTGAATTATTCCTTATTCAATCGCAATTGCGGTGGGCTGGTCAGGTATTGAGGATGCCCGATGACAGAAAATCCAAAAATTGCGATGTACAGTCAATTTGAGGGTGGTAAAAGAATTGTCGGACGTCCTTGGCTTAGGTACAAGGACAAGTTGAAGAGTAACTTGTCTGCAGTGAACATACCATACAGGAGTCTTGAAGATGAGGTGAATGATCGAAAAGGATGGAGATCAAGGTGTTTTGAAGGTCTCCAGATGTTTCAATCTGAAAGCTTAAGGCAACTGAAAGAAAACATAGTAAGAGCAAAACGACTAGCAGCCGCACCAATATCTGCAGCGTTAAATCCACATTCATGTTCTATTTGTGGCCTTGTTTGCATGCCCCTTGCTGGACTAAAACGTCATCAGAGGAAAAAAGCATAAATGAGTTTTAGAAATATGGGTTGTCCGAACCTCATACGTCGAAATCGACGGGGAGAGTCAATCATTAAGAATCCATCGTATATATATATATATATATATATATATATATATATATATATATATATATATATATATATATATATATATATATATATAGTAACCAGTATGTATCGTTAAAAATTAAAGCTGTTATATTTAGGAAATTCTACAAAATTTAGAATTTTTGCAAATGTATTATTGTAGAAAAACCAATAGAAAGTTAATACACAACATATTATTCGATATGTCCAAAATCTGCGTCAATAACTAGTTGAAGACGTTTAGGAACACCCTTACACGTGTCACGAATTACTTTCTGAGGGACTTTTGCCCATTCCCTCTATAGTGTGACTTCAGAGCTTCCAAATTTTGATAGTGAGTGGCCGAGACCTTGCTCTAAACGAATGACTAGATCCCAAAATCAGGTTTATTTAGATCGGGGAAAATGGGAGCCTTCCTCTCTGGGAATAAAGTGCGAGGCATTCTCGGAAAGTCACTCCTGAGTCTGTTTGACTCCTTATGATGGTGCGGAGTCGATCTGAAAAGACCAGGGACGTTTTTTTTTTAAGTGTTTCTGTGCCCAAGCTAACAATGAGCCCACGGATGTGTCATCCTCTTGGTCAAAAAAAAAGAGTGGACTTCTACCAGACTCTGTCGCAACAGCCCAGACCATCACTGAGGCGGCGCATTGTTTACTTGTCACCACTCGGGATCTTTCGTCCCCGATCCTTCGACCAAACCCGATCGGTTTGCGTGTTAAAGTGGTGTTCAAGATCAAATTTCTTCTCATCACTGGAAACGAGATTGGATAGTGTACCATCCTTAATGCAGGAAAACAAAATCTGGAATATTTGGAGTCGTTTATCAACAACTTGAACAGAAAGTTGTTGTTTCTTGACATGCTTGAATGGAGACATCTAGATGTCCTTTCGGAGTACAGTTGAAATTGTCCAATACGACACTTTCGACTCTTTAGTCAGATTCTGGATGGATTTTTTTAAGGATTCCTCCTGATCTTTCTCTGATGTATTTAACAAGTTAAGGGGTTCTAGCTGTTCGAGGGCGACCTTGCCCTGGCCTATTCTGAATGCATCTTCCCTCCTCAAAACGTTTTAAAATACTCCACACCAGCATTCTGTTCACTATCAGGTTCTTACAGATACACTTCCTGAAGTTTCCAGCATTAAAAACCTCAACAATTGCAGTCCACTTGCCTAAAATACTATTAATCGTCATATTCTGGTGTCTGAAATTATAAAGATTCATGCATAAGTAGCAAAAATAGAGGAATACCGAGAAAAATGATTAAAATTATAGTTTGAAATAGACTGTAACGATTAATATTGATGACCCTGTATATATATATATATATATATATATATATATATATATATATATATATATATATATATATAAGAATATACATACATGCATATACAATATTATCTTTGTAAATATACATATATAAATATGTACCACACGTGTATATATATATATATATATATATATATATATATATATATATATATATATATATATATATATATATATTCTTATTTCAATTTTTCTGGTGATGATTTTTGTATATAGATCAATGGTTTAATAAATGTCCAATGGTTTAAATTTTAGTTCGAAGTATATAGCGATATTGTTGATTTTCGTCTTTCGCAAAGCATCGTCCGAATGTGTAAGAATTGTTTTTGCTGAAAAGGCGAGTGCTAAAATTATTAGAATTTGGAAAACGGTTTATTTGTAAGTCGTTTGTGTCCAGTATCGAGGGAGTGAATCTCTAAATTTTAGGTGAGGACAGGTGTTTTAAATTAAGGTTTTACGATGGGCATTTTAATATGTTTTGGCTTGTTTGAAATGTTTTAGTTTGGATAATGTAACTGATATAATCACAAAATATAACAGTTGTTTCTTTTAATCGGTTACAGAATGATCACGGTATCCTGTTGCATTACTATGCATCGTTCTGAATCTTTGCTATATGACAATATGTACAGAAATCATAACTGTCCTCCTCTGAAGTTTGAGACATATTAGTTAGCAACATACAAACGGTACGCCTTTAAATGAACATTAAAACATTGTAAATTGTTGAAGTTGTATGTATAAGAACTAAGTAACCTGTACTAAATTATGTGTCTGTTCAAACCAGTAGAAGTATGCTAAAATACTTATCACACCCCCTTGAACTTTTTATTATATTACATTAACGACATTTACGGTAGCCATGTTGATTTTGAAATTTGACTTTCTTAAGTTTTATATATAGACTTTTTATGGCGAAAGTTCTCCTTTTTTACGTTCTTACTTTACACATGGCTCCATGGAATAGCGTAAAAGGGTCAAGTTTGACATTAAAAGAGGTCACATTGGCAAAAATAGAAACGGACAAATTTTTAAATCAATAAAGTTGCCTCGAAATCATATTCTCGAAAAATGATAAAAAATAAAAACAATTAAATTTTATTTCTGGGTTTCTTGCAGCCTTTGGGTCTAATAATGTGTTTTATATGAAATACATAGTTTTTATAATTTTTGTGTCCGTTAAAATGTACACCGCTAAACTAAAAATTTACCCTTAATTATATTGCCTATGAAAACGCTTAATTGTTATATATGTGTGTTCGGTATACTTGACTTTTCCGGATACATAATCGACATTGCTTAGACATTGACTTTCTTTGGGGATTGGGTAAATTATTACATTAGCTGAGTCTACACAATTTCATTAAAAATTATGAGTTTTAAAATGCTTTTTAATACGCTGAATGAGATTATTCATTTTAATTTTGTGGGAGACAAGTAGTGTTACGTTATCTAACATGAACGGAACCCATGTGTACGGGTGTATACGTTTCGTGTTAGCTTGTGACGTGTCCTAAATGTTTTACTAAATGACTTAGTGGTTCTTCAATTTTCTGGACAAGTATTTTTGTTTGGGATCACCTAATATTAATATATGGGTATTTGTGTCATATGTGTATCTTAGACACACCTTCATCTTCTCTGCTCACTGAACCTGGTCCTTTCTGACGTCATCTTCTTATGGGAGAGGGTTGGAACCTTTTGGACGAAACACATTGACTCCAAGACGATGATTGGTTTTCATATTAGTATTTATTTCACTTCCCAAGATGTCGCGCAGATGAAAATGGAAAGTGAGTTTCTTTTATTGTGGTCTTAACGATCTACATTAAGAGACACGTCTATCGCTCCCAAGTGGGTAGGAGAAACAATCGTAAAGCCCAACCGCTGTGCTTCAATCCAAAGTCCTCACGCCTTGATCTCAAGCTAACCTGCTCACGTGACTCAAACGTCGACCCGATCAGCTAATAAGACCTTTCGGTAAACGTGTCTATGTTATAGGAGTATTATATTAGAGAGGTTTATTAATAATCAGTATATTCACCTCTTGTCTACCTCTCTAGTTAGATAGATCTACGGATAGTTAGATCGATAGATAGATAATTTATTTTGTTCTAACTATTTCATAACACTAGTTTCCGAAACATAAAGCCATGCGCATTATGCACTGTAATTCAGTGGCCAATAGATTTGTACGCACGAGTGATAAACAAAGCTACTCCACTCCGCCCGACACTTATAGGCCAACACTTTTATGAAGTATATAGACTTTATGGTGGGTATGGTGACAGGAATATCGATGTTAATTTTACGGGAAATATTGGCAAACCCAGAAAATGATGTGTCTATAACGAAAACCGTTTTACCATGGTGAGGTTGGAAGCGTTTATTTTGAAACCGTTCTTAACATGTAAAGGTTAAGGTGTTTATTTAGGTTGTACTAAATATGACCGGTGTTCTATTCCGAAGACAGTTTTTGACATTAGGATGTTGGGGGTTTGCAGTCTTCCACCGAGGGAAGCCAATTATCCTGTTCTGGAAGTGTACACACACACACAAAATCACACACACACACACACACACACACACATATATATATATATATATATATATATATATATATATATATGTATATATATATATAAATATAAATATATATATATATATATATATATATATATATATATATAGAGAGAGAGAGAGAGAGAGAGAGATATGAGAAAGATAGATTTACTAGATTACCCGTGGCCCTAAAATACAAAATGAAATACCTTCCAAATAAAACGTGATTTTCAGAATATATTGTGTGTTATTGTCTCGAGAAACAATTGTAAAGGGATGAGTGAAAAATAAAACTCATGAAACCCCCAGGGCATCACTGAATTATTTATAAAAAATTAAGGGGCCCCACTAAAAGCACTACTAAAACCAAGTTTCTGCCCAAACCTCCTTGAAGATAAAGTGTTTTGTTTTAAGTAACGTTGGAAATAAAATCGTCATTATCAATAACACCGCTACAAATAGCAATACACATAGTTGTAAATATTATTATAGTTACATATGCATATTAATTTTCAAATAATTTGTCTACAATTCAACGGGTTTATATTACATTTATTTATAAATAATGCACTTTAACATTAGATAAAACAACAAAAAAAAGAGTTTACTTTGGGTGTTCGTTGAATATCAACAGTGCCCTTTAATATCGGACTAAGGAGAGGTTGGCCATGAAATGTGTAAGCAAAATAACTTTTTGAAAGTGGAAGTCACAAACGGAATCGGCGGTTTTAACGCTCAAGCAATCTGTTCTGATTTTTTACTTATATAAATATATCTTAATACTATAGCGTGTCTGTATTTTTGTGTGCCACTTACAGTCTAACCTACGTTGGCTACAGTGATTGTCAAAATAAATTAAGCGACAGTGAAAAGTATATGAAATGGGTTGACAAAAGACAACCCGCCCGTCATGACAATATTTAAAAATACATTCAAAAGAAATGATCAGAATGTGTCTAGAGATTTTATACTTAAAAAAAATATATAACATCTCTGCAGCGCGATACGATATTTCATATAATTAAATCTAGTTGGTCGAAAAAAGTCGCAAAAAGTCACATGGTTGCCTCGCTCAGAAATAAATCTAAAAAATCGAAATTATGACTATAGTCACCATAATAATCGGACAAAAATATCCTAATACTAAAAGCCTAAAAAAAACTGCATGTTTGTCTAATTAAGTCAAGTGTTATAGAATGTCCTGACAAAATTTATGGAAAGAACATACTAGAAACTTACTTGAATGTTCATGAAAAAGTAGCACATGTGACGCTTTTTATTTCTGTTAAATAATCGCAACGTTGTATTTCGTATTTTACAAGACTAAAGTTTATTTTTTTTGATTTTTGGAGTTGAGTCAAAGAATATCTTGGTTTTTCTGTCATAATTATCGTTGTCGATTGTAAAAGGCGACGAGGAAGAAAAATAATGAAAAACACGCGAATAGGAGGAAAAAGGGATGTGTAACATAGAAAGAAAGGGCAAGGAGAAAGAAGGAGAGATCAAAGGAAAATACTATTTTTTTCACTTCTATCCGTCGATTTCTGCTAGTGTGTCCCAACGAGGCTTTCGAATATCAACATTAATCTTGATTCTACAACTGACCTGGTAAAACCCAAATGATTCCCACCCAGGTGGGATCTTCACGTTCGTTTCGTACTGCCAAGAAGTAAACAATAAAAAAGGAAAGCCAAGCAGAAACCGGGATAAAATGAAAATATTAAAAAAGAATTGAGCTGTTATATTTGGACAGTTATCGGCAAGCAGTTGTGTCTAATGGGATCCCGTTCCGCATAGCGACAAAAATGCAGAATCTTACTTTAGTGGCCATGGAAAAATTAAAAGGGGACACTTGTTGATTCGATGGGAAAGAAAAAGAAATAGAGAAGAAGAGAAATTATACAAACGACCGCCCTACCACCGAAAAAAACATGCCTTGCAAAACTGATCAGTTAGAATTTAAATTAGTCTCCGTGACAGATCGTGTTGTCAGAATGACTGCTTTCGATAAATGGTATTTTACTGGCGAATTTAGAATGGGAAATTTGTCAATACAAACAATGCACGATAGAATATCGTATTTGATGACGCAGATGGATGTTGAATAAGAAGAAAAAAGGCACGAGAACGACAGTGTGTCCTAGAATTGTGGGCGTGAAAACAACTAACCAGTGCTAACAGATATGCGCAGGGCGAAAAACTAAAATAATGATATTTGAGGGCACGAATTATGCACAAGACCTTAATGATATGAAACGACAAAACGAATTGAAAGTCTACATTTCACACCTCTTTCTCCCTCTTACTCTACCATCTCTCTCTTGCTCTCTCTCTCTTGCTCTCTCTCTTTCTCTCTCTATCGAGTGACGCAATGATGTTTCTTTTTGTTTTGCCTTTTTATGTATCGATATGTTTTCTGCTCGGTATTTTAAGATATAAGCATCAGATTTCCATTCTCCGTCATTTATGTTTTTTTTTTTTACTTTGTTGGGTTATGTCACCCCGTATTATGTTTTAAATACTATTTCTAAATTTTTAAAGTCTGTGTTTGTATTCAGTTTCTTCAACTGTTCTTTTTTATTCAGCCTGATTTTGCAATATTTCCAATTTGAAATAATTTTCCTTTTTACTTTGGTTCAATGTTATATATCAAAAACAAGGGCCGTTTGTTTCATTTTTTTATTTTTTTTATTGTTTCCTAACAATGCTTTGCCGTGTAACAGGTGATAGCAATATTGTCTTCCCTTTAAAATAAATTGTGTAAATGCGTTTTATTTTGTTTTTGTTTTTTTTAAACAATTGACTATTATTACACAAATATGTAACTCACGCCAAGGCACAATTTAAACTTATGACAGGAAATATATTCTTAAGAAACAGGTTGTAGTAGAGATTTAAAAATATGGTTCTATGTGTTTTTTTTTGTAAAATGGACCGTCTATATTTTTGTCTCTGTTATTCTGAATCCCAGACAATATTTTGATAAGTTTTGCAAAACACGAATACAGATGCAGTGAAGTTGAAGTGGTCATGCTGTGCCATGTGCAACATATATAAGTGCATATATGCAATAGTAAAACATCAACCGCATAAAGTGTTTATATAAAATGTAAAAATTTTTGGAGGAGTATTTGCAGGTAAGAAATTTTTTATTTACCATATGGCCATACAATTAAAATAATTCTAATCTACGTTGTATACGACTCTGTTAGAAGAAATATTGCTGTCGGAAGTATAAACCAATGTATATTTAGTCGTAAAGCATTGTTCAATAATTTGCCTTAAAAAATGCAAAAATAAATTATCATATTCTGCTTTGATGCTACAAATGAAATAGTTATTCCAATGGCAAAATATTTATTCACGATCTATACAGTAAAACTAAAGAAGAAACAGTATGTATAAATGAAATGAATCGAAGAAAAGTAGAAGTTAAGTATGTAAATTCATATTCTATGAAATATATAATCAGCAAATCGTGCTTAGCAATCTTATAGAAATAGGTATTTAATAATAATAATACATAGTACTCGAAAGTTAAATTTCTTCTCGTCAGCAGAGGATGTACTCATCTTTTAATGTGTCATGTATTATAGCAAACAATACGTTAATCAATATCAGCTTATTTAAAAGTCTTTCTAGCGACAAAATATCTGAAGCTATTAAAGAAAAAAGGTTAAATATATTTGAAGAATTGAGATGACAGAATCCAATTTGAATAAATTTGGTCAACAGAAAATAACTTAAGGTATCAGATAAATAGTCTACACTTGTGTTGTCTTAATAGAGAGATGAATATCACAAATCACAAAGAAAGGCAAATGAGTTTATGGCACAGTGTAATAATTTGGCTCTATTAAAGCCGCCTCCCCAGAAGTATACATCGATATATCCTACAAGAGCTCTATGGAAAATCGGGTTTCGAATATTGAATGTGCAGATAACAAATCTAGAATGATTGCTGGAAGACATTAACAAATAGTAGGGAAGAGAGCGCTTTATACACTTCGGCGAAAGATAATAGCATAAACAGATAGATATCTCGATTTTCTGCGAAGTACTTTTTTCCGAGATAGCGGCATTGTATACATTGGGCTGTATGTCATATAAACGATGTAATTAATTAAAAGTAAATGGTCGTTCCCAGATAAAAGTTTTTAGAACGAATTGCATAACGTATACGTTAATGCTCTGTGTTTATTTAATCTTATTATATTGTAACACTATTAATTTTGTTATAATAGCCAACGTTCTTTGATAATCTTACACACTGTCTGTATGTATGAGAGGTTGTCATATTTATTCCGGTTTTCATGACATATCGTGTATCTTCACATTAAAATGCTAAATGTTTTAGCAAGTAAGCATAATATTCCATTTTCTTACTCTTATTCATAAAGCGACCTAGTATTGAATTCTACCATTTAGGCAAGATTTTAAACAGTCTTTCCCTGACACCAACATTAGTGAATATTAACCTTAAATGATTAAACGATCATAAAAGAGTAAAAAACAAAAGGCTTTGATATATTTACCTTTCATATATATATATATAGTGACATCGAATCAATCGAAAACTTCTTTTTCTAAAGCTTATTAATATCTGTTTTTTGAACAACTTTTGGTTTTACCAGAAAAATAAAACCTTGACGTTTATCATATTAAAAACAGGATAATATAATACGTTTATATAATTTTAAATAGAATTTAACAATTTTATTTTTCAAAAAAAAAAACGGGTTTGACCAATTTTCTGTCGCATGTCAACAAAATAAATTATTTTCTGAAAAGATTTTCGAATCAATTAAACTAAGTATTTCATGTCTAAATAGAAATTTACTATGATTGGCTATGAGAATATGCAAAAATATGAAATATATTTATCTTATATATAAATAAATTCAATTAATACAATTATTTACATTTTAGGAACCTGGTAATTTACGTAGCCATCTTTGATTTAAGATATGGGAACCCAGCCACGTCTAAATATTAATTCAAGTAATTTTATGAGCTTTAATGTAACTAGGCAGGCAAACACATTTTTTTTTTTTAAATAATTGAATTAAATTATGATTAGAAACAAAATCTATGATAAAATATGTTATGTTTAGCTTTATCATTTTGGCGTCAAAATAATGTATCAATCAAGTTTTTTCTATAATACCTGGTAACAGTAAAGAAAACTGTTTTCTATATTTACATCAAACATGCATTTTAGCATTATATTTCTCAGTTTTTATATAACATTTAGTCAGTGTTAATCTCATGGTTAACATGATTCTTCTCATCTAAATTTTTAATCTATCTATATCTATATATCTATAAAACAGAGATGTGTGTGCCACAGACGATTTCTGATTGGTTAATCCAATAATCACATCTCCTAAAAACTATGGTTTCTACGTTCTTAAATGTACCATAAAATATTATGCCCTAATTTATTGTCCATCTTAGAAGGGTCTATTTTTTCCTAACTTGCCATTTACAAATTACAAAATTACGAAACTTACACCAGCCATCACAATCCAACCTTCGACACCACGTCCGCCATTCTGGCGCTAGCCGCACACACGTACACACAACACGAAAACAAACGCTGTCCTCCAAAGGACAGACTACTACACAGCACACACGCAAACACGCACACATGCACACGTTCACTACCGTCCTTGTGTACGTCACGTTGTTATGGCAACCAAGCCCGTTCCCTTTTATCCATTGATTTGCTTATACTTTCTTTTACTACATGTTTTATTTATTTGTTTATTTATTAAAGGTAAGAGAGTAATTCGGGTATGCTTACTAAACTGTTAACCGTTAGTTTGCGTGTTCGATCCGGATCGATCCTACTTTTTTTAAATTCTATTTGTTTATTAAATCCTATCCTAAGCGGGGAGGGGCTATACCCTTTCCTTCCATTTCCCCCAAGTGTGGGTTCCTAACGGAAGGGCGTCCGATCCTCCACCCACCTACGGGCAAGTAGGGGGAGCTGGCCACCATCCTCCCACCAAAAGGGGACACCTGGCATTTTCTCACCCGAAAGGAGGGAGCTTGGCAGTTTCTCCCCCCAAAGGAGGGAGCCGGTGTCCCCCAAGGGTGGGGGGTATAGAGGCCAGGAGGAGGTGTCTTTTTTGGGGGTGGGGAGAAGCCTCCAGGCACCCTCCTCCCTGAAGGTGGGGTTGGGGATTATCTCTCCCTGAAGGGGGGAGGCCGACACCAAGCATGTAAATCCAGAGGGGTGACTTTTTTTGTTACCCCTCGGATTGGGAAGGGGGACGATCACCCAGGCTACGCCGGGTAACCCCTGCTAGTCTATAATAAAAAAAAGAGGCACACTTTTATTCCAAATAAATCAAGTTGAAAAAAAAGTGGAATTTGGTCGCCGATTGAGGATACTCTCCGGGGGATGCAACTTGTTAGAATGTCACAACCATCATATATGGAAATCCATATCTTCAGAGTAATAGTACATTATGAAAAAGGGAGATAACAACTTGTGATAATTCGCAATTATCACTTATAATTTTTACACCCTAGATATTTTATTTTTTTAATTTTTTGTTTTGGTATCGATTGTTTAAGCATTCATTATGTACTCGTACAGGGAAAGTGTACACAGTCTTAAATTAAAATTTTAATTTATTTTTAAACATTTAAATTATGCCTATTTTGGAGTTTTCTTAAAAAAATATTTTGTTATCCTCATATGAAACATAATAATTATTGATAACCTATTCAATGAGTCTCACGTTCAAAACGCAAAATATATAAAAAAAAAATAATACATTCAAATTTCGGATTTCAATCTTCGATATCGACGCCACCCTGTGAATGGTTTCTTTTTCCACACTCGGTTACCCTCTTACCACAAAATGAGTGTGTGCATAGTTTATCGCTTGGAATTAAAGGGCCAACAAAGTGGCAAATCAGAAAAGCGGTATAAAGTTTCCAAAAATATATTTATACAAAGAATATGAAAAAAAGTACACCCATATAACGCGCATTTCTTTACTTTTCGGTGCAAGTTTTATATTGATTAAATAATTATCTGATTTTGGTTGGTTTTTATGGACAGATTCTGTTACGAAAATCAAAAAAAAACATTTCGTAACTTGGGCGTCACACTATACATCATTAGAACACGGGAGCTTTTGAATATATAATTAATTAGTAGTTTTAGTCATTTAGAACTGATTTAAAGCTTTACCGCTTACTAATGTTTCCACCAAATTTAAAACAAGTTTCACAGTTTATAGATACCGTTTTCGCCCAGTAAAGCAAAAGTTATGATGAATTTACTGATGTTCAAATCGTAAAATACGTAAGAGGTGAGCGAAGTTTTATAAGAATATCTTCCATAGAAACCACGCTGCTCCGGCGAAAACTGTTGCTACCAATTCACTGTACCGACGAAAACAGCAGTAACAAGTGGCACTAGGAGAATTAGACTACAAGGGAGATAATTTAGGGGATTTTATTGAAAACGGACGAATGCTCTACATTGTCATAACATGCGTGTATGTAATGTTTATGAGGACAAAAAATTACACTGAAATGTATAAAAAAAAAAAACAAGGAACAGTATGGATTACAATATATAAATGCGAGCATTTAAAAGTCATATTTTTAAGCTTAAACATGGAAAAGTAAAGAATGACTTGTTAAAACTAGAAAAAGGGCAAGATATTCTAGTAAACAATACAAGAACTTCATAACTTTAAATATTGCAGCTTTACACATTCTGTTTTATTCAATTTATAACGTTATATAATAAATTCATAATGCTGCAATATTTTCAGTTTTACATATATTATATTTTTTATTAGAATATCTTGCCCTTTTCTATACAAATTTTAACAACTATCTTTTATTTTCTATGCTTAAGCTCAACCATATTACTTGTCATGTTCGCATTTTTCTATTGTAATATATATATATACATATATATATATATATATATATATATATATAACTATATATATATATAGAGAGAGAGATACATATATGTGGATATATATACACATATACACGCACACACATCCATATATATATATATATATATATACACACACATAAATACAGAACACACACAGATACTTATATATATATACTGATATATATATATATATATATTTATATATATATATATATATATATATATATATATATTCATCATCAGTTATCAAGACGAAGAGGCAGTCGAGGATACGGGTTAAAAGTGTGCAGTAGAAATTGGATAATATAATAATCGTTAGTAATGGAAATTCGGTAAATTTGTTAACAAGTGAAACGGCTTATCAAGAACTTGTTTACGTTAGACATAAAGACAACCATACTGTAGTCAGCTAGAAAGCAGGAAAACGGAAGACAATTCCACAGGCGTGCAGTTCTAGGAAAGAAGTTGTGTTCATGGAATCTACGTTTAGGTTTAAGCACAGATAAAGTGTGGAGGAATTATTGATAGTGTTTTCAGCTAGAGGAGTGTTTCTTGTGAAAGTTTGGCGAGGGGGGACCATAGACTGAACCTCAGTCGAATACTTTCCATGAAAATAACGATACAGCAGCGACAAATTCGCAACATCTCTTCTGTGAGATAGAGGTTGCAGGGAAGAGAAAAGGACATCCCCTACGAGGCTACGAAGTCTATTTTGAACTCTATCAACGAGACAAAGTCTTTTCTAGCAGCTCTTGGACAGATGTTGCAACAGTATTCCATCCTTGGGCGTACCTGGATCTTATATAGATAGAGAATTGCATCAGCAGTGGGATATCTACTGGATCGATAGAAGTATCCGAAAGTTTTCTAGCAGCCTAGAAAACAGATTTGATGTACGAGTTCCATTTAAGATCAGGAGTAAAGGGCACGCCCAGAAGCTTGTCAAAACTTGAGGCCTCCTCAAGACCAGAGCCATTCATATCCATTGATGCCTGATGTGGATCAGGACATTGATGATGTAAATGAGAAGCTTGGTTTTAGATGTATTGAAAGTAACCAGCCACTCCTTTTTCCCATTGTACCACGGGCTCAAGATCAGAGGAGAGAGGATTGGTGAGAACTTGGTCGTTTACTGTCTAAGATGTGCTACCATAAATGGAAGAGTCATCAGCATAAATGTCTACAAATGATGTAAGAATGTTATTTGGAAGATCATCAATGTAGATCAGGAAAAGATTTTTGCCCAGGATGGACCTCTGTGGGACTCCACCATTAATACTGTGAGCTTCTGATTTTTGCCCATCAACTACTACTCTTATGAACATATTAGAAAGAAATGATTTAATAACTGAGAAGACATTTCCAGCTATACCATAGCTAGAGATCTTGTGAAGTAACTCTTTATGTCATACCCTATCAAAGGCCTTCAGATATGCCAAGAGCAATTGCCCTAGAAAGGTTGCCTCTGTCGAGAGATTCGCTAATCCTATGAGATATAACTGTAAGCAAGTCTGCTGTAGATCTAGCAGAGGTGAAACTATATTGTGCATCAATAAAGGGTTATTTTTGCTGAGATGGTTGACCACTTTTGTATTTTACAAAGAGACCAGCAACTTACTCATGACGCACAGTAGACTCATTGGTCTGTACTTAGAGGGGGATTAGCGACCACCTGAATTCTTAAATACAGGGCACACTAATAAAATTTTCCATGGTGATGGGAAGCAATTCTCCTTATATCTCCCTATATTATCAATATATATATATATATATATATATACATATATGTATATATATATATATATATATCGATGCTATAACACTGAACACAATAATGTTTACGAGATATTTAATATATTAAAGCAGAACTACTATATGAACAGAAAGATCACAGTGTGCTATCACAACCATCCTTAGCCTGTCACTGTTTATTTGATAAGATAATATCCGTCTTATTCTGGTTACATTTCCCTATAATACATACCGATGAAGTCAACACCCAAGTCTTTTATTTAAATAATTAACCTCAAAATTCTATTGTTATTTATCATCGATGCGCAGGCGGGACACAATTTAAAATACATGGTATGGCGCATGTGTCTCCTGAACCCCATAGCCTGAACATTGTAACGGGATTACATGAATGCCACACCAATTTTATGATATAAATGATATTAGTCGTTTTTACGACCTATTCAATGTGTGTATATACCAAAAGCATAAAAACGTCTAATTATTTGTACTTAAGATAATGTCCTTATTGTCTAGAAATGATGATATAAATATTATGCGAATGTGCATTAGAGAAATTTCTATTTAAATTAATCGAGTACCGTTATTTTCCAATACGCCACAAACAGGCGATATTTCCGTGCAATGCGATTGCACATAACACTTGAAAAGTCCATAGAACTATATTGTTATTCGTATGAAAACGATATCGAACTAGATGTTCGATTCACAAGATTTCAACTGTCCAACACAGTTGAACATTGCTACTTTCCCCATTCATGTTTCTCAAATATACGCTTTTACTTTTGTTGCATAGGTTATCGATGAAGCGTAAAGTCCATTATTTACGTTTTGTGGTAGTTTCCGAAGAAATATGCGGTTTTCATATCACGGACTGTGCTTTTCATCTGGGTGAAAGACTGAATGCAAACTACCGTAAATGATAGACCGGATATCATATTTCAGGTTATCAACGTTTCCATCTGTAATGGTGTGTACAATTTCTCATGAGGAATAAACTATCATATCAAACGTGCATTGTAAAAGCTCACGTCATGTAATTATTGTTTTCCGGTATTTCATTTATAGAAAGGGGCATAGTTTTTTGAATGCTCTTGCGTTGAGAACATAAATATACGTGCGTATTTGTCTAGCAAAAATAATAAAAAAAACATGTGTCTAGTTGGTACTTAAATATAACAAAAAGGAACGACTATAATGTAAAACATTTAGTAGTATTTTTGGTCTCACTGCTCTCATTACAATATCACATTGATTGAACATCTAGAATGCGCAACACACACACACACACACACACACACATATATATATATATATATATATATATATATATATATATATATATATATATATATATATATATATATGGCCGTTTTTCGGTATTACGTGCAAATGCTACACGCGGTTTAGTATGCACATTGTAAGGAATGCGAAGCCTGTATATAAAGCAACACGCTGTTACCTCGTGAAAGCCTTGGGTCATGAATTTGAAACTTTTTTTAAATATTTCTACTCTCCTTTAAGGTGTACCTTCAAATATCATATGACATCGTTCTACATTGCTCTTGACATTGCCCATCAATCACAGTCTGTTTAAATATTTAAAAAATATTCAAATAATATTTATATTAAATCTTAATATTCATATATATATATAGATATATTTTTGTTTTCTTATTCCTACAACCTTCAGTTTCTTTACTTACAATACATACTCAAACTAAATTGTCTAATCACCAAATCCAATTTTCAGTACTTGCATCTTTTTGGACGCTCACAAAATACTAATGTTATTGTTCGAAGCTTCTTAGTAATATCGATACCTTTGTCTACTATGCACGTTTTTCACTAAACAGAAAATAGTTTAAATTGAAAATACCGACAAATTGAATATTACTTGAAGACTCCTTAAATATATTGAGAAATGTAATTATTAAACTCATTGTTTTAACAATGTTTCCTTGTATAAGCTCATATATTATCATTAAACAAAAACACATTTCTAACCTAACTTTGGTGATTTTTACTTCGACAATAAATTATATTTCACTTAATAATATTGCATGATTTAAATGTAAAATATTTGTTTTTCTTTTTCGTAATGAAAGTTGAGGATAGTGGTTCGCCTGTCAAGCTTATATTTGAGTTATGATAATAATCAATTCACGCTTTTAGTGAATGACCATACATTCGAAATAGCAACAAAGTTGGAGAATGAGTTTGAGTTACTCGTGAATCACGTCACAGATAAGAATTGCCCACTTTTTTAGTAATACATTTTTAGTATAAGGGTGGGATCATATGTGTTATATTTGTATGAATGCATTGAACATATATTATTTGTTGTCAAATGGATTGAATCCGGCAGCATACTTTAAATTCGATACGGCATGTAATAACTGTTTGGATGCTTCAGTTATTCCTCCTGTTTATTTTGTTTCTTATCTATGAAGAGATATCATTTGATTCTATTAATGTACTAAAGGTTTCCTTATTTCGTTTTATCTTTACCCCTATAACCATTATCGCATGTCTCACAGTCGTGCTCTAACCCGCTCTGCTAACCTCCCCAACCTTACTATGAATAAGGAAATCAAACATAACAAGAGAAAACCCAGAAACACAACTTACAACGTAGATATCTCAACAGCATGTCCCCTTCTTAAACACAAGGTTAATCTTACCAGAATTTGAAATCGAAGTTGTTCCTGTGTGTAATTTATTTCTCTGTTATAGGTCTATACAATAGTCGACGACGGGTAGATATCTGGAGCTCAAAGTGCCAATGCTGGTTATCCTAACGCATAAATTTAAGGCCCAGCACTGTTTCGCATTTTAATCACTGAACTAGTAAACCGCTTTCAAAGTTTATACATTGGCATGTAGGCATACAACTCTACTAACAATAGCACCACTTCAAAGGCCAGCAAAGATGAAGGTTTCGCTGAGTAGTTCTTTGATGATCTGGAATACGTGATGCAATTGGGCAAAGCGGCAATTTAAAATGTATCTATCCCCTACCTCCTCTCGTTTTGGCACCAACGAACTGATTCGTCCCTTGGCCACAATTGATATGATAAAATCTTGTTTCATAAAAACACCCTGCTGCAGCAATCTTCTCGGGTTGATATGCACCCTTGACTTGTAATGGAAGACTTCACAAGATCTGATTCCTAGGTTGCTAGATGAATTGCTGCCTGATCTTATAGTTTTAGAAAATATCCAATTCTCCATGCAAAAATAAGAGTTTGATATTAATGAATACAGTATTGCTGCCAGGTTTAAATAACGGACAAATCTTATCACCCTTTCCCGCCTTGACAGAATTTTCAACCAGTTTCGAAACATAATATATTACGCCCTTGCGTATTCCCTACGAACAATTTTCCACAAATAAGACGCTACGAGCCTTGCTACACCGTATCTTTAGTTTAATGACCAGTGCCCACCAGAGCTTGAATCTATTATAATACTCCTGCTAAATTAAAAAAAAATAGCCTTCTCACGCTACAACCACTAACAATAACTTCCTCTACTCTGAATAAGTACCAAAATCTAAACAAAGCTTATTTGTTAAAGTCTAGTACGTTGGGCTCTCTAAGCTACTTCCTAAGGTATAATCTTTTTTATTTCCAATGTAAAAAGTTTTTTGTTGAGCGATTTCCTAAAATATGCATTTATACTCAATTTCCACTAGTACCAATCACTAAGCTATTGTTTCATTTATAAACTTACACAGATTAACCCTTCTCTTCGAGTTGTCTTCGAGCCTTTACAATAGTCACTTTCTTATAAAATGGCTGTTCCATTCCTGAATACTCATTGTCGTTGAAACGGAATCGCCGCTTCAAAAAAATGCATGACGATTTCTCTGTCCTCGCAGGGGTAGTCAAGTGGAATCTCAGTGTAATATTTTGAAAAGATGTTATAATATTGATGAATAATATGCATATGTAAGAAAACAAATCTAACACAAATGTTTATCTTCACTCAAATTAAAAAGAAAATGGTATTTTATTAATGCATACTTGTTTAAATATACTTATATATAATAAACATTTTTGCATTTGTGTATAAGATTTATTTTCTCTATGAACTCCGAAACTACTGAACCGATATTTTTTTTATATTTCACACAGTTGCACATTATGTGACTAGAAATGTTCTTTATTAGGTGTTTTATCGGAATTCGAATTATAAGTATCGATACTCGATAATTAACCTATGTGAGAAAAAATGAACAGTCATATTATCAGCAAAGTTATATACAGCCTAGAAAAACGACTGCATTTGATAAGGTTTATCAGCGCAGAAACAGAAGGACGCAGTGTATTAAATCAAGAGTAGGTTCGAGGACAATCGAATCATGCCACTGTAAAATTTCAATCTGTTATTTCAATTTTAAACTTTAATAGAATCCAGTATATTTATATAATGTTATAAAACTAACATAAGATTATCTACATTGTGATATAGATTAAAATGTATTTTAGACTAAAAAAATCACGTGAAGCTTAGGAGCCGTATTGGACCTCGACTTGAGTAAATGATTAATCAGTTGGATTGAATTATGGATGATTTAACTTATGACGATGGAAATGGCATTACTGAAAGTGTTAACCCTTCCTTGATCATAATTCAATCCGAGCCATTATTAATATTAACCTTCCTTCTAATGGTAATACATTATTGTAACATTTTTTGTGTCCTACTTTAGAGTCAATAAGCACGTGTAAGTATGCACCCACTTTTTGTTGTATTTGTTGTTGTCACTTTCTACTATATGATTCATGTGATCCTCTTACAGCCATAATCGAATTGTGCATTTTTTACGTATTAAATTACTTCTTTATCGATTCATTGAAGAAGCACGCTAATTAGCGAGGTGATAATGATGTTCTGCCAGTTTTACATAGTAAAGCTTATTCGAATCATTTGCTTATAATGTCGAATTCTCAGTCTACACGCGAAGAGGTCATGGCATTCATTAGAATTGGTCCTGATATCAGTAAAACTGATTGTTTATTCTAATAAGGTGTTGACAACGATTATTGAAAAAGTGCGCCTTTTAACAAGACGATGGGCCTTCTTTGCTCTTATACACTAAGAGTAAAATACAATTTTAATAATTTTTTTCTGGAAATATCTGCCTTTATTTACAATATTAATCTGCTTGAACACAGCAATATGTGTAAACTTGCCTTTCTACATTCCTCGTTTTCTTTTATATATATATATATATATATATATATATATATATATGTATATATATATATATATTTCTCTCTATAAATCTATTTATGTCTATTTATATACGTGGGCCGTTCTAAACGTACTGCCCTCTCTTTTCAATTCCGTTCCTGTTTATTTCCCCCCCCCCATATTTAGAGAGTTAGACTCGAAGTTCGTTATTTAATGCGGGGAAAGAACTGAAAGGAAAAATTACCTCAGTCTAACCGAGAACAAAACAATTGAAGTGTTGTACTGGAACAAGTGATACACTTGGTTCTCGGCCAAAAGACCATGAAATCTCAAAGATTTTTCATTCAGACGGATTGGATAGATATTATAAATTGCATTGTTATGATGAAAGAAATGAAGTATTCATGACCTTAATGCAGATTCCGCCGGTTTACGTCTCTAAGTAAGCGATCCTCATAATATATGAACGTCAGAAGCTGAGAGCTGTCATTGAATTCGAGAGAAAATATATCGGAAATATAGTTGATATGTAAAAAGTTAATTATGATACCAAAGAGATCGCTCGTTTTACGGCACTCCTCAGGTTTCCGTAGCTTTTTAATTTTTTAAGTAAAAATGCATAGAAGTCTTTCCTTTTGGAATCGTGCTCGGGTGATAATGAGCGCCTCGGACTTGTCTAGCTTTCTATATATCCGCACTAAGTTTACTTGGAAGTCACTAAAGATGTTTTTTTCCACAGCGTTCAATGCCTTACTAACATAACGAAAACTCTTTCCTTAGCTATTCCCTTTTTAATTCAATTAAAATAAAAAAATATATGTTCAGTTGCTTTCCTGAATAAATAATGCAGTTTAAGAAATATGTTAATTTTTTAAATCCAGCGATAGCTCTACATCTCCAAGTGATCATCGATTATTTAATGCCCTTTTGATCGGATGCGTTATTTTCTCTTCACTAGCGATGCATTTTTGTAATACGCATGTTTTCTGTATGAGCGCATTATAATTTGGATTTGAGGGCTGAAGCATATTTGAAGTTTGCACATTAGTAGGACGGATGTAAAATAATTACAGAGTTTTATAGATGTCAACAGATTATATCAGCAATAGATTTGAATAAGTATTAATGCAGATTAGGATAAGAGTATAGCCCATGTAATATATTTGTTATAAACCTTATGGATACGAAATTAAAATGGCATGGGTTAATGTAAAATGAACCACTATAAATACGTATCTATTTATAGAAAATACTAAGGGCCCTTGCATTCTTTCGCCTTAATATCTAATCAATTAAAATAACAGATGCCTGCCACACGATATATAGGCCAATTTAATGTAAAAGTACGTATATTCATTTTGCCAATAACGTTTGCTATATTGATAGATTTCTTCTACTTCTTCTTCTTCTTCTTCTTCTTATTATTATTATTATTATTATTATTATTATTATTATTGGTCCCCTGCCAAACGGTGGGTGAACCTGTAAATTCACCCTTATCCGTTCGTACGTTCGTCCACGGGTATTTTTCTCAATAACTACAGCATGAATTTTTTTGAATTTTTGCACATACCTAAAACATGATATGACTAAAGAAGTGACAGAACGGATTTTCCGGGAAATCTCCGGTTGCCCCCCCCCACACACACATAGGGGTGCCCTTCGGGTTAAAATAGCTAAAATGACACTTTTATGCTTATTAAAAAAAATGTTGCTTTGGATATTTATAACACTTTCTGAAAGTGTAACTGACTGATTCCTATATAATTTTGTTTGTCTATACTTCGCGATACTTCTTGAGTGTACACAAGGAGCTCTTTTAGGGCTAATAAAACCCCCATTTGGGCATTATTTTATCATGTTTGTCCATAATTTTCTGTGTATATCTTTTTAGCAGTTTTGCATGGTGCTGAACTCAAATTTACATATGTAAAGCCTTGAGGATTTCTGGGGATAAATGAGGGGATCAAGGACTTGGTCATATTTTTTTGCATGGTACAGAACTCAAATTAACATATGCTAAGGCTAAAAACTGTACCGTTTGTTCATTAGACGTCCTGTGTGGACTTTGGGGGCTAAACGGGTGTGGCTATACTGAACTCATTCATTGTTTTTCCATTGTTCATAGTGACAATGCAAGATTCATTATTATTATTATTATTATTATTATTATTATTATTATTATTATTATTAATGTTGTTATTATTATTATTATTATTATTATTATTATTATTATTATTATTATTACTACTGCTACTCACTAGAAGTTCTTACAATGGTAAACATCAGAGAATACTCAATAACAACAATGTGTGCGGTTTCATTAAGTCGGGGTAGCAACAAGTTTTCACGGATATCAAGTACTATCACCTCCTTGAATGACCTTAGCAAATGAATTTTCGTTATCGTAATTTGTTTATTATGACATTTTGTTTAGATATGTTTACGGATTTTTAGGTCCATCCATCATAGTACCTTCTGATTTCCGTTTTCAAACACTGCTACCGGCTTGTGCTTGTACCATTTGTTATTTTGTGATAAGCTGTGCTATGCAAATGTCTGCCTTTTCTTCTGCAATCAATCCCACTATAATTTTAGGTGGCAAGATCACAGTCTGCTTAGGGCTCATCTAGTGAAAGTCTGGTTATTGATGGCTCTTTAATTTTATGATACCTTCTTTACTAATTCGTGTGAGTCCAGTAGATGCTTACTCTTATTTTTCTTACGGGGGTAGTAAATAATTACTTATATTTATATTAGTATACCCGTTAATAATGTTGCGTTGTTGTAATTATAATAATAGTAATATGGGTATGCATTCTTATGATCTTCTCTTTCATTCAATGATCCAAGGTCAAGTGATAGTTCAACTGATCTCCAAATATTTGTTCAGATATACTAACTTAAATTGACCATTAATATGACTAAGTATGCCACTCTTACTGTTATATTGTTTATGAAAATGTAAGACCTGATCGACTATCACGTAATGACTTTTAATGAATCGATATTAGATTATATCTATTTAATTAGTAAGATTATATAGTACCCATTAAAACATAATAATGATTACTATATAACAAAGGAAAACAGATTTGATGAAGTAAATTATTTATAATTATTGAGCTGGTAAAACTTGATTGTAAAAGCAAATAATATCGATCAGAAAAAAAACATGGCTACAGCTGTGACCGTAATTATTACACCGTAAAATTAGACCCGAAGCGTTGATAATTAATGTCCAGACAATTATTTTATTGGAGAACAGATGAGGAAAAAGTAGAGAGCGGAGCAAAAGAGATAGAGTGAAGGAAATAAGGATAACGGGAAAGTACCAGAATGGTCAAATGATGACGCGAACACATGAAATAAACAATTAAACTAATAGTAAAAGACCGATAGAGATAAAATAAAATGCTAATTAAAAATATAAAGTAATTCTTCTTCCATTCTCCCGCTCTCTTTTTCTATCTCTCTCCATCTCCCCCTTATTCTCTCTCTTTCGTTCTTTGCCTCTCTCATAATTCTCTTTTTAATGATAGGATTTTAAAAAATCAAACGTTAATTGCTTTCTTCCTGAGTTACACGAAGCATAAAAAACAATAATAAGATGCGGAAATTAATGAATATGTCGACACAAACAGCGAGAATAATTAGATCATATGATGTCAAAATGACGACACAGAGAAGGCTTGGTCTGTGCCAGACTTAACAGAAATGTGACTAATGAGCCATTTGAGATACACTCCCCCCACATATATATATATATATATATATATATATATATATATATATATATAAATATATATATATATATATATATATGTATGTGTGTGTGTGTGTGTGTGTGAGAGAGAGAGAGAGAGAGAGAGAGAGAGAGGAGCACGATTTATTTCCTTTCTTGGTTCATTAGGATTTTTATTTGGTTGAGATTACTGTATAGATAGTTATGTAGATATTCACTTTTCGTTTTGAAAAAAAACAACTTTTTTTTTGCTTTTAAGTTTAATGTTTACTTCTGGATTTATGTACGTATGTAAGAATATATGTATGTAAAGCCAAAATAGTATGGGACTTAATTCACGGTTTTCATGTATTTGGTGGGTCCGTGAGATGAACGTAGACACTATCTAAAATTTATAATCAATAAAACAACAAATAAACTTGTATTTCTAGATGGACGCAAGCGACTACTATATTTTCTCTCAAGGATTGTACGCAGTAAAGCAAAATGATGCATGTTAACTTCATATTTTAACGGCAGCACGTTAATACAGTTTGACCACTTTTATAACGTGAAGAAATCAGATCTTAAGAGTAAAATTTGGGTGTTAGTCGTTTGCTTTTGAGAAATGGGCGGGGGCAAAAATAGCATGTATATATCAGCGCGCATTTAATTATTAACCAGCACAAAAATGCAACATTGCATATTCCGTATTCGATTATGACGTGTCTGATTAATGTACAGGCGTTATATTACTCAGCAGAATTAGGGCATCGTAAATTCTTCTCGATTAAAAAAAAATTTAATACTTCAATATATCATGCAAAAGTTAATGACCCTTCACAATTAATCCTTACATAGTAATCATTAATTATCACTTATAACTCATAGAAAACGAAGCAAAAATTCAGCTATGTGCTGCCAGATTTTTCGAAAAGTAATTAATTGTATATAAAATATGGTGTGTTATTTTTATAAGGTTAGCAGTTAATTCAAAACAACACTTCCGAGACCACATAATTTGTCGATTAAACCATTAAACCAATGTAGCCTACCAATTCAAATGCCCCTTGGAAGAATGCATCTTCAACATACATAGCTACAATAGACACAGGATTAATACATTATCACAACGATTGACCAACACCTTTCCGACACAAACTCAATTTCCTAACACATAAAAAAAGATGGCTGCTAACATTCCCAGTTTTAATCCGTTCAAGTTAAAAACAGAAAAACATCCATATGGATTCAAAGGTTAAAAAAATTAAAAATACTTGAAGCACCATGTATAAAAATTAAACAACCAGAAAAAAAGAAACAATGTAAACTTGGAAAATATTAGTAACATTTTGAAGAGACTAGGTACGTAAAAAGAGAGGATGACTCGAAAATATCGGGGAAAAAAGCGAACCCTCCCTGTAGAAAAGTGCACAGTTGAGGGTGAGTAAATTAATGTTTTAGCCAATTTTTCGGTATTTCTGGTCTAAAGGGTCGAGCTTAAAAATGATAAAAATCTTGTGAAAATCCGTTGCCTCTGTCGAATGTTTAAGACAGACATGCAAACATACATACATAGCTTTATATATACGTAGATCAAATTATCGCTCCAAAACGATTTTAAAAACTTGCCATATCTCTGAATAACCTTTATGTAAAATTTCAAATGTTTCAACCAGAAATTGGCGAGGTAATTTGGTAGAGACCCCAGAGACCGTTTTTTTACTTTGACCCCTATTATAACCCCTTAATATTTATTTTTAAGGCTCAAATCAAGTTAAGTTAGACCAATGTCCACGAAACCTATATCAACATTTTCAACTGTTTATACTCAAAATTTGCGTGGGATTTTGGTAGAGTACTCAACTGGTTAAACTGTTGAACTTTGACCCTTTAACCGCCAAATTTTTGGCCGAAAACGGATAACAAAAGTGTTCCCAACTCTCATAACCCTGTATATCAAATTTCGAGTCTGTAGACTTCAATTTGACGGAGATTTTGCGTAGGGAAATGCACATAGACACACAGACAGACGGGCAGACATACAGATTCTTTCACTTTCCAACGACCACGGGTAGTCCTATATATATATATATATATATATATATATATATATATATATATATATATATATATATATATTGTAATGTAAAATATATATATATTATTAAAAAAAATGTTTTCTTATACCATTATTTGAATCACAGTTTTAAAACGTATACTTTTTACACACAAGACTCATCACGATTCAAGAAATTTAAATATACTTTTAATTGAAGCCTATTAAAGCATCCATATTTTAAACAACTAATAATCCAAACAGTCTGAAGACGGCTGTTTTAAATCAGACAAAAGTACTTGTCGAAAATAACGAGAAGAATAAAAATGAACAGATAGACTAAAACGACTATAGAACGTTCTTGCACAGATTCAACCGAGAAATTACAGAGACAATTTGAAAAATTGAAAAATTACGCAATAATCTCATTAAGGAAGAATACTCTGTGCCATTCAACAATACTTGTCTCAATGAAAACATACTGCCTAAAAAACAGTGTATATATATATATATATATATATATATATATATATATATATATATATATATATATATATATATACTTATATATATATATATGTGTGTGTGTGTGTGTAGTCTTGGAAGTTTTTTCACCTTAAAAACTAAATCTCAAATGTTACAGATAATAGATCTAGTGTCCTACTCTTAATCAATTTGGCTAGCCTATTTGTTATAAAAATGTATTCCTTAGTTGTGAGATTCGTCTGTTTCCAAATTCAAAATGAATATATCTTTATATACCAGTGTTGTATTTATAAGATTAGGATTAATCACCCCCTACAGTGATTAGTACTTCATATATTAGCATACTCATGTTTTTTTTAATGAAAAATATATAAAGGTGAAAAATATTTATGAATATATACATTTTTTTGTACAAAACATTTTATACATTACTGATATAGTTTTGGATTTCCTTTCTTAATATATGCTGATAAATGTTATACAACTCAAACTCATCAGGATAACTAACAAATGATTTATATAGCTTTTTCAATATTTTCGTTTTATCCCCACCTTATTTATCATCGTATTACTAAGCAAGAAGCTTGGGGTATAAACTCTCTTAATTTTTAAGTAACGCAAGCTATTCTCAAAAACTCTGAAATAATGGTTCGATATAACATTAAAACCTACAGGTACTAACTTTATGCGGCATACGAGTTATTTGAAAGGGAAATTTTTCTTTTATCAAATATTTTTCAAAGAAAAATCTCATCCTCGATTTTTATATCTTAATCAAGAAGTGTAGCCTGTTGTCCTGTATGCCCACAATTTAATTCTTACTGCTTCGGATATATAAGGTGATCATTTTATTTCGAATTCATCATTATTGTTTATATATAAAAGGTCATCTATAAATCATTAACAACCATGCAAATTATATGGTTTCGATATATCATTTTTTATTCGGTAAGACATGTCTTTATAAATATAAATACATACACACATGACAGATGACATATATATATATATATATATATATATATATATATATATATATATATATATCCTAGATCCTATGTAAATGCAGATTTGCCCAAAATGGCGCAGGATCAAATCCTATTGAGATACCTATATTTTGTAGTAATATTTTAGTACCAATTTACAATACCACACTTTAATAATAATAATACCTTCATAAATACTAGTTTTACTGTTTTTATTTTATATTAGAAATCCTTAGAGTTTTAAAGTCAAAATTGTGCAGGATCAAATCCTATTGATATACCTATATTTTGTAGTAATATTTTATTACCAATTCAAAATACCACACTTTAATAATAATCCCTTTAGAAATACTAGTTTTACTGTTTATATGTTATATCATGAATCTTTAGTTTTAAAGTCTATGTATTTACCTTTACTACCTTCAAAAGTGAGATCTACAGTATTGTTTAATTCTTTTATAAGTTTTTCGTGTAGAATTTTACTATATAGTGTATTAAAATTATAGTCGCTATAGATTGTGCGTGGTTTCTTAATTATGTTATCTATTTTTTTTTACTAGTTGTTAATTAGTTATAAACCCTGAATAGTTTCATATTACTCTAGACTATTTTTTCTAGTGGAAATTATGTATTCGATTTATAATTTATTTAAACAATTTAAGTATAGCTTCATTAATTCGCGTCTTTGTAAACTAAACCAAACCTACCGCTTACTCGATTTTTGTGAATTTAAGGTATCCAATAAATACATGGCTTTTTTCTTCTTTCTTTAATCCTTCTCTTTTACTTGTAATGATATTAATCAGAATAATTCTATCTCATTTGATATTACTTATTTATAGGAATCTTAAACTTTACTTTAATTCCTACTCCTAACAATAACATTTGCATATAATATGTTTTTACATATTTTTTGCCGCTTTATCAATCGGAACTATTACAAACTTATCTTGAAGTATTTTAATTTCCTTTAGTATTTCTGTATTTTTTAAGGGGAGGATTAGCTTTTTTAATGTGTTTAAATTCTGGTTGCTTCTCCAGGTGGTCTTAGGGTGTTTAAATTCTTTTACACATACAACCTTTTTATTTATGCATTCAAGTATACTATTCTTCCATGCATCAAACGTAGACTGTATTAATTTATATTTATTTACCATAGACTAAATATAAGTTCTAGTGCTTTAGTTTCTTCTTTAACGCATTTAGTGTAATTTAGGCATCTAGGTTCTCTATAATTTATAACACATCAAATATATATATATGTATATATATATGTATATATATGTGTGTGTGTATGTGTGTGCGTATATGTACATATATATATATATATATATATATATATATATATATATGTATACATACTTACCTATACGGATTCACATATGCATTACTGCATGCATACACACACACGTATATATATATATATATATATATACATATATATATATACATATATATATATATATATATATATATATATATATATATTTCTGACATATATAACACACGCACGTGTATATAAAAAGAATAGATTGCTGTCAGCGGTGAGAATACATTTATCCATTACCTGGCTTAGATGATAATCTTCATATTTAAGAAAAAAATTAAGAACGAGAAGCCAAGCGATGCATAAGAAAATCGACCCAGGTCACTTCTTTGGTAACTCACGTTCACAAAGATGATCTATAAGGTCATAAAGGTTACATATAACCTGCGATAAGGAGAGAGTATCCTCTTTCTGTTTCCTCATTCTTCTCCAAAACGTAACACACTACTCGAGGCAACCATTTGCCTCGTGTAAACAAAGACCCTTCTTTATCACCTGAAACCTCTTGCACGCGCATATTTACCTGTGTTCGGTTGTCATATATAAGGGTCAATAGGTTTTCCAAGAGATGTCATATATACCTTGATAACTGGACAGCCCGGTTTTACAGGGCTGCAAAAAGATAAGAGGCAACCGACTATTATAAAATATTAGAGATAATGATAAAAAAATGCAAGCATGCAGCAGCAGAATTCAGATAGCAATATGAGTTGGAAAACAATGAGCAAAGCATAAAAAATGACTAAGTTCAGTATTTGGTCCCCTCCTAATTAGCCCCACATGTCCCCAAGGGACGTCAAATCCTTGTGAAAAGAAAGAAACGGTGAATATTTTTCCTTTAAGATATATAAATTTAAGTCCTGTCCCGTGCAAAAAAAAAAAAAAAGAAAGAAAGAATCAAGTCCATCATTTGGCCCCTTTTTACTCCCCAAACGCCGTAAGATATTTAAGTTTTAGTTCGGCACCATGCAAAAGTGATAAATTTACATACACAGAAAAGAAATTGACAAATACAGTAAAAGAGTCCCAAACATGATTATGTGTTTTTAGCCCTAAAAGAGCGCTTTGGACCCCTCTAAGAGATATCGCGAAATATAGACAAACAATCAAATATAGACAAACAAAATCATACAGAAATCAGTTACAAGTTTTAAAAATTATTTATAAAAATCTAAGGCATCATTTTTGTCCATATGTACAGAGGTTCATATCCATTTAATCAATTTTAACCCAAAATCCCTCCTGGGGGGGGGCAACCGGAGTTTTACCAGAAAAATCCGTTCTGTTACATATTTACTTATCTCATGTTAAATGTTTGTGCCAAATTGCAAAACATTCAAAGCTGTAGTTATTTAGAAAAGTTCGAACAGACGAAGGGACAAACGGACAAGTGTGTTTTTTTTCCGGGAGATCAACAAAAATATTTGCATTTTTATGACAGTAAGAACAACAAACCGAAATAAATAAGCACATACTCTTGAAAACATATATATATATATATATATATATATATATATATATATATATATATATATATATATATATATATATGTACATGCATGCACATATATAGATATATATATATATAATTATATATATATATATACATATGTATATATATATACATATATATATATCTTCCATCTATTCTACAATTATAGAAAATACAGTTTTGCCTGTCCATCTGTGTGTCTGTGTGTCTATGAGTTCGGCTCGTCAGTTCTTATGAAATTTTACAGGAAGGTACATTACATGCCTAGCAGTGGTCGTAGATTAGTTTTTTGCCAGAATGTCTTCGATAAGTATTAAAAGAAAAAGCGAATATGTTAAGTTTTTTATCTTACACTAACTAATATCACAAATGCATTTTACAATTTATTTTTCACACAAGCCGAAATGCCCAGAATATAAAATAAAACCAGGTACTTTATTTGACAGGACAACTTTTATGCCGCAAAAATATAGTACCTGCCCTATGTTTATGTTTAAATCATAATTTTACCATTATACTTTATTTTAATTTTATAGTTAAATCAAACAATGATTACTGCATTACCAATAATGCCTAACATGTAAAATCAACCATAACCGATTTGATATGACAGGGCTTTGGTCGAAATGAATGTTTTTGTTTGGGACACAATTAGAATATTATGCTTGAATTTGCCTGCTAAACGTTTATGCAATGCATTATGTATAAAATAATTTCATAAATTTATTGTAATTCTCTACAGATAAAAACCACAATATATTGTGAACTAAGTTACTGCTAGAAGCACATGAACGTTCTATAAGTGTATGCAATGTGTCTCTAATGTTAGCAGGCACTCAATAGATTTGATTGCAATATAGACAACTGTCTTGATTTAAGTTACAACAAGCCAAAAACTATAAGGTCCCCGACAATTTTTTTTCTATCTTCTCTATTTAGACCCCAGGGTAAAACAGCCAAAGGACATCGTTTCATAAAAAAACGATGCAATAATTTAAATTCAGTTTCATTCAAAATCCCTATTAAGACACAATTATGGATTTTGTGGTAAAAATTAAAATTAACGCGAAAGGGAGCTTTTGTACATCTAAAAAAAAAAACCGCGAATAAAGCAGCACCATTTTCCCATGGGAACTATTATTTTTACAGAAGTATATTCATATAGTCTTGCTTTTGTGCAATTTTTAACAACATCTAATATTCTGTTGTAAGAACAACTACCAAGACGTCCAAACAATCAAAATTAATACAAATCCTCATCAAAAAATAAATTACACAATTTATCAAATCAAAGTGTATCAAATTTATAGAAATTCTGTTCAAATGCAAAAGAAATAAATTTGATAACTTTAGAGAACTGAGTAAATTAATTGAAAAAAAAATGAAGAGTTTGCCGCGTTAATTCCTGTTTGAGTCATATAAATTCGTGTAATTAATTTGGCATTTCTTCAAAATAATCACCTCTACTTCAGCCATGCCTGTAATAATAACAATAAAAATACAAATTTGATAATTATAAGGCACTAGCATTTCAGCCCGGCGTTGCCCGGGTGTTTGGATGTGTATGTTGAGCAAAAAAAAAAATGGTTGTATGAAGGCAGGCTCGAACCCGTAAGGAGAAAAAGAACGGGGTAAAACCTAACGTTTATGGTGTTACCACCACCGCCCAACCAGAAACGATATTATTTTTAAATTAAGGCAAGACAATCTAAAAGAGAGGAATACTTTCAAAAATATCGGCGAAAAAAGTGAACCCCTTGTAGAAAAGTGCCTAGTTGAATGGGAAGATATTAATGTTTTTTGCTAAGTTTTCGATATTTGTCGAATGAAAGGTCGAACTTTAAAACGATACTGATCATGGTAAAATTTGTTGCATCTATTGAAAGTTTAAGGAAGACATGCAAACAAACATACATAAATACATTTATATATTGGTAACTAAATATTTTTGGACCCAAACTGATGAAAAAGCTTGCCCTATATCTGAATACCCTTTATGTAAAATTTCAAATATTTAGACCAGAAATTGTCTGAGTAATTTGGAAGAGACCCTAGAGGTCAATTTTTTTTAACTTTGACCCCAATTTGACCCCTTAACATTTATGTTTCTAGGCTCAAATCAAGTTATTAAGTTAGATCCATGTTCAAGGAACCTATATCTAAAATTGCAAGTGCATAGACTAAAAATTGTCGGAGGAGTTTGGTAGAATTCTCAAAGGTCAAATCATTGAACTTTGATCCCTTAATCGCTAAATTTCTGTCCAAAAACTGATAACATAAATTTTCCCAAATCTCAGTAAACTGTATATCAAACTTCGAGTTTGAAGACTAAAAATTGACAGAGTTATTGCGTAGGAAAATGTACACAAACACACAGACACACAGATAAACCGACACACACACATACACTTTCACTTATATATATATATATATATATATATATATATATATATATATATATATATATATATATATATATAACCAGTAGAGTTTAGTTTCCTAGAAGTACATCCAATGAAACAACATGTGTCTACCAAAGAGTGCTCAATGAGTGAACAGAGCAGGTATATTAAATTTATTTATAGAAACATTAATGGCTACATATGTCCATACATGTTTCTGCAATCACCCGCGTTGGGTGATAACGTCTTCTGGCCAAGAATTACCGTCGAGAACGGTAATTCTTGGCCTCAAGACGTAATCCCCCAACGCGGGTGATTGCAGAAACATGTATGCACATGTGTAGCCATTAATGTTTCTATAAATAAATTTAATATATATATATACATATATATATATATATATATATATATATATATATATATATATATATATATATATATATATATATATATATATATATAAATGTATGAAATAGTCCGAGATACACAGTTGGTAAACTATGATTATTATTTTTCTTTTAACAAAAAGTCGAAATTTAAAAAGTAAGACATAGGTTTTGAAGTAAACAGACATTTGGTGTTTCTATAAGATTCGAGCGAACGACATATTTAATTTCACGTAAGACAAATGGTAGCTACTTAATCGCAATGTCGAAAATATAACACATCCAAAAATTATCAAAAAATATGAGGTAATAGAAAATTGATTATTAATACAAAATAGAAATGTTAAAAATTGGTGTTTATGAGTGAAATGCGATAAAGATAACATGTACTTTTGCTTTTAATGACCCGCGCTGAAATGATAAAGTTAACATTTAATAACCTAGTTTTAAACATGGGAAATAGGGGGGGTGATATTTGACCTATTCTGTACTTTCACCTAACAATTTAATAAAAATGATAACGTCAAACTTTGATTTAACTTATAAATACTATTAAATAAATAGCTCGAATTGTTAAATGACAAAAGTACCAAATAACATTTATTTTGTCAAAATAAAATTATAAAAACACGTATTGTACCAAACAAATAAAGCACCTAGGCATTATACCAGCGGGGCAAATCTGTTTTTTTAGATTCATTCAACGATCTATAGGGTGCGAAGCTTTTCAATATGACGTAAAATGGTGGCCCTTATGCATTACACGGGCGAACCTATATTTTTGTTGGGTTTCATTGAACTACGGATGGGTACGTAACTTTTCAACCTAATTAAACAGTGACAAGAATTAAAATGATATTTTGTTATATCTTTTTAAATTCAAACTATTTTTTCTCAAAATTCTATTTCTCTCTTACGGCGACTTCTTTCCGTTAAATTGTTTGAAAAAAAAAGCTAATGGTACTTCAATTTCAAAATTTTCTTTCAAATTTTTTGAAAGGAAAAATGTTGTTTGCATTTTTATTAGAGGGATATTTCCTTACGAGTTTCCGTTAAATTGTTTGAAAAAAATCAAAAGTTCCTATTTACTTGCTTCGCCACAAAGGCCAGAGTTGGCAGAGACAAGGTCGTTGTAAAATGTTTGGGCCAGAACGAAAATAAAACTTTCCTCAGTCTATGAGGATACTCTCCACAGACTGAGGATAGAAAAGAGGATGTGAAGTAGTAGACCAAATAATACACTTTGCTCCTAGCCACACACCCAAATTAATTTTGCTTTAATATAAAAATATATTTTTTCAATAAATGTTTTTACAATTATTTTTTTATACATTCTTACACATTCTTGATTTTAAAGTATGTTGGTGTTATTTATTTTTTTAAATTTATTTAGTGTGTTTTTGACAAAGAAAAACATTTCTTAAATTTATACAAGAAAAAAACCGAAGAAATCTTTGGTAAGTGTAAAGTTTAAGTGGGATGCCCTTTTTTAAAGTTATTGTTTAGATGTGTATTCAAAGGAAACTTGCAGTTATCGCCACTAACAATGGCACCGTTCGTATAATGTATAAGCGCAAAAACAAGTTTCGTTTAAATTTAACCGAGTAAAATATCTTTAAGACTGAACTATTTTTTTTTCTAATCAGATTGCCTCATTTTGGGGAGCTAGATTTTCCCCACGTTAATAACAGGCAGTCCCTGTTCCTTACCCCCCCTCGTGGAGAGGCAGATAAATATGAACACTATTAAAAACATTAAAAAGGAACAATAAAATAGTAACAATCAAAGGGAAATAGCATATACTTTTTTTCTGTGATAGAGAAAAAATAAATCAGATGTTTTCATTTTGATTTAAAAAATCAACATTTGTTTTTACCCGTTTTTACCCTCTGAGTACGAAACCAGGAATTTTCCACCGTCATATATAAAATTTCAAGATTAATATCAATACATTCTTGTTTTTGGGTAATTTTCAGAAAGATCTAATCGTCGGAAAATAGTTTATGTAGCAAAAAATGATATTTATGCGATTTGGGCCGCTTTTTCCCTTGCTGGGGACACAACCAGAATATTCCCAGGGTCAAATATTACGTTTTCATATCTATATAATGTGGTCTTGCATTTGGGTAATTTTCAACAAAATTTTATGATCGGAAAAGATTGTATGTAACGAAATGCTTTATTCTTTTGCGATTTTAGACTAAAAAATAAACATCTTTGACAACTGTTGACCCCCTGGGTACGCAACCCGATGTTTGCCATTGTCAAATATTACGTTTTCAAATGTATATAAATGTGATCTCACGTTTGGTTATGTTTCATCAAAATCTTCTAATTGCAAAATATTCCTTGTTTAGAAACCTGCGATTTTTGGTCCATTTTCATCATAAATCACAATTCTTTACATTTTTTACCCCCTAAGATGAAACTACAATTTTCTCATGGATAAAATATTTCGTTGTCAGATGTATACCTATGTCGTCTTACTTTTTGGACATTTCAAGCAAAATCTAATGGTCGGAAAATATTCTATTGCAACCGTAAAATGCTATTTTTGTCCATTTCCTCCCATCGGATCCCCTGGAGAAGCAACCAGAATTCTCCCTGGGTCAAATATTATGTTCACAGATGTGAATAATGCGGTCTTCGTTTTGAGTAAATTTCGGTTAAATCTAATGATCGGATAATATGTTAGGTTGGGAAAGTGCTTTTTCCGACCGCTTTTGTCCTCCTGCCGATGTAACTAGAAATTTACCAGGGTAAAATATTACGTTTCCAGATGTATATCAACATTGTCTAGTTTTTGGCAATTTTCAGCAAACTCTAATGGTCGGAAAATATTTTTTTGCAATATTTACAACTGTTTACTCCCTGAGGACGCAACCAAAATGTGTCTCGAAAATTCGAGAATGGTACTTCGCCCCTTACCTAGTTGGAAGTCCATGCAAAATTTCAGAAAAATGTAATGCATTGATACCTTTTTGAACAAACACACGAACGGACTAACACACAGTGGGAAATTCTTAGATCAAAATCAAACTATTCGAAGGAACATTAAAAATAGACAAGAGTTACATATTAGTTAAATATCACTGTGATTTAAAATTAAATAAAGGATCATCTTGAAGTAAAAAATAAAATGGAAATACGTAGAACATATTTACAATTACCATAAAACATTTTTTAAAAGCGGGAGACCAGTACCCGCATTAAGCTAGTCTGCAGTTTAACTTGTTACTGGCTATCTTGCTTTTGCTTGTTGCTGGACCTCAACATATTGAATCGAGAGAGATTTAGCTGTCGTACAAAGCTAAGACTCTGTAACATCATCTGTGTATAGATACTCCCTCGGGAAATTGTCTCTAAAAATGGTCCTGTTGCGATAGAAAAGTTTTGACGCGTGGAGGCTTGAAATGCTGGAAGCATGTAATATTTGATCTCAATGACTATCTTCAGTGTCATGCCTGCTTGAGCGTGTGAATTCACCAGTAGGACTAAAAAAAAAAAAGTATTTTTGTGCGCATGAATTGTTCGTTTGAAATGATGCTGCAATCATATATATATATATATATATATATATATATATATATATATATATATATATATATATATATATATACATATATATATTCTAAAGAATAGTCCTAAGATGATCATAAGCTCGATAAAATTACAAAAATTATTATTAAGATGGATATAACCTTAGCCATTTTAATAGTTAACTTTTTAGATGCAACTCTAACCCTTTGCAAGAGAACTTAGGAGATTATAAAAGGGAACAAATTGACTCTCTATATGCTCCTCCTATCGTTAACCACTATAAATCTATTATTAACATAGTCCCAATTCTATTAGCAGAATAATTAATTTTACCTCCTCACTCCAAAATATTTAATAAGCATTAGAATTTTTTATAATAAAGCTTTTGTAAACATTGTAAATAAAAACGCCCAATAAGAAAATAAGCTCACATCTAGGAAAGCAGGTAAAATCAATAGGATTTGATTTACACCCCCTTTGACCCAATTGTTTAGACTTATCTGGGAAAAAATTAGTAAACCTCATGAAGTTACACTTCACCTGCAACACTATACTTCACAGCATTTTTCATAAATCATTTTTAATCAAACACAGTAATAGCAATAAATTAGAAATATCATAAAAAGACAGAAAATATTTTTTATAACACATAATTTAAACGGGGTAAAAAAGTAAATATTGCAGTTTTATAAATAAATCGAAATCCCCCCAACAGATATGTCTAACAACTTATTCTACAAATCAAGCTTACATAAGAGCAGAGGAGGATCCTTGTGTCAACAAACCTCATATAGGACAAACAAGCAAAACTATTTCGGGTATAAATGTGCCTTTGTTAATCCAAATTATTCTGATAAGACATCATTGGCTTTATATTCCTATAGCTAATTTAAATAAATTGGCAAATTAGGAACTCACAAAATAAAAACTTGTCAATCATCATTTTGTTTTCTTTGCTTGAATAAAAGAAAAAAAATCTCTTTTAAGAATGAGGATACACTTTTAAATGAATGACAAGAAAATCATTATAGTGTACTCATTATAAATTACACCTCTTTAGCTATTAACTTATTTCTTCCTCTAAAAGTTTTCATCCTACATGATCCTTATTAGGCCTATAATAATATCCAGTAGTAATTCTCCCTATTACAAGAATTTTCCCAAAATATTGCAATTAATATATTTATAAATGCTAAACTAATTTTTTCATTATCGTTTCTGAATATAATTTCATAAAATACACTCATTACTCTAAGATAATTTCTTTACATACTCTACATATGTAATTGTATCTCCTATTTTAAATACAGCCCACTTGCTATATTTGTAATTTAGATATTCATGAATAATGTATATTAATTAATTTTTTATTCAAGTATGTTTTAATCATGTTTTCTTTAATACAAATAATTTAAAATAAATCAGCTTATAGATGTGTGTGCTGTTTATGCTATAGAAACTATATCATGTTATGTAGCCTTGAATTAAAACATATCTTAAAAATAACGTTTAATTTAAATTTTTGTCTGGATTTAAATGGATAGAGTCTGTTTCTTTATTATATAAAATCGATTGAAATATATCTACTAATGTTCTAACTTTTACCCTTAGCTACCTTTAACCTCTGATAATGTTCATGTATATTAAAAAATAAATAATGATATATAAACTTATATACCATCAGGTTAAATATATATTTACTTTCTAATATTTCATGTTATTTATTTTAGGTAATATTTTTTAATAAAAATATACATTAAAATCAAATAATTATTACTGGTATTTCCATCTTAATGAATTTATCTTATTTAGTTTTAATTATTGTTATATTAATTATTATAGTTTTACTTTTTTACATTTTATATTTTCGTTCTCCTTTCTTCTTTTTATCACCAATATAAACCATTTTTGTTGTTATGTGTATTTATGTCCTAGTAGTTAGTAATATTTGCATATGTTATCAATATTGTATGATCTAAACAGGTTGTTATCATTACCTTTCATTGTTCATTATTTTTATGTATGTTATGATTAATGATTTGATCTGATCCTTGATTATTATATTAAATATATTTTGATGTTATACATAATATTACAGGACTTTAAACGTTTAAATGTTTTAAAATATTGCCATCAATAGTATTACTTATTGCGTATACGTTATGTTCTGTTTTTTATCTAATATTTTTTCATTAATGTCTATTATAAAAGTGGAACACCTAGTGATGATATAAGAAATTGCCTCCTACGAAGTTTATTTTGACCGTGGCAAATTTGAGTTCATTCCAGTGAACATTTGATCACCGCTTGATTGTTGATAATTATTTAGTTCTTTTTAAAGGATATTCAAAATTGTAACACTGATTTATCTTTACAGTCTTACACATTACGCATAAGGATTCGTTATTACGATCTGTCACACACGTATGTACATTTTTTTCTTGTTAAGCTTATATTTTTATAATCTAAGTTTTATGTTTGTTTTCGTTACTTTCCCGTCTTTTCCTCTCTTACTATATTTATTAATTTTAGTATATTCCTTATTTCTCGATTTAAATGTCTTCCGATATATTAAACTATCTCCTTTGTTTTTATTTTATTTTTTATTTAAAAAAAAATGATTTCTTATTTTATACCATATAATGTAGCCTTCTAAATATTATGTCTAATGACGCTGAATATCTGAATATTTTTATTTTTTTTTTACATGGAGGTCACCACTTATCCAGGCCCAGAAGCCACTTGGGGATAAGTGTTTCATCACAGCCCCATCTTTTGATTAAGCTGTATCGTCGGAATAGTTTGGAGTTACTAGTTACATGCTGGCCATAATATGCTCTTGAATGTCTGGCGATATAATGCTTTTGTAAAAAAATATTATACATATATATACACACACATATATATATATATATTTATATATATATATATATATGTGTGTGTGTGTGTGTGTATGCTAGTTGATATGTCATAGAATAGATCCTGTAATGAAACTATTATTAGATTTACTTATATGTATTATTAATATTTTGTTTATATTTAGTTGTTTTTTTATATATCAGTATTTGTAGTAACCTTATTGATCTGTATTTAATATTACGAAAAAGTTTTTTTTTTCTACTATGGAGCCATGTATTTTCCAGCTACGCTGTGTAAAAATCTCCGAAACAGGTAGCTAAGAATCCTGTTATCTATTAAAAAATAAAGTAATTACAGTTTTCTTTTTGCCTCCTTATATAGCTGAATTTATTTTGATAATTTATAGACTATTGAGAAGTCGCTTTAAACAAGGACGAATCTATTTCTATATATAAAAAAAAATATGAGATAAGGCCGCGGAAAACATCGGGGATTAGTGGATTTTTCAATTGTTCTTCTCAGAGGAATGATACTACTCCTAGCGTACAAACTTCGACCCAGATTATTGGTGTTTAATCCCGTGTATACGCCATATCTCCAAGGTCAATGGTGCATAATTGTCACACTTCTCGTTTCCCGTCTCTCTCACGTTTCTGTCCCTAGGTATTCAGAAGTCTTAAATTGGACAGTTTTTTTTATACCTTCTTAATTATGACAAAATTCGGACGATTATGTTCCGATTGTTTCGGCTTTATGACGGTCTTATCCAACCATACACCTACATTGCCAATCTCATTTGTTCTCACATCATAAGGCACCTTCTTAATCAACTTTCCAGCACATTTTAACCCAACCTTCTCACATACCTCCCAATATCTCCCATACAACCCCGTCTTTTGCGTAACCCTCTCTGGGCCAATCCGCTAGAACCTACTGCAAGGTACGCAATTTACTCTGAAGCCTTACCAAAATTCCGGCATTCTGCAGCAACTTTCTTTTTTAAAACCATTGTTTTAACAGTTGTCTTCCTAATGACTGCCCTTGCACTTCGCAAACAAAAGTTTCAGTACGCTTAACAAGATACCCAGATTAAAGCCATTGCCATGATATTTTATAAGCACTTCAACTATATCATGGAAGAACTTTCCGTGCATTCTCTTCCCAGCCAGTTCCTCTGCCCTTTCTCTGTTTCACATCCCCAGGCATGGGTTCACATATTTCCACTTCATTGGCCACAACTTTGAGTATCTACACTTCGCGTCTAAACACATGCTCCTCCAACGACATCTCCTCAGTTCTAACACAATCTGTTACACTTTTAAGTCCTTTCCTACCATCTTCCTCATTATATACAACCTCGCGACACTATTTCGAATGTGAAATATTCCAAACATTCTTAAAACTCCTTGTCAGACTATGCAGATCCTTGTCAGACCATTCTTAAATTCCCGCCTTGTGTCTCAAAACACTGACTGTCCATGCATTCATCGTTTTCATAAGGTTACCCTCATACAATTTCGACTTTGCAAGTAGTTGCTCTCTAAGATACTCGTATCTGACTTTCTCTTTCATCTCTCTGTTCATGATGCATGCACCCTCCAGCACTCCCAAATACTTATACACTTTATCCACTATTTTTTCATAATTTCTTTATTTGAAGTAACTTTACTCCCATTTTCATCACCAGCATCGCACATTTACTAATCCAAAGCTTCCATTCCGATGTCTTCTGAATATGTCTCTATCAGCTTTACTAGTTTGTCCATTTCCTTCTCATTTCTATCGAATATATTCAAATCATCCTTAAAATGTAGATGGCCGAGGCCTTTGCCACCAGATCCAAGGTTATACCCCAGCTTCTGCTGCTGCTGCTCCTTCTTCTTCTTCTTCTTCTTCTTCTTCTTCTTCTTCTTCTTCTTCTTCTTCTCAGTGGCATAATTATCATCACAATAATAATAATACTAATAATAATAATAATAATAATAATAATAATAATAATAATTATTATTATTATTATTATTATTATTATTATTATTATTATTATTATTATTATTATTATATCTCAATAAAACTACTGTAAAAATCGAACACGACGAAACAAGAACAACAAGACAAAATTAATACCAAAAAAAGAGAATATGTCCTCATCTTGTGTAAAGGTGGGGAATGAATAAGAAAGGAAAAGAAAGAAAAAGGTAAGCTCGTCGAAAGAGAGTAATCATTCAGACCATAAGTAGACGACTTGCTATCTGCCTCTTTTTCTCGTCTCTCTCTATCTGCCTTAATATATATATATATATATATATATATATATTTATATATACATATATATATATATATTTATATATACATATATATATATATATATATATATATATATATATATTCGTGTTTTCACAATTACTAACGTATATAAGTCGTCACAAATATGTGTTCTTACTAAATATAGCTTCTGCGTCTGCCACAAAAAGATCGACCTACACACGGATTGAGGTGTTATTGAATTCGCATTATCTGAATTTATCTTTTAGTTGTAATGCTCCGTTAAATCAGAAGCAGATGTTTCACCTATATATGGCTTGGACTGAAACGACAGAAACAATGTATGACTTTCGAAACGTATCAATAGTCGATACATCTAGATTAATTTAAACTTTATACTATTAATCCCTAAAACTTCGAAAGTAAAAATAATACCTGCGTTCGCTGATCTATTTAAGATGAGATATTTTTGTTATATATAAAATTTTACTTCAGAGTTAAGAATGGCTATTATACAATTTCACACGCTTGTGTATATAGGATTAATTCCACAGCTAATAAACTTAATATTTTATTTTAGGGGAAAAAGATACCTCGCATACCTAGTAGTTATTGAGAATATCCGTATGCTTATATTTTGTTATTTATTTTGGAAATCCAATGATAATTCCGCGAAATCAATCGTAATACATCTGATATTTACAACCTGTGCTTAACATATGAATATGTGTCGGCATATATAAATAGATAGTTCACAAATGCTACTTGTTACTGTGTGAAGGTGTCTTAATGAATTACAATATTTAGAAAAGGCTGCTTTATTTAAATAATCTCGATATGCATTAAAATTTTTCCGTTACCACAATCAAAATATTTGAATGATTAACCATATTTCTTTCACTTAGAAACATTAAGCCTTAGCACAATGTGTGTGACATTTATTTAAAATGAATAAAGAATTTAATCTGCTTAAATCAGAATTTAAAAAAGAGGTCCACACATGGAAGTTCGCTTAATTATACGTCAATATTAAACTTCTACAAAAAGCAACAATAAAATAATTTTGATAAATTATAATTAGACGGAATGAAATCCGCCCGGTCTGGATTGGCTAACATTTAAATCAAGAAAATTATCATGCTAATATTCCATAATATATATATATATATATATATATATATATATATATATATATATATATATATATATATATATATATATGTGTGTGTGTGCGTGTGTGTGTGTGTGTGTGCGCGCGCGTGTGTGTGTGTGATTATGAACATTAGTTTTCTATATGTCAGTCTTAAGCCATGAATATGTTTATTAAAGTGCTCGATATATAAACAGATGATGTGTACATGTATTATGATCATTTATGCACACCTTATGTGTGCATTCATGTTTCAGAAGTGCACTTTTAAAGGAGATAATAACTTCAAGAACAAATTCATTATTAAGACTTAATTATGCAATGTGTATATATATATGTATATATATATATATATATATATATATATATATATATATATATATATATATATATATATATATATTAACTATTAATAAAGGCTCATGTTACTAAGGAAGGTAATGGAAAGACGATCTTGAAATAGAGAAAATAGAAAAAAAAGGCTGATAAATCATCACACATATGTAGCCAGTATTATTTGTATTATGTATATGCATATATATATATATATATATATATATATATATATATATATATGTTTGTGCATGTCTGTGTGTGTATGTGTGTGTGTGTGTGCGTGTGGGTGTACAATGTATCAGTAATATGAGTACACCCGTCATATTTCTTCAAATATTTATGGATATCTTCTCAGATATTACATATTTATAAATCGATTCATAACTCCCCCAAAAATACGGCCGCCAAGTATTCTATATAATGTATACACGCGGCCGTTTATTTTGGGTCAACTTGTATTTAAAACCCGCTGAGTCATGCCACGTGATCTTGATGTCAGCAACCTCTAATGGCGGCTTAATTTACAATTTAAAAATGTTGTTATCGGTAAAAAAAAATAATAACAACTAAACTATGAACTTCTACGCTATGGCAACGTTACCAAAGCTATTACCACATTCAAAATAGTTAGACTCGATAGTTAAACGAAAAATAATAAGCCAAACATGTGAAGTAAAAAAAAAATACGCTTACAAAAAATATTAACGAACGAAGTTTTACAAAATAAAAACAGCCAGACGCCATTTTCAAGTCTTTAGAGTAAGGCAGACGAAGTGTGTGTGTGTGTGTGTGTGTGAGAGAGAGAGAGAGAGAAAGAGAGAGTGAGAGAGATGTCTAAACATATTCGACAGGAGGAGGGTCAACAGCGCATGCGTCGGATGACGTCATGACGTCGTGACCTGATTTACTTTAAATAGTTGATAAACCGAACAAACTATATATACGCCGCTTTGGCGTAGGTAGTTAACGGTTCGTTCATTATCTAAACTTTTTGAGTTCGAATCGTGGTGTGACACGCCTTTTTTTTCGATTTTTTACATTTAAATATTGAACCCGGTAGTATTTAATCCATTTTCACGCAACGTTCGTTCGTTTTTCTGTTTTACTTTGTATTCCCCCCTCGCTTAATCAAAAAGTTATTTTCTTTTCTTACTTCGCTTATAACAATGCTTACATCGTCATCGTCGTCGTGGTAACGTTCGACGACTTTCAAACATCTTTCACTTCTGGCTGGCCGATTTTATTTTCAAACTTCGCCTGAGGGGTTCGGCTTCGATGCTTCCCCCCGGCTTCTTTTTTATTTAATACCACACACCCCTACAAACACCCGCGCAACGCCGGGTACCCCTCGCTAGTACACAATTAATAGTAGTCTGTTTTCAGGATATACAATTTAATTGTAATTTCCTTAATTTATTTTCCCTTCCAAATAACTCTAGATTAAGCCGTTAAGAAGAAAAATTACTTACAAAAAAAAGTGATTGGACCCCTTACGAAAAGTTGTTTATATAAGCATACAGCATGTCAACTCTCAATATGTGCGGCCACTCAATATCTAAAACTGCCTTTACTCTCCTGGGCATGGAATTTACCAGACTGAATTTCAGCTGTGGTTAATTTCTTTACAATATATATATATATATATATATATATATATATATATATATATATATATATATATATATATATATATATATATATATATAGTAAAGAAATGAACCATAGCAGAAATTCAGTCGACTAAAATAAGATGGTAAACAGAGTGAGAAAATAGAAAAATTATGGGGGGAGTTACATGTTACAAATGTACAATTCAGTAAAATAAGTCGATTAAAAACAATATCGCTAAAATACACCTGAAGCGCTTTTCGTTCAGACTAACTTTTCAAGGGCATATGTCTGAAAATAATGTTTTTTAGAATGTTAGGTAGTGGAATGTTAGGTAAGAGCGGAGAGGAGACAAATAAAACTGTGACTACCTACATAATTCTAATTGAAGCCGGAAGTTTCTCTGCTCGCACAAATTAGGAGGACTGGAAATGGAAAGGGCCTCGGAGATAAACGGGTGCAACTTTGTACGTCCTCGGTGCAAAACAGAGAACCACTCCGGAGAGAATGCAAGTCCACAATCCTTTTTATTGACCAGGTGTTGGCCGATGGAGGATTAAACCGATTGAGACCTTCTGGTAGTAGGGTGATGGTCTCGGATGGAGCGGGGGACATGTTGGGCGATTCTGACCTGGATACGCTGGGAAGTCTTGCCTATATAGACGGCACCTCACCGACGTAAAAATTTGTAAACAATATTGTTTGATAAAGAGATAGGCAACCCATCCTTACAAAAAGAGGGAAAGGTGGATTTTGTGGAAAAAGCAATTCGGAGTGATAGCGCTATAAAATTAGAAGAAACCACAGAGGAAATATTATCACCAATAACTTGGCCCTCAGGTCTAATCCAGGGTAACTTAAGGTATACCGGGAGTCTAGATGGACCATATGTTTGTAGCTTAGAAAAGGATGGAATTTTCTTATAAATAACTTTGTTAACGCATGGAGGCGGATATCCATTCATAATGAAAATCCTTTTAATGTTTATTGAGATTGTCGGACTGACTTCCTCATCTTGGTTGTTATAGTCACAACGTTTCGGCCGTTTTACCCTCCGGCCTTCATCAGGTGTTCTGTATCGAACTGGGAAACCGTTCGTTAGGAGTATCGAACCTGACTTTACCAAACAAGATGAGGAAGTCAGTCCGATAATCTCAAAAAATGAACACACCTCATCTCAAAAATACAGACAATTATTATCCTTTTAATGTTGTCAATTTCCGAATCAATAAAAGGAGGGGAATCAATAACAAGTGCCCGATGGGTTAGGTTTCTAATAAGCTTAATTTTCCTTGTTGTTGGTGCAAAGGAATTCCAACTGAGATAAAGACCAGTGAAAGTGGATTTTTTTATAAATAGATGCCATAAACAAAAGCTCACGTTTAGAAACTAACACATCCAGAAAATTAAGGGAGGTCTTTTTTCCACCTACATCGTAAATTTGAGAGAAGTGTGTAAATTAATTAGTAAGTGAAAAAGGACACAGCTTCATCGTGCGTTACGAAACAAGAAAAATTGTCGTCAACATAACGCCTGGTAAATGCTGGTCTGGGACAATTGTTGAACAACGCTTGTTCTAAAAACCACAAAAATATTGGCCAAAGTTTGGCCAAGGGGAGATCCCATGGATATACCGTCAAACTGGCGATACATCACGTCGTGGAAACTAAAGGGAACAGACTTGGTAGCAAGTTCCATGAGTTCAACGAACACCACCCCAGGAAAAGAGAGGAGGGGGCAAGGCCTCTATAAAGAAAATAAGCATATATGTCAATAACCTCGTCAAGGGGGACATTGGTAAACAAATTGCTAATGTCAAAGGAGACCAAATATCAGTTCTTATGAGTGAGAGGAAGCTCCTTGATAGGCTATGCAAAATGAAAAGAATCGGGTGTGCAATGTGTTGAATGAAAAGTACAGAAGAATTGAAACCAGCTATTTAGCCAGTCGTGTTGGGTCGAACCTACCATCGACAAGATTGGTCTCAATGGAGTATCAATCTTGTGTACCTTAGGTAGTCCGTAAATCATGGAGAGTTGAGAGCCCACCGGTCGGATATTATTATAAACCTCCTTAGATATATATTAAAGTTTATGCCATCAGAGAAGCTTATTTTCGATGAAAGGTGTGCCATCGTAGTCCAAGTAACCTAAACAGATAAAGTAGCTATCAGTGTAAAGAATAGAAAGCATGTGTGCAATGTTTGTAAAATTTAATGAAAAAATAACCAGACGGGCTACTGGCGAATTATCTAGTTAAATGTTAGTTTGACTTATAACAGAAACCAGTCCTTTTACCAATATAGACGTAGAAATTTGCCTCGTCTCTGAACTATGGAATAAAATACTACCACAGCGACGGGAAAATTTCCCTCCTCTTTACCTATCCAATATTTTCAGCGGCTAAGCAATATGGTGTAAGGTATATTGATCTTCAAACGCCCTCTTTCAGAGCATTTCTTCTTACTTCTACTAAGTAGAATACTTAGTTGGATTTTCTTAAAATTTTAAGTTTTATTTATTTATTTATTTATATTTTTCTTTTTGTTCCTGTCCCATATGAATGTGTGATAGTGCACGATACCTCTTGTATAGAGAGGAGCTTTACACTATCTCTGCTTCAGAACAGGTAAAATAATTCTGGGCTCGGTGTTGCTACAAACACCAAAATATCAAAACTGTCAATTACAAATTATCCAAACCATGGGACCCAGAAGAAAGATCTGGGTGTCATGATCGGCAGGTGATCCTTCAGTAGCAAGCATGGGGGACCCGGTCGTCATCCTGCGAATGTTGGGCAACGTTCTAGTTTCAGAAACTCAAATAACATGGACGCTTAACAGGTAAGTATAACCTCTAATTTCAGGGAACAAACTGCTACGGAACAAACACAGTATAGCCATGCTAATCATCAAAATTAAAAAAAAAACTGAAGAAAGAAATGGACAACAAAAGAGAATAGACTCGCACTGGACTGCTATTATAGAAGTAATCGTAAATATAGATATGAAGGTTATCGAAAACAGATATAAGAACTATGAGGCCTATCCAGTGACTACCATAGGACAGAACAAAGAATTGCGGACCAAGCAAGACTGATACTCAAAAAGGTTGGCTGTCTAAACTAGAACTAACAGAAATTCAGCGAAAAATAAATGATGAAACTTAAATAGAAGCATCCCCCAAGGAAACCACACGTAGAGAAACCCCACAAGTTGAAGAGTCACAAGTAAAACAACCAAAGGCCGAGGACCAACAAAGAACTAAATCTACAAACGTGGAAACAGAGAACAATGAAACAGAACTAACAGAGTATGACGCAAATAAATAACATTAAATAATACAGCTGATGAACGAGCAAAACCAAAGCTATCATCGTTAAGGAACCAAGAGCAGAAGAAATTAAAAACAAAAACAGAGAAGGTTAACAAGCTTCTCCCACACATCCCAACAAACACAATCACAGACGTAAACAACCTCATTTACGCATGTGCCAAAATGGTAAGTATAAATCTCAAATCAGAAAAACAACCGCGGACAAGCGGCCCGAAAAAAAACCTGGATGGGAAATAAGACTATAAACTCAAATACACAAGCATAAAAAAGAAATCAAAATGATCAACAGGAAGAAAGCAATGTGGAGAAAACAGAATATTGGAAACGTAACTGGCAGGAAGAGGCTAAACAAGAAACACGAAGAACTGGACCAAAAAATAAAAGCAAAAGAAGCGAGATTGAGACGATATAGATATAAATCTGAACAATGCAAACAAAACAGAACATTTGAAACTAATGAAAGCCAATTCTACCAAAATGTGAACGGAGGAAAAACAAAAACAGTACAACCAAACCCGACAGAAACAAAACTACTGGAGTAAAATATGGGAAGAGCGACGAGATCAAACTATAAATGCCGAATGGCCGAAAGACATGAAAGAAGAGTTACAACAAATAGAAGAAGAAACAGTGAATGAAATCAGCAAGGAAACCCTAAAGAACACCATAGGAACAATGCAAAACTGGAGAGCACCAGGGCATGGCAGGATACATGTATACTAGTTTAAAAAATTCACAACCTGACACGAAAGACTTGCCAAAACGTGAGAAGATGTATATAAGAAGCAAGCGTACCAGACTGGATGACAAAAGGTAGAACTACACTGCTACAGAAGGACACGGAGAAGGGAATGGTTTCTAGACTCTATGGGTCAATCACGTGCTTACAAACTATGTGCAAAATACTGACAGCACAACTGAGGGAAGAAATCTACCACTTACTGAATAACCGTGGACTCATCCCGAGGAGCAGAAAGGATGCCAAAAAGGAAACCGACGAACACATGACCTGCTATATATAGATCAAAAAATCCTAAAGGAGGTAAAATGAGGAGAAAGAATTTAGCCATAGCATGGATCGACTACAAAAAGCGTAATACAGGATCCCCCAAGCATGGATAATAGAATGGCTAAAAATGTATAAAATACTAAGCGGAATCAACAATGTAATAGAAAATGCAATGAAAACATTGAGACTGGAATTGACAGCTGATGGGCAACACATAACAGAAATTAACATAAAGAGGCATTTTCCAAGGAGACTCATTATGACCACTACTGTTCATCATAGCTATGATGCCCTTGAAGAGTATTCTGAGAAAGTGTCAAGCCGGATACAAGTTCTCCAATACAGAGAGAAAAAAATTAACACCCTGATCTACATGGAGGATTTGAAACTTTTTTCAAGGACTGAAAAGGAGCTAGAGACACTAATTAACACAGCCAATATATCCAAATTGAATTTTGAATGGAAAAGTGCGCACAACTAGTTATAAGAAAGTGAAAACTGGAAACGACAGAATGCATGAAACTACCCAACCAAACAGAAATCAGGGCACAAGGGGAACAAGACGACTATAAATACTTGGGAATTCTGAAAGCGAAGACCAGCAGAGCAACAGAAATGAAAGCGAAAATTGGAAAGGAATACCTCAGTAGAACAAGAAAACTCCTGGAAACGAAATTATATAGCAAACACCTAATAAAATGTAAAATACTAGTAAGATACTCTGGACCGTTTATAGGGTAGGCAAAAGAAGAATTTACACAACTCGACTAGAAAACCAGGAACTCATGATTATGCATAATGCACTACACCCAGATGCCGATATTGGCATGCTCTACGTTAAAAGGACAGACGGCGGGAGAGGACTGGTCTGTATAGAAGACTGTGTGAAGGACACGAAAAAAGAACTAGAAAACTACATAATGCAGAACACTGAAAAGATTATTATGGCAGGGAGAAACACAGAAAAAAACAGCAAAACAGAAAACAGAGAGACAAAAAACAAAACGAGAAAAGAGAAGAGGAAATAGAAACAACTCCCCGGAATATTCATAAGAATGACACATGATGAGAATAACGAAACCACCTGGACATGGATGCGAAAAGGACATATAAACCGAGAAACTGCAGCACAAGATAACTCGATAAGAACCAACCATATCAAAGCAAGAATCGATAAAACACAAGAAAACAGCAAATGCATACTCTGTGGACAAAGAGGCGAAACAAAAAACCATACAGTAAGTGAATGCAGCAAACTGTCCCAAAAGGAATACAAAAAAAGGCATGATCAAGTGGGGAGTGTGGTTCACTGGGAATGGTGCAAACGACTGCATTTTGAGCGTACAGACAAATGGTACAAGCATAACCCCGCAACAGCACTAAAAAACGGGAACCATAGAATCCTATTGGGCATGGACATACAGACGGGCAAACCAATCCAACGAAGAAGACGAGATGTCGTAATAATTTACAAGAAAGAAAACCCCTGTTAAATCGTAGACTTTGCTGTCCCAGCTTACCACAGTGTGAGTATGCAAGAAAAGAAGAAATGAAGCAAATACACAGGACTAGCCAGCGAGTTTAAAGGGATTTGGATGATAAAGAAAATCAAAATAGTACCGATAATAGTAGGAGCACGAGGAACAATTCCGAAAAAAAACTTCGAAAAAAGAATGTCAAAAATTGGAATCAGTGAGATAACTGCAAAAGTACGACTAAATAATGAACACAACTAAAATATTAAGGAAAACCCTTGAATGCAGAAAAAAATACAAGAAAACAATATAACGAATAAGCCTTACAGGGAAGGAAGAACACCGAAGCTGCAAATCTACAAGTTCTACACCGACATCGTACATTACCTCATAGATCCACCACTGTTCCTCGCAATAAAACAGAGGCACCAAAGAGCTGAGAAGGGTCAAGAAGGACTGAAAGACCGAGAAAAGAGCGCCAGCCAGACCTCGGTTGGACAAGCGCAAAGAGAGCTGGGACTTTGGGGATGCTTAGTGCCACTAAAATGCCAGTATAAACCAATGGCCACTGCCGGCGAATAATCAATGGTAAGAGGCTGTTGCGATGATGCAAATTCATTTGCAAATGCTACAGAAGGAGGTGGAGACATCTGGACGTCTGGGGAGACTAGTTGTCACTCAACTTCCAGAGAATACCACAGGTTTCCAATTAGATCGTTTGTTGACTTGTGTGAAAGCTCCATGTGATCCAATAATAATAATAATAATAATAATAATAATAATAATAATAATAATAATAACAATAATAATAATAACAATAACAATAATAATAACAATAATAAAAATAACAATAAAAATAATAACCATAATAATAATAATAATAACAATAACAACAATAATAATAATAACAATAACAATAATAATAACAGTAATAATAATAATAACAACAACAATAACAATAACAATAACAACAATACCAATAACAATTATAATAATAATAATAATAATAATAATAATAATAATTATTATTATTATTATTATTATTATTATAAAACAAAGCACACTGTATTCTCTTCAAGCTCAGATGATCATGTGTAAGCACTAACAAAATCTCTACGAAATCAATAGACATGTCTCGATAGTAGTTTAAATACAACTTCAAGATATTATAAGTCAGTTATTTAGTGGCTTTTTATCCAATGTATTTCTGCTGTATTTACACATACGGCAGTTATAACCCACACATGTCTATTAATATTGAAATCGTTTTCCATATACATAAACATATCATTATTTGTTCCTAGTTACTTACTTTTACTTGATATCTTTATTATTATTATTATTATTATTATTATTATTATTATTATGACTATTAATATTATTACTATTACTATTATTATTAGTAGTACTATTATCATAACTATGTTTATTACTATTATAGTTACTATTGTTACTATTATTATTAATATCAATATTATAATTACTATTCTTACTATTATAATTATTATACTATTAATGTTATTATTAATATCATTAGTAGCAGTATGATTATTATTATTACTAATGTTATTACTATTATTATTACTCAAATTATTATTGTTTCTATTATTGCTATTAATATTCTCATGATTATTACTATTTTTATTATTAATATTATTATTACTACTACTACTACTATTATTCTACTTACTTTTACATTTGTATTATTATTATAATTGTTATTATTATTATTATTATTATTATTATTATTATTATTATTATTATTATCATTGTAAACGGCTTAAAAACATCTAAATGTGCAAATATTCGTTCTTTAGTTTTCATCTAATGTTAAATTAACTATTGACATGCAGTTAGAAAATATGCGGTCTTATAGAAAGAGGTGGGCGCTCTTTTGAGATTTTTTTAGAGCTACATATATAATACATTTCTCTAAATTTTATAAGTATCTGTTTTTGACGATATATATATATATAGAGAGAGAGAGAGACAGACAGACAGACAGACAGATAGATAGATATATTTTACTAAATGTAAGTTAGTCTATGCTAATATCCAACGTTTAAATCACAAAATATATATACTCTTATATATCTTTATTCTATGATGTGGTTCTGTTTCTCATTTCCCTTTTTTCTAGTTTACTCAACACGTCACCGATTATTATCTATGCATATGCAGCGTTGAACAATAACTATTGCTCCTCGAAAGAAAACAACACTACAAATTTATTTAAAACTTTTTTTGAAAACATCGATTCAGGTAACTTAATTATGCAGTAGATGTGACATATTTTCAATATAGCCGCATTCAGCACCACTTTCAGGTCAAGATCAAAGTGTAGTATCCGTTCCTAAGATGCTACACTTCAATTTCTTGTTCTGTGTCAGCGGAGGAGAACTCCTTCACGGTTGAGACAATTTTTATGTTTGTTCCTTTTCTCCACGTTATAAAACGACCCTGACGTCTAACTCTGTCCCGTGGGGAGGCATTGTAAATAGAAACAATCACAGTTTCGATCCAGTCCGGAAATGGAAGCTTGATTTTCAATTAGCGTCGACGGGGGCTCGGCGAATACTTAGCCACTGGCAGCGATCCGCATGAATCGAGTGTTTTGGGAGGTCATGTTGCTAATGTTCTCGACGAAGCAGTCCAGCAAGTTAGGATCGGGAAAGAAGAGTACAAAGTCGTAGCACCCCTTCTGAAGGACTCTTTGGACTTGTGAACCGGTGATATGTCCGGTTGTTACAACCAGGGTTTGCTACATTTCACCTGATAGAAACAGGGATTTACCCTACTTTTCAGCACATGCAGGAGGCCTTTGGTGTTTATTCTAACGCCGCTTCGAAGATTTGAGATAGTATGCTTTGGCCTTCACTTGTAATCACATCAACGCCCATAACCGTGGCCAGAAACTTTATTTTCATCAGCCTGGAACGGTCTTGTTATTAGTGGCAATTAAGCGTTGCATTTACAGAGTGATGTGTACATTCGTTTTGCTTCTTTCATTTCTGTGTATTGCACTAGTCTAGCAATACATATTGATCTGTTAGTTTTTGATAAGATATTAAGTTCTTTGTTTGTTTTTATTTTGTTTTGTGTTTTCTTACATTTTTACCCCAAACAAGGCACATTGCCACTTTGGCTACTATCAGGGTCAGCAACTACTGGGGCACTATGTGGGGATTTGGGCAGCAAGATGTCGGTTCACGTTGCACTTGAACTTCTGCATGTCAATACAGTAAGGGAAGCAGGATCCTTGAATGGAATTCCAGAGTCCAGCGGTTCTGTGGAAGAAACTACTGGAGTAGAAAAATCTTTTACATCTAGGGATCTGTACTGTGTGGGGGTGGAATTTAACTGCCTGTCGGGTTTGTCGAGGGTGTCTGCGTCGTGGGGGCACAAGTGTCTGCAGTTCTTCAGAGAATTCTGCAGACATCTCATTTCTGTCCATAAACAATAACTTTGTTCACGTTTATATATGTATAATATAGTGATTGTCTGCTTGCGTACCGGCTTAGATCAAGTAAGGCGACTACACAAAGACATCCAATGAAATAAGGTAAACGTAAACTGGCTAAAACGAGTTGCTCATTAATATCGTTATTATTTCAGTAAGATTCATAATCAGATTCATTTATAATATTATATTTATGTAGCTGGTAACCTTTCAGATTAGATGATGGTGTATTTAGTTTATCGTGTAATTTACAGCATAATACTTTAACGCATATCCTGCCATGGAAAATACAGGTTTTGTGTTTGAATCGCAGTGTTTTTGATTTTCGTGATTTACGACAATTTAAACCGATTAAATTTATGGTGATGGTCTGGAAATATACTATACTAATCCTTGGTCAGTGAGCTGATTGTAATTTTATTAATATCTAGTGATAACAAGTGAATTTCGTTACAGTTAAAAATGTGAAATCTCAATTCTTTGGCATGTCAGTAATATTTATTTAAAAATGAAGACACTTTCCTAGATTTATGTTTTTACATAGGATCACCACTTATCAAGGCCAAGAAGCCACTTAAGCATAATGTTTAAAGAGTGTATAGCAGTCAATGGGGCACTATCAGAGTAATCGTTAATTTTGTAAATTTGTTAAATTTTATTACGAAAGGGCAACGGTTCCTCAACAACTTATTTACGTTGGAGTTGAAGACTACTATATTGTAATCAGCTAGAAAGCGGGCAAACGGAAGACAGATTCACAGATGTGCAGTTCTAACATATAAGCTCTGTTCATGGAATCTACGTTTAGGTTTAGGCACGGATAAAAACTGGCGGAAATTATGGAGAGTAGTTTCAGCTAGACGCGTGTCTATCGTGAAAGATCGAGGAAATTTTGACCTAATGTAAATAAAATAAAAAATAGGTAGAAAAATGTAATATAATCATATTTTAATTATGTGAAAAATTTATTTCACGTTTTCTGTACATTCTGCTAACAGGATGTATAAGCAATTAAACTATAAAATTCTGTAAACAAGTAATCAGAATCTAAGTTAATGATTTTAGCTAAAGTGTGCCATCCCCACAAAAGGTTAACACCATCTCTGTTATTATGAAGTAAAAAGCAATACCATTGTAATATTAATTTAAAATTCATTAATTTTAATATTGCAGTGTTGTTATGCACTAAAAGTATATGATCCGCGATGGAATAAGAAACAAAACAAAAAATTAACAATTAGAATGTAGTTTGCGTAAACATTAACGTAAAGAAAATCAATGTGACAGGAAATCGTCAAGCAATGCACTGTTATTCGGACTTCTTTTTTACAATCAAGGAAATGGTTTATAACTAAACATATCTTCAACTGCCTAAGTAATAAAAAAAAGCATTACTAAAAATTGCTTGTCAAATGTCGCACATGATGAAGGTCCTATGTCCACCCCCACAACCCAAAATAAAATAAAAAACACATGTAATATAAAAAGTTGTATTAAACAAATTCAAAACGATGACCCGACTAAATACTGCTCATGTTTCAAAACATTTAAGTAAATTTTATATAATAAGTTTTAGATGTTTAGTTGCTGCTTGATTAAAGTTTACACTAATTGTAAAATGTTCCCATAATGGTTATTTATTCAAGTATTGCGGGAGGATAAATGTACGTACAAGCATATAAATTCACCATTACAATTAGACCGTAACTATGCTATACTAGTTTTTAAATAACCCTTTAATTTTGCGTCCGTTACGTATGCATAGGGGCCTACAATATTTTTGTTTGCAGTAAGGTAGGCTGAACAGCTAAAATATTATCTTGTCTCTATAATTCCGTGTCAAGTC
>NC_136485.1:78388942-78416442 GCF_053919585.1 Euprymna scolopes
TCTCTGCACTTCTCTATGCCTGTGAGACTTGGACAGCATACAGGAAGCATTTGAGACGTCACGAGCGGTTTCACCAAATTTTGCCTACGGCGTCTCTTAGGTATATGCTAGAGAATGTATGTCAGTGATGTTGACATACATGAACGGACTCATTGTCTAAGCATTGAAGCTCTTATTATCACACAGACTGAGATGGAGTGGTCATGTGGTAATACTGTCAGACAGTCGACTTCCCAAACAACACTTTATGGCGAGCTTGCCGAGGGAGGTCGTCTTGCTCAAAAGCTTAAAATGAGGTGAAAAGATTGTTTGTGATCCAAATTGAAAAGATATGAGATGGATGAGTAAACTTTGGAGAGTTTTGCTTTGGATCATTGAGAGTCGAGAAATGTCTTGCGAGAGGTGTGGGCGAGTTTTGAGGCTGATCGAACCCAGTATGAACGACTTAAGAATGATATTTGGAAAAGGAATGTGCAAGAAACAATGTATGGACCAGGTTGCCAAATAGGCTTGGATTGTAAGGCGTGCGGGAAATTATGTCTGAGCAGAGCTGGGCTGACAAGCTACCAGACTGCTTATCAGCGCAATGGTCCACAAAAAAGTCTTGTGTTGCCTAACTAACTTGTGTCAACTGCAGGCGAACATGTAAAACAGCAGATGGTTTGAAACCGCATTTGAATGTTCATATAAGTGACCATCAAGCTCGTGCCGATAGTGACGCCCATGTCTGCACCATATGTTCCAATTGGTTGGGCATAAAAGCGAAATTCGCGCAGCTCATAACTGATTTGTCTTCATGTTTCAATTTTGTAATGCTATATCAAGTAATGGCATTATTCGAGAAGGAATTTACTGCCACCATGTACATATATGTTTATATACATATATATATGCATATATATATATATATATATATATATATATATATATATATATATATATATATATATGTGTGGGTGTGTGTGTGTGTGTGCATTATATATATATATATGTATATATATATGTGTGTATGGAGTGTGTGGGTAAATATGGGTGTGTGCATTATATATACATATATATATATATATATATATATATATATATATATATATATATATATATATATATAGTAGAACTCGTTTCCCAACGTAGCCTGAGAAGTTATGACAAGATAATCAAGGGTAAACGAATATGAACAATAATATTGAATTGCTTAATACAGGTGTATTTTTAATATTTAGTGGTAAAATGAGATACACCAAGAACAGATTATGTAATTGAACATATCCTACCTAAGAAATACGAATAACACTATAATTTTCTCCTGCATCATCATGTGTGTCTAACGTTAAATAAAGACAGTACAAAAACGCATGACAAAATTTTAACGCAGAAATGGTTAACGCACACGTTATGGAATGAATAATTTAAAGAAGAATAAAATAAGTGGCCCCATATTAATCAAAATTGAGTGAATTATTGTACTGAAACATCTAAAATGAATAACATATTAAAAGTGGTGATTGGTAGAGAAAAATGTTTAGATCATCGAAATAGAATTTGTTTAAAATGATAACCTCCTTACAAATATCAATAATGAATATTTTAGATAATTATAGATCCGTTGATATTCTGATATAATTAGAACTAGTAGTGGTTGTATTCTAGAATATATTCTGTTATAATGGATGTCAAGTGCATCTGAATACGAAGTGACATAAGTTTGTATTAATAGAATGGAGCATTCAGTGTGTTATTGGTATAAAGTTCTTGTGTAAACAACATTTTGTGCTGTATGTTTTGTTGTATATATATATATATATATATATATATATATATATATATATATATATATATATATATATATATACTTTATTACCGTTTTATCTCTTTGGTTGCATATGTTTCCGATGTTGGACCATGTTTATGATCCAACAGCTTCGTCAGACCTTACAGAACATCGTTTTCTGTAAGGTCTGACGAGAGTGTTTGGTCGTAAACATGGTCCAACATCCGAAACATATGTAACCAAATAGATAAAACGGTAATAACAAAAATAAAACACATATTTGCCCTGCAATAGTATTGAGCACTCTCTTCAGGTTTTTACTAATTAACAGTTTTACTTATATATATATATATATATATATATATATATATATATATATATATATATATATATATATATATATGTTGGTAAACTTTGCTACACAGTTCTGTGAGTGAAGAAACAGTGATGCCAATATCTGAAGTAATGACAATCTCTCCATGTGTGTTTGTTGGAATCTTGCCATCACCAATTTTAGAAGTATATATGAAAACTTACCAGCGTTTGAGAAAGACATGTTACTGTTTTGATTAATTCTACAAATATGACAGGTTCATGCGAGTATTGAGCTCATCAGCAGGACATAAAAGTGGAACAATATGATGAGTGTCCGGAAGTCATATGATAACAAAAGAGTGATTCCATCAATAACAACGCCACGTATCTTCAGCCCACGCAATGTTTTATCTAGAACTTTAAATGCTTTTTTATGAGCAACTGTATATACGATCAGGGAACATTTTACTACAATATTAGCCTGGTCCGATCATCGTTGTATTTAGCAAATTGTATCAGAATCTTTTGGTAATGATAGTAACATTTAAAATGTCAGTGAGCTCTTCTACCACCAGAAAGTAGTTTGGTTTTAATACCTGATGGTGACACAGCTACCTTTTCTTTTGACTTCACTTTGGCAAGAATCAGTTTCATAACAAATATCTTTTCCTTACCTCCTGGTGCACGAAAGCTGATGCGGCCACTCTGCTGATCTTCTACTGCATTAACTACAGTACGAAGAACATAATTTTGCTCATTATTTAGATTTGCGATACCATCACGAATACGATACCATCACGATGCGTGCTCTTACGGTTGATAGCTAATTTCAAGTGTCCAGTAAGTAATGAACGTATGTGTATAAGGACGATCACGGAATAAGACCCACACCTTTAAGTCTCTTACAATTCATATTATAAGCTATATCTTTAATATGGACCAGTGCAATATTGAAGATTTTGTATGAAAATGTTATATCAACCTCAGAATGTTTATTGTGTCTCTTAAATAGGAACTCCTGGCTGGAATGCTTCTTTGTGTTTTTGCCAAATCCTGCTGAATAAGACCTTGCACATGAGGTCAACATGATGGCAAACAAGTGCCTCAAATTATGCGCGTATTCAGATGTAGATACGTCCTGAAATGAATCATCCTAATCGTTATCATAATAACGTACACCATATGAACAACAGGTCTCCTTGAAAGTATCCAAACTTTCGCCATTGATAGTTTTTAAGTCATTAACATTCTGCGAACCTTTAGCATAGTGTATAAACAGGTTCAAAGAGAAACATTCGATTTGTTTTGGACGCACTGTGTATAACCAGCCAAAAACCTATGTTTTCTTTATACAAAGAAATTAGCTATGCTGTAATCCTCGTTTGAAGATCTTTTTTTTAATGGCTCTTGTATAATAAGCGAGAACTTCAACATACAGAAATGTACGCGCAAAGTAGTTTGTCTCACATAAATTGAAAAAAAAATATGCCAGAGTTGTTGCAGGTGGATTTGCAACATTATCCGTTGCATTACTTTCAGTAAAATATATCTGCTCTCCATTTTCTACATAGAGTAACTGGCGAAAAAAAAAACAGGAGGCAGTGTACATATATTGAAATGCAAAGTATTCCTCAATGGATTCTTTAGTTTAACGGCCGCTTCCACATCTCTTAACTTTGCCATTCACATTATTTTCAATTGTGAAGACAGTTTTATCACTGCGTTTATACACATTTATAAATGTATTTAATCGATCTTACACTGTTACAATATCAAATGGATCAGCCACAGGATCGGGAATTTTTCTCACTGATAACCGAGTCTATGTTAAAGCATCACAACTTTGCTTCAAGCAAAACCAGACAATGAACATGTAGTACTCCTCTTTTATGCCATTCAATTGTATATGTATAATACTGCACTCCAACAATGGTTAATTTCTTAAGTATGTGTATAAAAACACCTACTTTCTGATATATTATGGCGATTATGTGGCTGTTTATTTGGAAGGAGTTATCTTACAATTTCAGACCATATCGGATTTCAGGAAAAGTTATAAATAATTCAATGTTTTCTCAGGTAAACAATTACATCTCATGTGCGTTCATGCATGCACCCAGGTCCTCCTCCTGCTAATAGGATAGTTAATTGGCCAACTTTTTCAGTGTTACCCCCAATATTAAGGGGCTCGCAAGTAAATGCAATCGGAATATCTTAGTTCCCTTTGATGAGTTTTAATGTAAAATAGACTTTTATGCTCTATTTTAACATACATGCCATCTATATATTGTTGGCATAGATTCATATATTTAATAAGGATGTTTAAAATATCGCCTTTTACCATGATCCCATATGCGTAGAAATTGTTACATGAACTTGTTTTACTACTATTAATTCTTTTTTGTGAGGATTTGTTTGCTGCCTAAAGAAATGATACACTGCTTGACGTGCATAATAAATGAGTGGGTACTGTAAAGCAACATACACCCAATTTGTTTCAGCGATATATTTTATTGATTGTTTCTGAGATTCAAAAATGATGCTCCTTTAATCAATCCTCTGACCTACTATTACAGCAGCAACCTCACGTATCTCTTAGGGTCATAAAAGACAGCGTTCATGTTCATGTCATAGAGTTTTGCAAGCATGTAAAACCACATTAAATCTTTACATGCAGCATGTTCCATACCTATCTAAAACTTTTCGGATAAATATATTCTCTCGATGTAGCATGCTGGATGTATAGTTATGTTTCACTGTCGCTTCTTGCTTAGCATGACAAATAATATATATTTGGAGACATTGTGAATATCCATAACTCCTGGCATGCGAGGAACTACGTCTATATCAACCAACTCCACAAACCTTTAATGTCGGCAAATAATAATAAAGAAGGTTGGCAATAATATATATATTATGTAGATAACTCTCTTTATTTTTTAAGTTAAAATATAATCCTCCGTTACGCCGCTTTCTTCCCGATAAATTGTAAGAAAACTGTATCCTCGCGTTTACGGGATTTATATTTCGTATTTATTTTCATACTATTATGTCGACTATTGTAGATACTCTCCCTGTCTAAGTAAACTTTGCATGAGATATAATTTCTTTTATATTCCGTTTTTACATTATCCTATAAACCATCAGAAAATTTGTAATGATTTTACTTCGGAGTCAAATATTTTGTTATTGTTTAATGCTCGCTGTAACCTATCGGCACACCGCTCTTCCTCTCCGTTTGATCGAGTATATACGTCGGTGTTTCATGTGTTCTATTACATATGAGTCTAATTAAACTTCAAATTCGATTCCGATGCTGATCGTGCTATCGTCATGATAATCGTATATGACATTTCAAACAGACTAACCTCATCCTTTCCCATTCTTATCCTATATTCCGCTTGTGGATGTTTATATTGTGGCACCCCTGCTCTTTTAGAGTAGCTATCGAAGATCACTGAGGCTTAATACACATTTAATGGTCCTGGGTAATCTGCATGAATGCTTAACAAAGAAATATCCGTCTTTGGCCAAGGCTGAGTATTACTGTTGATAAGCCGCTACCGTCATTAATCTATATGCCCGTTGTTTTATTTTCTTGTTTAAGTGATTTCAATCATGCTTTTTATTTTAGATTTAAAATATTAACAACTCCATTTTATTTCAGTATTTAATTTGTGTATTTCTGTTTTATTAAATGCTAGCTTTTTTCTAGTCCAATACCGGCTTCCATCTTATCTCGAAATTACTTATAACGGCACCAACTTACTTTCGGAAGACCCCCCAATCAGCCTTTTCTTTTATATCGTAAGCTTCTTAAAACGTTACTAGCTTAAGTTCAGAATAAAATCACGATTTTCTTTTAACGGCTAATTTCAAAAAAAAATGTTTTGAACGCTACTAACTGAATTTCTTTCAATACAGTTTGCAATTTGGAGACGGAATTGTTTTTGTTGAGATAAGTGATTTCAATCATGCTTTTTATTTTAGATTTAAAATATTAACAACTCCATTTTATTTCAGTATTTAATTTGTGTATTTCTGTTTTATTAAATGCTAGCTTTTTTCTAGTCCAATACCGGCTTCCATCTTATCTCGAAATTACTTATAACGGCACCAACTTACTTTCGGAAGAACCCCCCCATCAGCCTTTTCTTTTATATCGTAAGCTTCTTAAAACGTTACTAGCTTAAGTTCAGAATAAAATCACGATTTTCTTTTAACGGCTAATTTCCAAAAAAATAATGTTTTGAACGCTACTAACTGAATTTCTTTCAATACAGTTTGCAATTTGGAGACGGAATTGTTTTTGTTGAGATAAGTGATTTCAATCATGCTTTTTATTTTAGATTTAAAATATTAACAACTCCATTTTATTTCAGTATTTAATTTGTGTATTTCTGTTTTATTAAATGCTAGCTTTTTTCTAGTCCAATACCGGCTTCCATCTTATCTCGAAATTACTTATAACGGCACCAACTTACTTTCGGAAGACCCCCCATCAGCCTTTTCTTTTATATCGTAAGCTTCTTAAAACGTTACTAGCTTAAGTTCAGAATAAAATCACGATTTTCTTTTAACGGCTAATTTAAAAAAAATGTTTTGAACGCTACTAACTGAATTTCTTTCAATACAGTTTGTCAATTTGGAGACGGAATTGTTTTTGTTGAGATAAGTGATTTCAATCATGCTTTTTATTTTAGATTTAAAATATTAACAACATTTTATTTCAGTATTTAATTTGTGTATTTCTGTTTTATTAAATGCTAGCTTTTTTTCCCTCGTACATATGTTTATTTATCTACCGAGTTGATAGCAAAAATTACGAATTATACTCATTTTTTGTTCGTGTGAGGGGAATCTATCACCATACTTTCCCTTAAACACGTCTGTTGGACTTTTATTAAGTAGAATACTTAATATTTTTTTTTGTTTCTTTTATTAATTGAGAGTAGAAAACGCATTGATGATGCGTTATCGGCAGCTCCTGTTACTCTCGCTTCTTCTTATTTGTCCCTCAGTCCTCATTTTTTAAATGAGTGATTTTTCGGACAAAGGGAGAAGAAAAAGCTGTTTTCTAGGTTGGCAGTATTTTTGCGAACAGTTGGATGAGATGGCGGAAATTTTCTGTTTCTATATCTATCCTTGTAGCCATGTCACTAGTAAGGGTGCTGGAGGTAAACGTTTTGTCTGGGCTGACGTTATCCGCCTGATAGTCAGGGACCCGAACCTTGGATTAACCACTAAGGAGGCTGTCCTATCAGCAGGTGCAAAGTACTGGGGCTGCTGTATTGCCATTTGGTGAATGGATTCTGGACCATGCAGTGGCTTCTTGTGGGGCCTCTCGATGCCATACTAGTGGGTAATTGTTACGGCTTTACCTTATCATTAGCTACAAAAAAAATTCTTCGTTTCTTTTTCTCTCTTAATTTCCCCTCTCTGTCCTGCTCTAAGTAAATCTGACGACCTAGTCCACAAATTCCAAAATTTCATCATGACAAGTTTCAAGAAAAAATACACGATTAAACCCGGTTCTCCAACTTCCAACGTAGACCCCTACTACCGTGTCTCCTTCTCCAACATCAGGGGTCTTCGTTCTAACCTTCCAGAGGTTGAAACCCAATTACAGGAGACTAAACCAGACCTTTTATTTTTAAGTGAAACTGGCATTGGACAGGCTATTTCCCTAGATGAGTTTGCAATTTCAGGATACTCTAACTTAACTTCTAAATCTGACCCCCAAGATCGCCATGGGCATGGAATATGTGCCTATTTTAAAGATAGCTTTCCATGTGGGAGGGACATCTCCAGGGAAGATCCTATCTTACCCTATATGTGCTTCCGTGTTGCTTTTGCTCACACTACTGCATTTATATTTACTCTCTATCGCCCCCACAACAGCGGAGTTACTATCTTTCAAAGCATATCTGAGAAAATTGACCAAGTCCTTTCTACTTATCCTTCAGCTAACATTCACGTATGTGGAGACTTCAATGTTCACAACGTCGAATGGTTGACCCACTCAAACAAGACCGATGATGAGGGGAGGTTCTGTCATGATTTCTCCATTGCCTATGACCTCACTCAGATTGTTCAGGAACCTACCCGTGTGCCCGATAATGACGGCCAGTATGCGAGCCTACTAGACCTTTTTCTCACAACTTGCCCTGAACTATGTTCAGTTTCTGTTCTGTCGCCTCTTGGATCTTCCGACCACTCTGTTGTATCAATTAAGATAAAAATGAAATGTAATAAGTCCCCAGACGTACCTCTTCATCGTACAGTATATCGATACACTAAGGCTGACTGGGATAGCTTCCGTACATTTATATCTGATCTACCTCTGCGTTCCATGTTTAAAAAGGATGTGTCCTCTATAGTATTAGACCTAACTGAATGGTTAATTGTAGGTATTGACCATTTCATACCATCTAAAAAGTTTCAGCAAAAACCTAACAGCCAGCCATGGTTCTCTCCAGAATGTGCTGCTGCCATTGCGCAAAGAAATCACTTTTTCCACTGCTTCAAACGTAATAGATGTATGGAAACTAAAGCCGTTTTCAGGACTGCCAGCAACCATTGTAAGAAAGTAATAAGGAACGTAAGAGTGTTGTATGCTCAATCTGTTAAGTCCAAAGTAGCTGAGCCGCGGTTTGGTTCCCACCAGTTTTGGCAAATAGCAACAGAATCCTGAACAGAAGCGTGTGCTCCATCCAAACTATTATCAATGGACCTGAGGTAATCTTGTCAGCATCAGACAAAGCCAAACTCTTTGTCAAGAACTTTGCAGCTAATTCTACCCTTTGCGACCAAGACCGCCACCCCCAATATTTCCTCCTGTATCAGAAAACACGCTATGTGATATACGTATATCTGTACGTGATGTTGCGAAGCTAATCAAAAACCTTGATTTGAGTAAAGCAACTGGCCCTGATGGTAGTCCAATTATAGTACTCAAAAAACTTCAACTTGAATTAGCGCCCATACTTACAAAACTGTTTAAACGTTGTCTTAAGGAGAATAGTTTCCCATCTCCCTGGAAAATCTCATCAGTATGCCCTGTATTTAAGAATTCAGGTGACAGGTCATCTCCCTCTCAGTACAGGCCAATAAGTCTCCTGTGCGTCATGAGTAAGTTGCTAGAATCTGTGTTAAATACAGAAGTAATCAAACATCTCAACAAAAATAACCTTCTTAGTGACACTAAATATGGTTTCCGTTCTGCTAGATCTACAGCAGATGTCCTTACAGTTATATCGCATAGGATTAGCAAATCTCTCGACGGTGGCAATCTTTCTAGGGCAATTGCTCTTGACATATCTAAAGCCTTTGATAGGGTATGGCATAAAGGTTTACTTCATAAGATCGCTAGCTATGGTATAGCTGGAAAAGTCTTCTCAATTATTAAATCATTTCTTCCTGATAGGTTCATAAGAGTAGTAGTTGAGGGGCAAAAATCAGAAGCTCACAGTATTAATGCCGGTGTCCCTCAGGGATCCATCCTGGGCCCAACTCTTTTCCTGATCTACATTAATGATCTTCCAAATCATATCCTTACATCATTTGTAGACATTTATGCTGACGACACTACCATTTATGGTACCACATCTAAGACAGTAAACGACCAAGTTCTCTCCAATTCTCTCTCCTCTGATCTTGAGCACGTAGTACAATGGGGAAAGGAGTGGCTGGTTACTTTTAATGCATCTAAAACCAAGCTTCTCTCTTTACATCATCAACATTCTAATCCACATTTGTCATCAATTGAAATGAATGGCTCTCGTCTTCAGGAGGCCTCAAGTTTTGACAAGCTTCTGGGCTTGACCATTACTCCTGATCTTAAATGGAACACGTATATCAAATCTGTTGCCAAGGCCGCTGGAAAAATGGTGGGATCTTTCTATCGATCCAGTAGATATCTCACTGCTGATGCTATTCTCTACCTATATAAGAGCCAGTTACGTCCAAGGATGGAATACTGTTGCCACGTCTGGGCAGGAGCTGCTAGAAAGGACTTGTCCTGCCTTGATAGAGTTCAAAATAGACTTCGTAGCCTCGTAGGAGATGTCCTTTTCTCCTCCTTGCAACCTCTATCTCACAGAAGAGATCTTGCGAGTTTGTCTCTGATGTATCGTTATTTTCATGGAAAGTGTTCAACTGAGCTTCAATCTATGGCCCCCCTCGCCAAACTTTCACAAGAAACACTCGTCTAGCTGTAAACACTATCAATAATTTCCCCCACTCTTTATCTGTGCCTAAACCTAAACGTAGATTCCATGAACAAAGCTTCTTTCTTAGAACTGCACGCCTGTGGAATTGTCTTCCGTTTTCCTGCTTTCCGGCTGACTACAATATGGATGTGTTCAAGTCTAAAGTAAATAACTTCTTGATGAGCCGTTCCATATAAGTTATTAAATTTACCAAATTTTCATTACTAATGATTACTATATTGACCAATTTCTACTGTACACTCTTTAACCCTTATCCTTGAGTGGCCTCTGGGCCTTGATAATGTGGTGATGCCTTTGTAAAAAAAAAAAAAAAAGAGCAGCAATCACTGTTTTCCGATATATGGCTGAAAAGACCATTTGTCTGTGCGATTTTCTTGAATGGCATACATTGTATTTGAAAGTGTAATTTAATGAAATCCCGCTATATCTTAACTTATTTGGAAAATGGGGTGGATCACTTTATTTCGATCCAAAATTGCCAATAAACGTTTGTGGTCGGTTTGGCAAACGAATATTTTTCTATGAGAAAATATATGGATTTAACACAAGATTTTATACAAGTTGCATTATTGAGATTCCCTTCTCAATTTACTAATCTTTTTTTCCGCAGGTAGCAAATCTCTTCAAAATAAGCGATAGGTTTTGTTACTCTATCCTAAAACGTGTGTAGTGGCACAGTTTCCATGTCATAATCACTTGTGTCTTAGCCTACAATTAATTCCTAGTTAATTGTTGCGGGCTAAAGCTAAATCCGATATTACCCACTTCCTTGTTTAAGCAAATGCATTATCCCATTCTATTGTCCAACAAGATTTCTTATTTTCCTTAACCATTCAATCAATGACGCATTCAATTCATGCATATTAGGAATATATACATTGTAGATGTTTGCTAACACAGGGCAATATTTTAGTTTGATTAGGTTATGGTTTGCTCTATTTTGAGGCTGGATGTTCTTCTTTATGCTCGATCATCTGACTGAAATATTCAATTTTGTCAATGCAAAATTCACACTTCTCTATTCCAACATTAAATCCGCAGTCCTCAATTATTTAAAAAAATCTTCTCAAGAGTGATTTTGTTGTTCTCTGATATTTTTACGCTTAATTACTGCGTCTTCTAAATTCTGGAATAAACAATGTCTTACAGCGTGTATTCTAGAACGTAGTATATCTTATTTGTTGAAACAGACTTGTGCTATTTTCAAACCTAATGACAACCGTTTTTACCTATACAACTCTCTATGTGTGTAAAGGGTGAAACTTTCGTATATTTTTCTTTTACGATGACTTGAATGTAAACTTCTAACAAACAAATTTTCGATAAGATTTTACCTCTATCAACATTCAGTAATATATCCTCCGGTTTAGGAGGTAGATATGAATAATTCCTTAGACATTGACTCAGTCTGGTTTAGAAATCCACGCATACCATTATCTTATTGTTTTTGTTATTAACATATACTGCAGGTAATGCCAATTCAAAATACATTTTTAATTCATTCGTTTTCTTCTTATCTCTGTTAATATTTGTCTGGTTTTTAACGATATTAATGAAAGTTTTCTTTCTAACTTGAATACTGGTTTACGTTGTCTTTAAAGTAGAACTTAATTCCATTCATAATACAGCAATCCCTGCTGAAAAAAATATTACATTACGTTTTAAATCCTTAACGAAACTCTCGGTCTCTTAGTATGTCTCCATACACGACACATTTATTTTCCTACAAAACACGTTAATCAATTTCTTCCATATATTACATAAAAGCTATAAAATTAATACCGAACAGATTTGCATTTTTCCTGAACTTGACAGAAATATTCTTTATATGCGTTTTGCCGTTGTGTGTTACTTTAGGATAAAATTCCCCTATTTGGATTTGAAATACATTTTGCTATTTTTTCTGTATTTTTAATTCAAGCTAGCTCTTACTTTGCCAATTAGTTTCGTCTATCGAATAATGCCCTTCTCTATATACAGCAGAGTGTAATATTTTGACAATTAACTTTCACATCACCCTTTTTTTTGCTTTTTCGATACGACTGCCTTTATACTTTTAGGCCCCCTTTTTTACATAGCCATCACCACTTATCAAGACCAAAATCGGATGAGTTAAAGAGTGTACAGTAGAAATTGAACAATATAGTAATCGTAAGTGAAATTCAGTAAATTCGTTAACAAGTGGATAGGCTCATCAAGAATTTGTTTACGTTAGACTTGAATACAACCATATTATAGTCAGCTGGAAAGCAGGAAAAAGGAAGACAATTACACAGGCGTGCAGTTCTAAGAATGAAGCTTTGTTCATGGAATCTACGTTTAGGTTTCTCACAGATAACGACTGGGGGAATTATTGATAGTGTTTTCAGCTAGACGAGTGGATCTTGTGGAAATTTGGCGATTGGAGGCCATAGACTGAAGCTCAGTCGAACACCTTCTATCAAAATAACGATACATCAGAGACAAACTCGCAACATCTTTCTGTGAGAAAGAGGTTGCAGGGAAAAGAAAAGGATATCTCCTATGGGGTTAGGAAGTCTATTTTGAACTCTATCATGTCAGGACAAGTCCTTTCTATCAGCTACTGCTCAGATCTTGCAACAGTATTCCATCCTTGAACGTTCTTGGATCCTATATCGATAGAGAATTACATCAACAGTGAGATATCTACTGGATCGATAGAAGGATCCCACAATTTTTCCAGCGGCCTTGGCAACAGATTTCATGTACGAGCTCCATTAAGGATCAGGAGTAAAGGTGAAGCCTAGAAGCTTGTAAAACTTGAGGTCTCCTCAAGACAAGAGCCATTCCTTTCAATTGATGCCAGATGGGGATCAGAACGCTGATGATGTAAAGAGAGAAGCTTGATTTTAGATGCATTAACAGTAATCAACCATCCTTTTCCCATTGTGTCATGTGGTCAAGATCAGAGGAGAAAGAATCGGATAGAACTGACTTAGATGTACTACCATAGATGATAGTGTCATCAGCATGTATATAAATAATGTAAGGATATGATTTGGAAAATCGTTAATGTAGATCCGGAAAAGAGTTGGGCCCAGGATGGACCCCTGAGGGACTGGAGCATCAATACTGTGAGCTTCTGATTTTTGCCCATCAACTACTACTCTTATGAACCTGTCAGAAAGAAATAATATAATATTTAAAACATTTCCAGCTATACCATAGCTAGAAATCTTGTGAAGTAACTCTTCATGTCATACCCTATCAAAGGCCTTAAGATATGCCAAGAGCAATTGCCCTGGAAAGTTGTCTCCGTCTAGAGATTTGCTAATCCTATGAGATATAACTGTAAGCACACCTGCTGTTGATCTTGCAGAACGGAAACCATATTGAGTGTCACTAAGAAGGTTATTTTTGCTGAAATGGTTGATTACTTCTCTATTTAAAACATATACCAGCAACTTACACATGACGCACAGTAGACTTATTGGCATGCACCGAGAGGGGGATGGGAGATAACCAGAATTCTTAAATACAGGGAATACTGATGAGATTTTCGAGGAAGAGCAGAAGCAATTCTCCTTAAGACACCGTTTAAACAGTTTTGTAAGTATGAGCGCTAGTTCTGGTTAGGGTTTTTGAGTACTATAATTGGAATACCGTCAGGGCCGGTTGCTTTATTAGAATCAAGATTTTTAATTAGCTTGGCAACATCACGTACAGGTATATGTATATCATATAGCGTGTTTTCTGATACAGGAGGATATATTGGGGGTTGGCGGCCTTGGTCGCAAACGGTAGAATTAGCTGCAAAGTTCGTGGCAAGGAGTTGGGCATTGTCTGATGCTGAGGAGATTATCTCAGTCCCATTGTTCATTGTTGGGATAGAACACACGTTTCTGTTCAGGATTCTGTTGGCTATTTGCCGAAACTGGTGAGAACCAAGCCGCTGCTCAGCTACTTTGGACGTGACTGACTGAGCATACAACTCTCCTGCGTTCTTTATTACTTTCTTACAATGGTTGTTGGCAGTCCTTTTCTTTTCGTCAATTTAGTCTGTTTAAGTGCATTGCAAACACATATTGTTCTTTGATAACATTTACTTTTAAAGTATATCGGGCTTCCACGTTGTTCATAAAAGTACTGTCATTTATTTCTTTGTCATTACCATTAAATTTATTTATTCGGTAAACCAGTTTTTCTTCAATACATAATATATCTTGCCAGATATTTTTAAATTCTGATATTTTTTCGATACTATTTACATTGTAATTTCCATATTTAGTTTTATCATGGTCAAATTGGTCACTGAATCACATTATCCTTTATTTATATCACATATTAATGCAATATAAATCAATTAAACATATCTTCGTTTACGTTTCTAACTTTGAACTGTTCGCAATGATTCCTTAATTATTCAACATACGGTACGAAATATCCACTGTCTTCTTTAATTATGTTGAAACATTTATCATGGGTATTTCGTTCTCCAAACATTTTAATAGAATTTATGCAAACGACAACTGTTCTTCTTTATTCTTATTTCGTGGTGTTGGTTTGCAAAATTATTTGTAGTACTGACATATTTTTATTGATCAGACCATCAATGGCACTTGTTTTTGAAACGTGTCTCGTATTGCTAAAGTACACAGGGCAGGTTATTACCTCCTCCGGTTTATATATAAAATCTGATAGCAAGTTTGATATGCTCTCTACATAGAAGTGATCGAACATTGTTTTCGTCCGTATATCTTTAAGGTTTTTTGTCCTGCTCGTTTGCAATCAAATTTTGCTGCTCTGTGTGTTGTTTCTGTTAATGTCCTTGTCGTAATACAAAATGTTGTTGTGATTGCTGTACCGTTGCACTAAGCGACTTTTGTCAATTCAGTCGATTTTTCCAACCGTCGTGTCACATATGCGTTTGTAAACAAAAAATCAATTCAAACCGTTCACCGCTAATTAAAAAAAAAACTCAAGTAAAGACTTGACGACTAAAGCGAAGATGCTCCTTTTTCATTGAGAAAGAATAATACCATAAACTACATATTTGCATGATTTGTTTTCGACAAAGGCGACCGATTTTCACGAGATAGTAATAATTTGGAAGCTGAGCCCTTCGGACGAGACATATCAAAAACATAGCCCAAACATTTAAACACTTTACCCTCAACTGAGAAATTGTGTACAGGGATAGTCGGTTTTCAGCTGACATTTTTTTTTACAAGTCATTCAAAGCTCGCATAAAGGACGTTGCACAAAAGGCATTATTTCCACCGCCCGTGTCGTCACAACCATGGAAGGCTCGTCGATAAGAATATTTGTTTGTTGGTTTTTTTTGTTCTTTCTGCCTTTTTTTCTCTGGTGCTTATTACTACTATTTTTTTTTCGATTGCATTTTCTTTTTTTCATTTATTTTGCCTTAACCAACACCCTTACACACACCTTCACTTTATTCTGCCTTCGCGTTATGGGTTTCAATCTGCCTGACAACTTTCTATCTCAGCACACACATCCAAACACCGGTGCAAGGCCGGTTACCCCGACCAGTCTTATATAAAAATGTTTCAAGTTCCTAATCGATTTTTTTATTGTAAATTATACTTGATTTCTATTCTAATCCTTCAATGTCTATCTTGTATAAATTAGAACTGACTTTTTCCCGAATCAGTCCATCTCTCGACTGGCAAAAATTGCGCGAGAGTGTGTCCTCGAATTCTTTCGTCGACTGATATATCTCTCGAGGAATATATGTTAAATGATAAGGGCTGTCCCCTTTTCATGTAAGCATACAAATAAAGAGATTTAGTTAAAATCAAAACTAAATAGAATGGACGAAATTCGAACCTCGTAATTTAGGATTAGAAATAGATTACGAGAAAGAATTAGCAAACGAAATGTAAAAAAACAAACCATTGTGTAGCTTAGAGATAAAATAGTTTTAATAAAAGAATGTGCATTGTCAATTCTGTTATGAAAAATTAAATTGAGGAATGCAACTATAAGATAATTTAATAAGCATGTTTTTAACATATTGGAAATATATGTTACTGGGAATATAGATTAAAATTCCTTTTGTAAACAAAGGAAAAAGTTTTGGACACGCGTTTCCAGAACACGTGAAAGAAGACACATGTTTTAACACGTGTATGACGTAATGGAAATGGGAAGTTCTCGATATATTTAGAAACTTTAGAGTTAAGCAGGGAGAAACTGAGGGAGAGTCTGAGAGAGAGCCTGAGGGGAGAGTCGAGAGTCTGGAGTCAAGACATGGACATTCGAACGTCTAGAAGCGAGGCGGTCACCTTTGAAACTTAGAATGTGAAACTTGAATTCTTGACTATGAAAACCACGGCCGGTCGCATAAGAAATAAACCCATCATGTGTTTTTTTATAAACGTCGTCTTTGTGTTGTAATTCTACCAAAAAGGTAAAGTGGAAATTGTCATTATATGTCGTCTATATCATGTGGCTTAAAATGTATTCACATATACAATATGAACGCTAAGACTGTATCAACACTACCTCCTCACTAACACTTCTAAGTATGAACATTTATATATATATATATATATATATATATATATATATATATATATATATATATATATGAATCTCTTTATAACACGAACACAGAACGCAACTACATAAACTCTTAATAAGACTCTCCACCACATCTCTCTCTTTCTCTTAATAAGACACTAAGACCCTCTTTTAATAAGAATATATAATGTATATTCAGTATAACTTAATTCAGATTAAATAATCGTCAAAGCACAGTATACGTATAGCAGGATTTTTCACAAAAAATGCACAATGTAACACATCATATACTCCCAATCGAATGCTATTATATCACGCTTTACTTGTTCCTCGCTGGTTATCACTTGGTAACGTCTTTTATAGACTGAGTAATCCTTTATCAGAGGTTTATAGGATCTTCCAGTATATCATTTTTTACATTATATTTTTTATATTAACTATATTTAGATAAGGAACAATATATGATAGATTACTTTTAGTCGATTTAACATTAAATTTAGTATATTCTTGCAATTATTGTTTACGAGTATTTTCATTTTCTTTTTTGTGTCTGTGTTATATCCGTAAAATATAATCTTTGCATATAGTCTATTCCAAAGAATAATTGAAAATAAAACGCATGTAGGTCACAAATATTTTGAAAATTAACTTCCTGTATAAACTGCATGGTTTTTGCCCCATATAAGTTGTCACTAACTTTATCTACTAACTCGCTTTTAATAAAAAAAAACTAAAGTAGAATATAAACTTACAATAAAAACTATTTGTCTCGAATGATAAAAAAAAACGTTGGGCATACTGGTAAACTACTTCCGCTTTACTTAAATACAGTTTCAAATAGAAACATTATGAATATCATTCTAACAAAAAACAAAACAAGTGGTCACAAAAATTTATCAAATGTTCGCGGTAAATCATATTATAATACGAATTTTGATTTTTCCGTTTCATAAATGATAAATGATTAACTTTAATTTAGTATATTATAATATATTGTGTAATTTATGTGTACAAAGCAAAAAAAAATGAAATATTTTAAGATCATTTTCAAGTGTTACTACATTAAAAACGTTTTACACACGTATGAAATATAGAAAGATGATTCATGTACTCTCTATACAATCTAGACTGTACGCTGGTTATAATTAGTTTTTCAATGAAAGCATCATATTTTCTTCTCGGGAAACTAAGACATTAGCTAATACGTTTGTTTTTATTACTTTATCTTTACGTATAATATTCGTAACACTATTTAATATCAGAAAAATTAATATCAATATTATACGATCATTTGTCATCATGTCTCTCTGCATTATGAGAATAACACATTTGTTCTCATTACTAAATAAAACATAAGCGACAATTAAGCTGTACATTATCCTTTAGGGTACAAATTTGAAAAGCCGATCCTGTACATGGCACGGCGAAAGCTGATGAAGAAACGCCTAAAACTGGATAATAATTTTAAGTGTTATATTCCTTATATTTTTCTTCTTTGAAGGAATAATAATTTCCACACGCTGATCTAGAAGGATTATAATTGGAGTATTATAAGCTTAAATGTGTCAAGTTATACAATAGGTTTCTATTTATAGGATTTATACAATCCTGTTACGTTTTATTTTGGTTTAATCGTCTGTTTGCATATAGATTTAAAACGTGTGTTAAAGTTAAATATATTCTCATTTGAATATGTTTATATAATGTGTGTATTTAATGAAAAACATGCTATCTACCTAAAGAAGTTAAACAGCTATAATAGCGCTCACACATTAGTTTGATTAAAAAAAATATTATATCAACTAGTATTAGGCGCCAAAAAGCCTGAATCATCCTCTAGGCCATTTTCCGACCACACAGTGATAAACAGAGCCTGCTCTAGTCAAAGGAATTAGGCTACGAAATTCATCGATATACGCCATACAATCCAGACATCTCGTTATTCGACTACAAGTTTTCCAAGCACCTCGACATTTTTTAGCGAGAGGTATGCTTCAAAAATATGTTTAAATGTTCCTTATTTTCATTTTCTCTCGAATAATTGTGTTCAGTTATCCCACTGATATCTAACCGTGCACTAATTGTCTCTGAAGACACGGAAGTCCTCGTCCATTACAGTCTTTATCCGAGCAATCATATGCTGTGTACTAACTGTCTTACTTTTCCTTTACTTTTCAACATCCCTCACAAACTCTGCCGTACTTGAATCTCTTATGTCACTCAAAACGAAACGGATGCTAATTTCATTGGGAATGGTCCACAAGCGTTTTGAAACATTCCCTCCATTTCTGAGTGAGTTCTCAAAGTTTGAAATAAAATTAATTGCTTATTTTACTTTTAACTGTACCCACGTGTACATTGCATTTAAAAATTAAAGAACTGTGAGATTCAGGATGTTTATGGCGTATTCCATGTACTGCTGTACCTGTTTATTTGAACTTGAAATCATGAAAAAAAAATCAGTCATCTCATTGTCTACGACAATTATAAATGCCTCGTAATCGCCTGTATTTTTGAGATGAGGTGTTTTCATTGATTGAGATTGTCGGACTGACTTCCTCATCTTGGATGTTATTGTCACAACGTTTCGGTCGTTTTGCTCTCCGACCTTCGTCAGGTGTTTTGTATACACAACACCTACGAAGGCCGGAGGGCAAAACAACCGAAACGTTGTGACTATAACAACCAAGATGAGGAAGTCAGTCCGACAATCTCAATTCATATAATCCTCTACAAAAGATCTCATGAAACTTATTGAAGGTAACTCGTATACATACACCCACACACATACACACACAAATACACACCCAGACATATATATGTATGCGTATAAATAGATGTAGGCTTACATGTACTATGTATGTATGCATGTATATATATATATATATATATATATATATATATATATATATATACATATGTATATAAATAAATATATATATTAATAACAAGAAGAACAGAGTTGTCAACTGGAATTTTACAAAACGTTTTTATTATTCGGCAGACTAATTGAAAACTGGGTTCTTCTTAATCCCTGGGGTTTCAAATTATGTCATTTCTTCTCATCAGAGGAATAGGTGTAAGCTTAATAGTTAGACATTTACATTAAAAGTTTCGATATATCTATGTATTAGCTGGTGGCTGCATAGGTTGAAACATGAAGTTATATATATACACACACATGTATACACACACATATATATATATATATGTATATGAAGTTATATATATATACACACATGAAGTTATATATATAACTAATATAGTTATATATATATAACTAATGAAGTTATATGAAGTTATATATATACACACACATGAAGTTATATATATACACACATATACACACAAATATATATATATATATATATATATACACGTATGCATGTATATGTCTATGTCACTATATTCGCGTGTTTCTAAGTATATTTATTTTGCATTATAAATTTAAAAACAGCTCTAATTCGATTACATTTTGGAATTTTGGTCACATCAATTTAAATTATCTTTTAAGTATATTTTCGAAAAATGGAATATATATATATATATATATATATATATATATATATATATATATATATATTGCAAAAAAACATACATTCAATGAGATTAATATTTCATAATTGCCACTACACTTCAATTTATTAATATTCACAAAATTTTAGTGGGTTTTAATTTGTTTTTAAAGTTTTAGTTAGTCTTAAGCTATGAAGCAACTGCCTTTTCCAAATTTCAAGTTCAGGTTATTTTTTCCCATAGGTTCGATTAACATTCATTTTTTTTTTCTGGAGAAAGGTTTATCATTGTTGTACATCCATACCTTACTTTTTGCTTTTTTATTCTGCTTCTGTTTTTATGAACATCAAAAATTGATACAGAAGAAATACATTACACAAAGTTTCGTTATCATACAAGAGGCCGAGGCCAAATAGACAAGAATAAAAAAAAGTCGAAATGTTGGCGATAAAAAAGCATTTAATTTTTTTTTCAGACGAATGCTGAGCCAAACACAAGCACAAAAGCCCATGTGTGCACCAGTCTGATAGTGACGAATATGTAAATAAACTTACGTGATAAAAATAAATAAAATAAGAATATAAACGTAATGTAAGTTTCCATAATATTTATATATATTTATTTTCGCAAGGGAAGTTGCAGTTTGTATTGTTTATTTAGATTTATTATTTTTAAAATATTTAGCAAAAAACTTATGCTTTTGTTTACAAACGTACGCTGAACCGGAAGTGCACATTAAACACACATGCACGTGTAAATTTACTGAATATTTATATATATATTTATTTTCATCACAGAAGTTACATTTGGAATTATTTATTTACATTTTTTCCAATTGTTTTAAGAACTAAGGTAGATGTTTTATTTTAAGCGGTATCGCCGGCTCAAATAATTAATATGTTTGTTAGTGACGCGATATTCTGAATTTTAGTAATAGGTCGTGTTTAAAGGGAAGAATAGAAATTCTGGATTGTTAGAATTGACAGATCTTAGTCAATCTGAATGGACGGGATTTGGAGAGGGAGACGTTATTATTTATGAATTGGAAATCGAAATATTCTGTTATCTCTATGCACCTATTAGTCGGTTACGAGAGGTGTAATCAAAATATCTGGAAAGAATGTAGAGTTTATCCAGGTAGAAACTAGTAGCATTGTTAGGACTAATAATATATAAAAAAATATAATAAGTCCTTCCTCTAAAGTTGTTGCGCTTGTGATGCTGTTGCTCATCGGATGCAGTGTAGCATTTTATTATCACTGTTGAATTTGTCTAAAATAGTGTTCAAAAACAACATAAGATAGTGAATGTTAAGCTTGATGCATTGAATCTATATATGAAATCTGGGGTTGAAAACCCATTGCCCTTTGTGCTTAGTGTAATATATATATATATATATATATATATATATATATATATATATATATATATATATATATAAATGTGTGTATGTGTGTAATGCAGTGTAAAATATGAAAAAAATCTAAATAAACGTATTGAATTTACTGAGGTCGTTGATCGAGCCTTACAGATAGAGGGTATGTATTATATTAGTAACCCGGCCGATCATTAGCGGTCAGAATGTCTACATTATGTCATCTATTCTTCGTACTCCATAACTAATTATATGCAACGAATTCAATTCTGGATTGCTTAGTTATGCCAATTTCTTAGGAAGTTATCTCTATCCTTATCGAAAGTATGTTAAAATGTTAAAATGTTATAATAATAATAATAATAATAATAATAATAATAATAATAATAATAATAATAATAATAATAATAATAATAACTAGCGGGACCTGTGGAAATTCTACAGCAGCATTTTCATATGTAGTATATTGATGCTGGGCATTCTGTGAGCGTTCCGCGCGAATAGAGGTACCATCATAGTATTTTTGTAAAATCTGTATCCAACTTTACTAAAATAAAGACTTTAATATATTCCCTAGGCTGATTATTTCATTAAAAAAACAACAAAGTAAATAAAATTGCATCATATTTTCATTTCAATTGACAGATGTGTTACAAATTTCGACCATCATTTTTCATAACATTGACCTACATAATAGCAAGAGTTATAAAATAATAACTTTGATATATTGCCTGGGTTGATTATTTCATTACAAACACACTATTCAAATAATTCCGATGTAATAATTTTCATAATTTTTTGATATGTTATTAATATTGACAATCATTTTTCTCAATTCTAATCCACATTATCGCCCCCACTTAATAAAAGAATACTGTTGATATTTTGCCTGGGCTGATTATTTCATTACAAATACACCAATCAATTAACTCGCATTTCACCATTTTTCTTAATTCTAGGATATGTTACTAAGTTCTTCAATGATTTTTATAAGTTTGACCCGTATTATCCCCCCTCCCCGTACTAAAATAATGAATTTGAGATATTGTATGGACTATTTCATTACACACACCAATCAATTATCTCACATATCACCATTTTTCATAATTCTCGGATATGTTACTAATTTCGACAATCATTTTTCGTAGTTTAGAACCCCATTATCGCCCCCCTACTCAAATAATAACTTTGGTATATTGTCTGGACTGATTATGTAATTATATATATATATATATATATATATACACCAATTAATTAACTCACATTTCATCATTTTTCATAATTCTCGGCTATTGAATTAACTTCGACAATCATTGGCCATAATTTTAATCCACATCATCACCCCCTGCACTTACTAAAATATATCTTTGATATATTACCTAGGCTACTTATTTCATTACGTAAATAACAATACAATAGCACGTATTTAATAATTATTTATAAGTCTTAGATATGGTACTAATTTAGACAATCATTTTTCATAATTTGAACAACATGATCGCCTAATTCTTACTAAAATAATAACTTGGAGATATTGTCTGGGCTGATTATTTCATTAAAAATATATGTATCAATTAATCAGATTTCATCATTTTTTTTATAATTATTGGATTTTTACTACTTCCAACAATCATTTTTTAATAATTTTAACCCAATTATCGCCCCCTCTACTAAAATAATATTTTTTATATGTTTAGGCTGTCTATTTAATTACTGACACACCAATGAAGTACCTCAAATTTTACCACTTTACACAATTATTGGATGTGTTACTTATTTCAACAATCATTTTCATAATTTTAACCTCCATTTACCCCCCCCGCCTTAAATAAATAATAACTTTGATATAGTGCCTGGGATGATTATTTTTATACTAACACACCAATCAATTAACACAGGTGCCATCATTTTTCATAATTCTTCGATATGTTACTAATTTCGACAGTATTTTTTATAATTTTTACAAACCTTACCGCCTCCGACATTCTAATAATAAATTTGTTATATTGTCTTACTTGATTATTTTATTACAAACACACCAATCAATTAACTCACATTTCAGCATTTTTGATAATACTTGGATATGTTACTTATTTTTGATAATACTTGGATATGTTACTAATTTCGACAATACATTTTTCACAATTTTAACCTACATTATCGCCCCCTAAGTAAAGTAGTAATTATATGTATTATGTGTGCGTATTATTTCATTATAAACTCATTAATAAATTTACTAACTTTTCATCATTTTTCATAATTCTTGGATGTATTAATTATTTCGACAATCTTTTTTTCATCATTTTGTCACATTGTCATGTCAGCTTTGACATATATTCTGGACTCAATATTTCATGAGAAACACACCAATCAATTTACTCATATCCCATCATTTTTCATAATTGTCGGATATGTTACTAATGTTGACAATAATTTTTAAAATATTTTAACCCACATTATCAACCTTCCTATTTACTAAAATAATAACTTTGATATATTGTCTGAGCTGATTATTTTATTACAAAACCACCAATCCATTAACTCACATTTTATAATTTTTGATAATCCCTGAATATGTTACTAATTTCGGTAATAGGCTTTCATAATTTTAACGTACATTAATGCCTTCCTCACTAAAATAATGACTTTGATATATTGTCTGAGCTGACTATTTCAATAGTAACATACTAATCAATTAACACGCATTTTATGATTTCTCATAATTCTTGGATATATTTCTAATTTCGACAATAATTTTCCATAAAGTTTACCCACGTTATCGGACCCGTACAAAAATAATAACTTTGATATAATGTCTGGGCTGATTATTTCATTCCAAACACACCAATTAATTGACTAGCATTTTATCATTTTTCATAATTTTTTATAGGTTACTAATTTGACAATAATTTTCAGAATTTTAATCCACTTTATTGCCCTCCCCCGCTACATAAATAATAATGTTGATATATTGTCTGGGCTGAGTATTTCATGACATATCAATCAATTACGGGTATTATCCTAGTATATATGCTCCACCAATCTTATCTTATCTCGGGTAACACCTCGTATTCTGCTAGTAAATATCTTCCATTATCTCATTTGAGGTCAGGCGACGCTGGTTATTCTGCTACTATGTGCTTTCCACCAATCTCATTCAATCCTGGGCGACGCTGGGTATTCTGCTAGTATATATTTGCACGTATCTAATCCAATCCTGGGGCTGACTTGATGTCTTCCACCCCTCTGCTAAACATATACACGAAATAACTAATGTTTAAATCGCAAAATTTATCATCCATTTCCGGACGTAGTTTTTATCGCGAACCCACTGTTTAAAATATACATTAAATAATGTAATGTGTAATTTGTCAACAGTTTCAACAATTTCCGGGACTGACCTTTTATCTCCGTCCCCACTGTGATAAATACACTTAAAATAAAATAAGTTTTAAATCATAAACTGTTTCAGCCAAGGAAATTTGCCGTAAAGCGTGACACATAAAATGGCACACACACTATCATGTTAATATATAGATAATAATAATTCTGATTTAGTTTATAAACGTCTGCCTGGAAAGGGATAGGATTAATTTCCACAGGATTTCCCTCAATCCCGGCTCCAAACAAGGGTTTTTTCTTAGGATGTTGGTGGTATCTACAATAGCAGATACCCGAAGGCCACCTAAAACATCGGGGAATTGTTAGTGTATTCAAATATGCTTACAGAGGACTTGATACTACTCCTAATGTACCAGCTACGACATAGATTATTTGTTTTTTTAACCCCGTGTATACGCCTTGTCTCCAAGGGCAATGCTCCACTTCTCGTTCTCCTGCTCTCTCCCATTCCTGTCCTTCGGAATGGAAAAGTCTACAGTCTGTCAGTTTTTTGAGACTTTGTCAATGGCGACCAAATCCGGACGATTATCTTCCAATTGCTTGGTCATTATGACACTTTTGCTCCACCATACCTCTACCTTGGTATCCTCACTTGTTCTCACTTCATAAGGAACCTCCTGAAACCTTTTTCAGCACACGCCAATCCAACGTTCTCGCACACCTCCCAATATATCCAGAGTGCCATGCGATCGTGTCTTTTTTCGGTACACTCTCTGGGCACGTCAACTACTCCCTGCTGTAAGGTGCGAAATTGACTCTGGGGTCTTACCACAAATTCGGCATTCTGCTGCAACTTTCTTTTTAACATATTTTTTTTACACTTTTCAACCCCCCCCACTGTGATTCATCTTTTGATATCTGCCCATGTCACTAATCAAACCGGGGTTTTGGTGCCTCATTTTTTATATTTATATGACGAAATCCAGTATATGTAATTATCTTTTTGATAAAACTTGCCATTGATCTGGATTTTCTTTGCAAATTCTCTCTCCCTATTCCTCTCTTTATGTATCTTTCTCTCTCTCTCTCTCTCTCCCTTTATATATATATATATATATATATATATATATATATATATATATATATATATATATATATATTGTTTTTACAAAAAACCAAGACTTCAAAGAATAGGTTGATTGCAACAAATAGTATATTTCATCGTTAGTTAAAATTGTTTCAAGATTATTCGGACAAATCCAAACATTATTTCGTTTTAATAATTGTACAAGAACAGCCTTGCTTCAAACTTATTAAATAAAAGCACTTTAACAATAAACCATGATTGAAACCATTTCCCTTATAAGAAAACTAAAACAAGCGAAAACATTTTACCTATAACGCATCCTTGCAAAGTATCTTTTAAATATTTATATATTTACTATTTTCGTATCTCCATTTAAAAATAAATTCCAATAAAATATCATACAATGTTATAACAAATTACCCTGTCTATTAAATATGTTTTATTAATACTATTCATTGATTTCTTAAATTAAAGTTCTTTATTTAATCTTATTTCTGTATCTAATCTAAATTATTTTTTTTAATCCGGTCTAATCAACGTAGTTTTACAGTTGCTATTCTATGTAGTTTAGTATCCGGAATTTGCTGTCCTTATTTAGAAAAATATCTGCTAACGCATGTGTTATTTAAGAAAAGCTTTTGTTAAAAACTTAGTCAATAAGGAAAGTATTTAGTCATACTTAGTTCATTTTCATTCTTAATTTAAAATAAGGATCTCAATCTATCATTTATTTTTTTATTTTTTTCGTTCTTTCCTTTTAAGCATTACAATTATCGGATATTTTAGATGTAGAATATGAGATAACTCTGTACGTAAGAAATGTTTAAGGTGTACTTGAAATTACAAGCTACCAACATCCTAATCCGTATCCATAACGATGAAATGGAGGCAACTCAATCTGCTCGATGTTTTTAGTTTTGGTAAATTCCTTATATGAATTTATGATTTATATATATTTAAACAAATCCAATTAATTCCAGGCAAACCCGTTCAAAATATAAGTATGTAATGCATATGTGAACGCAGATACTACTTTTATTACCAAAGATTTTACCTATATTTACCATCGAACCATAGTTTTCTGAGGTTCTGCCTGGCTTTAATCCAAAATAATAATTCGAGAAATAAGTTCTTAAATAATTATCTAATAATAATACATATACCATTAATAAATATTCTAGTGTGAACGTGATTATGCCGTACACGCACACACACACTCACACACACGCATATATATATATATGCATATATATATATATATATATATACATTTTCCCTAATTATTTTTATTAAAGTGGTGACGAACATTTATATTAACCATTAAAGATCTTGTGAAACACTTTGATTTTATTATAAAAT
>NC_136485.1:78421442-78491442 GCF_053919585.1 Euprymna scolopes
ATAATTATATATATATGTGTGTGGGTTATAATTATATATATATATATATATATAGATAAATTTAATTATTATATATACATATATATATATATGTATATGTAGTTAGTTATGAAATATATATGGCGATTAAGCTAGTTAATTATAAAATATATATGGCGATTAAGCTTGTTTTATAACTAACTAGCTCTACCTACGTATTGAGCACTTTTGAAGTAAATACTTAAAGTTTACGCATACAGTTATACTTTCGTATATTAATTCTCAGTAAATGAACCAGTTATATATATATATATATATATATGTATATATATATATATATCAAGGTTGTGAGTTCATATAGAAACATTTATTTAATTTGAATAAAATAAAATACACATCAAGTGCGCTTGAAAGCCAAATCACAACGTACTATGAGGAAAATACACAAATGGATACATATATAGATTATGCAATTCAAACTTTGTACATAAAAATATCAACGATTTAATATTCGACAAAAAAAACGAGCATAGCTTTTCCTTATTCGCTGGAGTTTAAAAAATGTTTTTGATTCTAAGAGAAATCAATTTCTCAATTGTAAATGGTTCTTAGTGAAAGAGTTATTATTGGTAAAAGAACCTAGGAACAAAATCCACTAAGCTCCTGTCAACCTCGATGAACAAAGTGTTTTTGAATAATTTTAAAAAATATACCTATGACCGGCAATCCACTAAATGAAACAAATCATATATAGGGAGTACCACCGGACGACTACACCACCGCATTAATTAACATATAAACACAAGAATCTCATTCCACAAACATATAATCTCATACAACAGCACAAACCGTAATATTCACGTTTATATCCTTCCTTCAGTCAGAAACGTTGGAAAGCTTAGAATTGCAGAAGCACTCCTTATCTCGAAACACACATCTCCCCTGAATAACGAACTAAAACTGAACCCTCCCTTTATGCTTTGACCCCCACCCCATTACAAGCGAACCAGAGCAACGACAATACACAAATGCTAACAAAAAAAATAAAAATAATATAATAAAATAAATATATATATATATATGCATGCTTAAAAAGAAAAAAATACACACATATATATATATAAATCTAAGTATATAGAATTAATAAATAATACAATACTCATAACAACAGAAAAATAGAACAAATTAAATAAAAATGAAGTAAAAACAATAAGTCCGATAGAGTTATCTCCCTTACACTATAATCCACTGAATATAGTATACACATGGTATGTGCGTGTGGTATACGTACATTTATGTGTGTATGTGTATTTATGTACGGGCGTTTATGTTTATGTATGTGTGCTAGGTATATATAGTATGTATATGTTTACCGAACCTTAGCAAGCTAAACATCTTTGAAAAAAAAACAAACAAAAGATACAAGTAATAAAGCCAAACAGAATTATCTCCCTTACACTATAATTTACTCGGTACTGCATATTTAATTAATATATATATATATATATATATATATATATATATATATATATATATATATATAAAAATAAGTGCCTAGATACGTAAACATAGACAGAGTATTATAGCTACAAAATAAAACAGATGAATAACATTAATGCTCAAAAGGTAAAGCTCGAATCACCACCTTAACACACGAATACATATATATAAAAGGAAAAACAAAACAAAAACATAAAAGAAGAACTATAAACAAAAGCACCCAAAATAAAAGCATTAACAACAGCATCGGAAAAACGGGAGAAACAAATATATGTATGTATGTATATATGTATATATATATATATATATATATATATATATATATATATATATATATGTGTATATGTGTATATATATATATATATTTAATATTTAATACAAACTGATAGAATATATATATATATATATATATATATATATATATATATATATATATATATATATATATATATTTCATACATCTAAAAGAGATAAAATAAGGTCTTAAACTGTTATCTTCTCCCCACTAACACTACAGGTCACGTGAATCTTCACTGCGATACCATTATTGTACAGAATGGCGCCACTTGTCAGTATAATAATAACAACAACAACAATAATAATAATAATAATAATAATAATAATAACGATTACAATAACAATAACAGTAATAAAAACAAATTATACAATTTTATATAAAATAAAGCAAAAATTATATGTATATATTTATATATATATATATATATATATATATATATATATATATATATATATATATATATAACCAATGCTTACAACAGAAACAATAAAAAATAAATAAGTAAAATAAAGTCTCCCCCAACTGACCCTGCCCTTTTTCTGCAGTCCAGTCGCGTTTTTTTCCGCCATCTTGAATCCACTTTTGTCTTTTTAAAAAGTGAGGTCCCTTTCTCTTGAAATTAATCAAAGTTCCATACCACCCACGGGCTTTAAATGCACCGGACATACCAGTAACTTGGTTATAAATAATTATACATTGTGGTGAGGAAAGATAGACGAATAAAGGCTAGACACTCCTCTACTCAAGCATACCCGTCTACATTGTCTTTGGCTTAAACAAAAATCTATATATTGGTATAGTTATACTCACACACGCACACACACACACACGCACACATATATATATATACATATATATATATATATATATATATATATATATATATATATTCCACAATCAAACAACGTCGCAGCCAACAGGATCAATGACAGTCAATGAACCAGAAGTCCAAGGCCCGAGTTTCGCCCTCATTTTTGGCTCATCAGTTAGACACATGCGAACTCAGGATTCAAAACCCGAGCCTCTTGCATGCGAGGCAAGTACTCTACCAACTGAGCACATCCTCCACCGCACCCAAGAATTTCTATTAAAAAGGAAACACGTCAAAATCCGACTGTGATATGAACCGACTTCGTCTCGACAAGGGACGCGGTCATCCAACCAGCTAATAACCCCAAGCCAATGTCTCACAAGTAGGAGTTTTAACTCGAAAGGAGAGATGCCACCCAGAAATGCTAACCAAGCGAGCAATATATATATATATATATATATATATATAGTGTCATCCACATACAGTTCTGTTTCGCTGTTTTACAGTTCATCACTGCGGCTAGAAGGATTGCAACCTGACCGCCTGTACGACAGTCAAGTGTCCTATCCACTACGCTATCAGCGCCTGCTGATCGCGACATAAGTTTAACGATGTTTTGACAATGTCCGAAATACCGAAGCTCAATTTGTTTACACAAAGAGATTTACAGAGTAATTCGAAAGTAATGAAAAAATATTACGGGTAAAGCAACATAATTATCTACTCTCAACTTGGTTCATAATTTCTCTCTCTCTGTATTATCATATCATCTATATAAAAAAGCGCCATAAAGAAAGTCCGCACTCGTCATTTTTTGAAAAACAAATTTAAGCTAAATGTTAGATAATAAATATGAGAATTAATATAAGACTGGGATTGGGGATTAGAAAAGAAAATAGCAAATTATACAAAATGTTATATATATATATATATATATATATATATATATATATATATATATACATATATATATATATATGTGTGTGTGTGTGGTTGTGTGTGTGTGTGTGTTTGTGTGTGTTTGTGTATGTTCATACTCACGTCTGTGCCTGTGTGTGAATGGGTGTGTGGGTTTTTCTTTCTTTGTGTCATGTGTTTATTTATATACCGAAAAATGATAATATATTAAGATAATAACATAAATAAATTTTAATACATAATGCATAAATAATACATTATATATCAAAACTTCTATAAAAATGCTAGGTTTTACTTTATAAAAATAATTCAGGGAACGTAATAATTTTAAACATGAATATGGATTGGTTTTAAGCTCGTATATTTAATTTAGTGAACTGTTATGGAGTAATAATTTTATTTTTTTAAGATTGCATGACTGTCAATTTATTTCTGTCATCGTGTAAGTTATGCATCATAAATTTTAATAGAAGAACAGTATTAAAGATATTTAAGATTTCTAATTATACTTAAGATTCCTAAACAGATTTTTCTGAGAAAATAATCAAAATTTTATACTGTAAGACTTGTGGTGATATTATAATCATCTATTCTGATTTTCCGTTCGAATATGAATTATGTATTCTTACCAGAGTCATGAATAGTTTATAAATATAGATTAGCTTGATACTAGTTACTTATTACTAAACAAATTAATAACATTTTAAGAATACGACTTTTTTATAATGATATCAGTTTTTTGAAAAAGTAACATTTTATTATTTACGACGATTCTAACTGCCGATCAACATTTATGTACATACTTTTTTGGCCACTAAGTGGATTCACCAGTAAAAGTTGCTTCGTAAATGTTTGGTAAATAAATCTTTGATAGCAAAATCTATTCTTGTTAAATTCGGAGTGTATTAGTAAAAATAATTTACAGTAACATTCTCTATAATTGAGACACATTTTCATGCTTCCATCTAAAAGAGAAAATCGGAAATTTTAAAAGTGTTGACTAGAGTAGACTATGTCACTATAAAGCATAACATCGCATTTTGAACTCTTTATTGCAAAGCGTTTATTTTTCTTTAGGTTATAAAATGTGATATACTGTAATAAGCAAGATCTGTTCAGTTGTAAGATTAAAAAAAAAACATTTAATTCATTCTTACCAACATATATTTCTTCTAATATTAATTTAAAAAAATGTCCTACTTAAATAAGTCTTCCTAGAAAGATATATCTGCTTCTGCAATGTTGTCTCGTTAAGTTCGGCAATTCATCTAGAAATAATTAAACCCCACTTTTTAATAAATAAAACACTGTGTGTGTGACCTAGACATATATATACATATATATATATATATATATATATATATATATGTATATATATATATATATATATATACTCTTAAATGTGGTATTCTAATACATGTAATATAATGCCATTCTACTACATCTATTATTCCATTATCATGTAACCAAGCTTCAAGGATTAGGGTGAGTGACCCGGTACATTGTAGTCATCTTACACTGTGGCTTAGTGGCAAAACATGTTTATATATATATATATATATATATATATATATATATATATATATATATATATATATATATATATAATTCATGCAGATTCCCTATATTTTACTATAGAGACTGTATAGGTTAGTATTTTGTACAAAATATATAGTTATTATCTCAACAGTTAAAAAAATATGCCTCTTGTGTAATTAGCTAGGATTAAAGACAAAATGCATAGAACCTCTGCATTATCATTCTCGTTAAGGTCTGCATTATGCACTTGCGTTCAAGTAATATGATGCCTAACGTTATTCAAACTATAACATAAACCTTTTAAGTGGATTTCCGCCTGTAATGTTCAATTTTAATCATGAAATTACCATCTTTTCGCAATTATATTTACCGGCTACAGACAATATTGTACTTTATAAAGATTCAAAATTTCAAGTGTCAGGTCTGTAAGCAACAACATAATAGAAGCTTGCTATATACATACATATATATATATATATATATATATATATATATATATATATATATATACATGTGTAAATATGTGTATATATATATATATATATATATATATATATATATATATATATATATATATATATATATATATATATATATGAAGAGATGTGGAGAGAGAAAGAGGGAAACAAGAAATATGAAACAATAGAAAGGGATAGACTTCTTATATTAAAATAGTTTCTATCTAGACGGAATTTTTATTTGCCATTATATGCTTTGCATATCAAACGCGATTATGAAAGCCTTTTTCAATAAAACGGAGATTGTTGAAGAGTCATGTCAAAATAATAAATTATCAAACTTTGAAATAAAATGAGTTTTTTCAAAATTCCAGGAAAAACATAGTTAACACATAATCACAACTGAACTTATAATATAAGAATGCGTTTGACCAGTGCATACGTTATATAGCGAGAAGAGCATTGTCATGCTTCATTTTAAAAGAAAACTTTGTCCCCGAAAGAACTCGTATAAATTGTGAGAAAATAAGGATAGAAAGAGAGAGAAAGAAGGATGTATATATCTAAATATCTTTAAAAATTATTTTACGTATAGATTTATCTATTATTTGATAGAATATGTTACGTATATCAAACATGTTTATAACAGGCGCTTACAATAAGACAAAGAGAAATTAAGGGGCAGGTCAGACTAACATAATATCAGACTTTGAAATTAAATGATTTGCAATATTGAATTAAAAATACTTTAATCGTTTGCAAAAAATCAACAATCTTAAGCAATTGCTTGCATGGCAATGCATTTGACAAGTTTATACGTCGTATAACTAGAAAATCACCTAGCTCAAATAAACACCGTGTCCGAACAAACACTGTTTCGATAAACGTATTCAATAACATTAGGAAATTATGAAAAATCCACGATGAATATACATAAAATGATAACCAGCTCACTGACTATAAACCTGTTTTTATTTTTTTTATAAACATTCATGGTAAAAAGGATCTGAATATTTTTCATGCACGAAACTTTGATCCTATTGGGTCGTAATGCTAGGAATGAAACAACAGCATATTCTTTCATTGTTCTTCCTCTCGGATGTGTATCCGTGGATACCTTATATGCTTTTAATATAGAGTGATGTCATTATCGATTGATTAACCGTGCCTAACCGTGTCGGTTATATGCTCGAGTGTCAACAGAGTGATAAGAATATGATATTATCATAGTCCTAGACATAACTGTCAATAATTCTCTCATATTAAATATTACCTACATTTCCTCATCATTTTGTTTGTTCAAAAAGATTAATTGCACTAAAGGTATTATAAATAATGTACTTAATTTTCCCTTAAAAGATGTAAACATTCCTTCATAATCGATTTCACGGTGCCATTTTGTAGACTTTTTAATCTGTGCTCAAATGTGATGCGCACGTACGTGTGCAATATGGGCATCTTGTTATTAAAATTAAAAACAGTGTAAAAGGGGATATGGTTGTAAGTAGCTATTTGTCCATTAACATTTTTATTTTTTGCGTTTCGGACAATATTAAAGGAGGACGAACTTCTTTCACCGATCACTTCGTTCATATTTGCCCACATCCGCATGTGACAGTTTCCTGCGTCCCCACCAACTCTCTTTGTGCCGTTCAGGCCCAATCACATCTGTTATGAATCGGTTACTATCAATAGAAGTCAATTATTCAATATAATTGAAAACTTGGCGCCCGCCTTTAAACAAACAATCTCACTCAGTCCTAAATCTGAAATCTTTCCAGTTTTCTCATTCTTTTCTTTGCACGCCGAGTATTTTTGATATCTTCTATCGATTATCGGTTTTGGCTAGATTTCCTTTTTTTTACTTTTTTTCAAATATTTACTGACGACCGATTAGTTGATTTGAATGGTTTTCATTTCTATTCCACCACCATCCCTACAGCATTTAATAGGTTTCATATACATTCGAATCTATATTTATGTACTTACACTTGTCTATTTCCTACTTAGTCTCATTCTTTTTCTTTATATTTTTCTTCTGTTTCTACTTATTTTTGTTTAATCAGTTATTTTCGTTCTTTTTCTCCTTCTTCTTCTTCTTCCTCTTATAATTATTATTATTATTATTATTATTATTATTATTATTATTATTATAATAACTACTACTACTACTACTACCCTCCAGATTATCTTACACATACCACTACCAAATAATTTAAAAGAATAGTATATTATATTCCCTAGCTTTGGTGTGAAATCAAGCCCCGAAATCTCGAAATATTTATATCTATTTCGTGAAAACTTTGCAAATTTATTTGCATTATTATAACTGCCGATTATCATTGATTTCTCGCCGCAAAATCCTATTTCTCTACACTTAAATATTCTGCCTAACGCCTCCAGAATTGTCACAGTGATTGTCAGCGTTTTTCTCCCCTTGGTGTTTCCATCCCTTTTAAACACCCATGCATATTTGATGAATAGACAGTTGATGAAAATACAATTTACAAGGATCAAACTTACAATAATATTGTTTAAGGTTTCTTCTTTATAAGATGTGTTTCTGTACGTTAAGTTGTTTATCTCTGTTACAGTTTCTGAATGCCCGGGTAGTGCTTGTAGTAGATTTGTATCAGTATCTGCATTCAAGGATTTCCTACATCTTTGAATCTATTTTAATTACTGCTATTTATTATATCCTCAAAATCAAACTTTCTTATTCCAGTTAGTCCCGTTCTTTTAGCAATAATTTACGGGGGTTTCAATTAGTTGTATCCTGACTTCCAGATTCCTTTCAGTTCTTTGTCCAGTTTTTTTTTTTTATATTTGGTTATTTATGCGGTATTCTTTCTGTTTACTTTGTTGTTTCTGTTAGCGCTATATCGCCGATCTAGCAGCTTTTTCTCTTATGCTCACAATTTTGACATACGGCATTCAATCTTGAATGTGCTTATTTGGTTGCACGCCCATGTCTTCTAAGATGTTGTGATTTCTGTCATTAAATACTGTTATTTGTTCATGTGCCATTTTTCTGTATGTTTATAATGCAGTTGTTTGTATAATTTTAAGTCTACTGCTTTATCAATTTCTCATGTATTTTACTTGTATTCGTTTGAGCTTATGTGCCACATTCAATTACTATCTCGTTTATCGTTTGGTCTCTTTCTACACAAACTTTGCATTGTTTTTCTTATATTTTGTCGATCTCTTTGGATGTTGTTGCTTCTAATCGTGTTGTCTTGTGGGGCTGTAATTACGTACTCATTTTCTCTGTTAAAGTTTCGTTTTCCAAGTGTTTCATTGTCCAAATGTTTTCATGCCCCATATGTTGTCATCTATTTACTGTTTTTCTTTCTATTTTTTTTTCTACACTGCTCTTATCATTTGCCTCTTTTTATTTGCCGTGTTAATTTTTACAGTGCCTCCTGCTGCGAAGATATCCTGTCTGTGTTCTGAGTTATGTATTTTTCTAATACATTTTTCTGATATTCGTACAGTTTTCAATACAAAAGAGTGTGTTTCCTCAGCCATTTCTTTATTACGAAGCGAGATCAAACATTAATATTCTGGTGTAGTGTGTCCTGCATGGTCATATCTATCCTGGTGTGTAGGTTTTGCATGGCTATATTGAATATTATATATATAATATACATATGCATAATATACATAAAACGTTTTTTTTTTCTCTTTTGTTTATTGTAGTAGTTTATACTTACTTCAGTAAACAGTTGTATTTAGCTCGGTGTAAAAGAGGACCAATGATACATAAGGAAATACAAATAATTTCAGTAGTTTAACATAATTATTCTGAACATACAAAACATTTATCGCAGGTTGGAACGAATTCACAGAGTAAATTACAGACAACGAAAGATGATTGCATTCAGCATTATAAAATGCGTATTCCGAATAAATTCATGAGTACTTGCGTATAAGAGGAATTATTAATATAGGAATGGCTAGAGAAAACGAAACATGAATTATGTCAACATTTAAAAATACTATTTCAAATATTAACTTCTACATTTCCGAAGCAATAGCCCCTTGTTCATACTGTAAAATTATTTCTTTCTGATTATATATATATATATATATATATATATATATATATATATATATATATATACGCATATATATATATATATATATATATATATATATATATATATATATAAATATATTAAGAGGCATATCTGGTAAGAAACAGGGAATAAATGTGCTTGACCCGCTGGTAGAGGTAAATATGTTTTTATTTTGTCAACCTCGGATGTATTTGCTTAAATCATTATAAGATTGTTTCTAAAGACGGGATAAACAAATTATGAAGCCCATGCCGTCAGACAATTTAAGCTAAAATAAAGTATAAGAACAGATTTTGGATTACATCATATGGATATTTAAACCAAAAGTTGGAATAATATATAGAGCAGGAAGAAGACGGAGAGACAAATATAAAAGAGGAAATGGATATGAGTAGGAAGTAAAAGAATATTTAAATAAATTAAATTAAAATTAAAAAAGGGATAAAGAATAAAAGGTGAATGAGGATGTCAAGAAGATATTTTGTTAAAAGGGATGAAACAAAAACGAACAAAAAGAAATGGGAAAATATGAAAAAATAAGAATAGGAGATAGAAAAGAATAAAATCACGGAAGTGTATAGTTTAGCGTGTCATAAAAGGAGCTAAATAGTGGAAGCAGGTGAGGTTTACGCAAGTATCCAAACTCAGAAATGGTCAAAGTTTCAACAAATCTCGTCGGCAGTGACAGTGTAGGGGGCAGATGTAGTAAAGATACACCCCATTGAAGATGCTTCGATTAAAATAATATGAAGCTTTTTCAAATAAAATAATAGGGGATACAATTATATCTTTATAAAGATAAAATAATAGCTGTATGGCCATCAAGATTGATACAATAAAAGGGAAACTGTTAAAAGATTATTGGGTAGTAATAGAGCGTGAGTAAAGATTAGGGCGAGGAGGAATATAAAAAAGATGGATTTTTCTTAATGTAGTTTCGGCACATTCAGTGTTTTAACTGGCATAGGTTATGTGACTTTCCTCAAGGAAAACAGAGTAATATATATATATATATATATATATATATATATATATATATATATATATATATATATATATATATATATATATATATATGAATATAATTATTGGTTAAAGTTTAGAGTTAAGATAATATACTTGAAGGAAACACTGTTTAGAGTGTTTACTTCAGTATGGTGTTAAGTTGCTAAGAAAGTAGGATTTATTACGCCAGCAATCAATTGACGATTCATGTCTAATATTTAATCATTTATCTCTATCTCTAAATACACTTTAAAAAAAATGTTCAGGCAGAAAAAGGTGGCACGAGGAGTATATAATTTTAAAAATATTAGATATTTTGAGAATTTCCCATTTGATGGTGGGTGTGAGATTATTTCGAACCAAACTTATGTAGTGGGCAGTTACAGAGGTTTATTCGAGTGACTACGATTATTAAAAGAACATTTTTGGATTGTAAAACGAGCTTTAAAGGAGGTCCTAGCAATCATGATTGTGTATTTTTCTAAAATTGACTCAGATTCTATTACTACCCTATAATTTTATGACTGTTTCACTTTCATTTTATTATACTTCCTAATTATATATTTATTACGTTATAATTATAAATATATAACTGTTTCCGCTATTATTTTATATGAAAATACTTCATAATAAGTTTATGGATACATCTTACATAGGACGAGTCTTGACTATATCTGCCCCCTTATTTAATATTCATATGTAGTCAAACTTTTTTATCATAATTTATTTCGGCGTAATGTGTCTTGCCACATGCGTTTGATAATTTCTTTATCCCTTCTATAGAAACTATATTGTGATGATTTAAGCATGAATCTGTTTTTAAAATGTAATGATTGGAAGGAATTTTATCATCTGTCTTATAGGTGTTACGTAAACTATTCTTTTTTAAAAAAAATATTTATCTATAAAAAAGTTTTAAATAAAGCTTTTTTAAGATCTGAACTTTTGATTTTTGATGGTTATAGGGTGAATCTCTGTACAACACATATCTAAAAATCTAACCAGATATATAAATTAGGTCTGGGACAAATTTAAAGAAGGTAGGTTCAGTCGTAGGAGAACCTATGAGGAGGAAACTCTCAAACAATGTGAGTTTTACATAATAATAGAAATAGGGGTATAGATATAGATGAAAACCGTAAGAAGATATAAGCTACCACTATTTATTCATTTGCTCTGAAGTATTTCGAGACGTATTTCTTCATCAGAGATGTTTCATGATGTTTTTTTGATTTTTTTTTTATATTATTGGATGGTGTCAAGGATGTGCGATATTTTAAACGGTATAAAGAAGAAAGTGCGTAAACAAAATATGTTTCTCCGTAAGAGTGCAAATAAAAATAAACCGATCGTTTATTGTAGTCATCTCTAATATGAATAAAGAAACACGTTAAACGTCGTCGAATGTAATAAGTAGTTTTTAAAATGTATTAAATACTTTTATTGCGATTGACGCCTTAAAAATAATAAGTCTTATTAATTCATACTACTGCCTAAAATGCTTCTATCGAATCTACAGCCCTGACAAAGCAATCATGGGTTAAAAGGAAAATGTATGCTCAAACTATTTTTACCTTTTTCACAGGGATTAATTCCATGAATAAAAATGTGCAATAAAAACAAAAAAGTCTGTCTGCAAAGTAAAGATGCGTTAATCTTTTTTTAGAAAAAAAATAAAATGTATACATTGTGCGCATTATGATTGTATTCTTTTTAAATAGTTCTACATTCATCTTTTATAAATGGACATTGGAAGTATACAAAATCAAGTATGAACGATTTTACATTAAACATTATAAATATTATAATCATAAAATAGATGAATGCATGTGTGTTTATCGATAGCTAATGCAGGGAAGAACCGACTAGATAAGTGTTCAGGCTTACATGCCTTAATCTGTCATCATGAAGTATAGTGTGCCAGATTAAAGTTCTTTTTTTCAGTGACATACCAATCCTCACTATTTAGCATGCCCCTGTTACTAGTTATCTGACTGTTAAGTTTCTCATTACCGAAACAGAAAAACACTCCGGAGAGAAAATAAGACCTTGCTTTCTCTCCGGAGTGGTTTTCTGTTTTGTACCGAGGACGTACACAGTTTCACCTGTCTGTCCTCGAAGCACTTGCATTCATTTCCAGCCCCCCTACTTTGTGCAAGCAGAGAAACCTCCGGCTTCAATTAGAATTATTTGGGTAGTCACAGTTTTTTTTTAACCTCCTCTCCGCTCTTAATCCATTCCACTACCAAATATTATAAAAACAAAATAATAATAATAATAATAAATTTCAGATTTATACCCTTGAAAAGTTAGTCTGAACGAAAAGCTTTTCGAGTGTATTTTAACGATCTTGTTTTCAATCGACTTATTAATTTTACTGAATTGTGCATTTGTTACATGTAACTTCCCCCATTTATTTTTCCTTTTCCTCACCCCGTTTTCCATCTTATTTTAGTCGATTGAATGTCCGCTATGGTTCACTTCTTTATAATTATTTTAAATTTTGCCAATCGAATAAAGTTATATATATATATATATATATATATATATATAAATATATATACATATATATATACATACATATATATATATATATGTATATATATATATATATATATATATATATATATATATATATATATATATATATATATATATATATGCAGGATGCCCACAACGTCTGGCTACATAATCTAGAGGATGCTTCCACAAAATCTGGCTACATAATGTAGCCAGATTTTGTGGACACCCTGTATATATAACATCTATATTTATAATATATATATATATATATATATATATATATATATATATGCACTATATGTACTATATACATTTATATTGTACATTATGTATATACATTTATAATGTACTATATACATTTACAATGTATATATGTAATATATATATATATATATATATATATATATATATATATATATATATATATATATATATATATATATATATATATACTAGCATGCCGCCCAGCTTTAGGTGGCCATAAATATGATATTTTGTGTAATGCGGATTTCGGTTTTTTGTATTATATTATATTGAACCCAATATATGGTAATGAATTATAAATTTATAAAGAAATTAACTCGTGCACCACCACCCGGAATCAAAACTAAAACCTTTACCTTACGAGTTACTATTGCTTAGACGTTAATGCCTTTGTTTTTAATACATGTTGAAAGATTTAACATTTAAATATAAACTAATAGCTGAGTAATTATGAATGCATATTCGTAAGGTTGTCGTTCAACCTTCATCTTACAAATTATATTTTTATCTCATAATTTTCGCACTTTTGCACCGATTTTCCCAGGCATCATCAGAATATAAAGTTTACCCTTGGTTTGAAGTCGCTATATATGAAGTTTCCTGTCTGTTCACCTAAAACTGAGAAATTAGTTTGGTAGGCTATTTTTTAAACAGATATGTATACGCATGCTTTAAAATAGATAGAGAGATGTTTATGGCTCCTGTAAATACTTACGAAAGTATTACTCAGGAATCATGAATAATATCTTTATGAAAATAATCACACATAATAGTTGCTTTACAATGATCATCTCATATAAAAACGAAATTAACTAGTATGGAATTTATTAAAGTAAGTGTTTGAAAGAATATGCAAATATGCTCGTTTTTTTTGGGAGAAAAATTTATTTCCACGACTCACATATAACAAAGTTGTGTTTTCTTTTGAAATACACAGGAAAAAACGTTTTTGATCTGAATATCAATACGCAAACAAAAAGCAAATTCATAAGAACATAGATTCTGTATATAATAAATGTTTTTATTATATTTATTATGCATATAATAGATGTATTAACGCTATAGACTATGTCTACTACCATGATGTCTCTATTGTGATATATTTAATCATGGATAGCCGTTTTATATTAAAGGGAAAAGATGTGAGAATAAATAAAGAAAGAATTTTTAGTTCCTAGGCGTTCGTTTGCTGTGGATATCTTTCGTAGAACACTATCTACTATAATTATACATAGCATTGTGAAATTGACTGCAAATTCTTCGCGACAATACAGATGTTACTCAACGTTTTTAAAACTTACTATAAATATTTGCTGAAAATAAATAATTTTACGAGTCATTTGCAGATTCTTAAAATGTTAATAACGCTGTTAAGAGGGTAGCATGTGAAAAAAGCAAAACTTATTCGTAGGATTGAAGGTTGGTGGTTGCAATTACTTTATAATTTGAGATAATGTTAGGAAGATTGAAAAAAAATTTCTCAGTTTTATACGCATCGAAATACATCGGCAGGTTATCACAAATTACTGTTATTAATTAATAGAATATTGGTAGTGTAACAAAATAGGATTAACTTAGCACATTCCGGGCAAAAGCTGAACTGCAATAGACTCGAATGTAACTCGCCTCAAGCGTGACGTATGTAGACTCACCAGCGCGTAGGAATATTCATGAATATACCCTAGCAATAGGCAAATAGAGTTATTGATTTATTTTCGCTTAGGGTAAAGCAATGGCTTAGATTTAAACTCTGGCAAACATAGTTCCGAGAACGGATAGATAGATTGGGAAGCTCTAAAACACCTTCTGACACCGACTGTATTGCTTGACTTTCCACAGGATTCGGCTTGCAACGCCGATAAGATTCCTGTAACTGGAGAAGGCTAGTATATGCTTAGTCTACTCTTGCCACCTCCAGTATTATAACTGCTGAATACACGTGCATCAAGAGCTAATGAACATACGAATCCACAATCAGACTATATAGTCATTGCAGAGTACGTAGAACATCATTTTACATGCAGTACACGATTTCCTTATGAAACACTAGGTATCATTAACAATTATTTTCACATGAAACACTAGGTGTCATTAACACGTATTTTCACATGAAACACTAGGTATCATTAACAAGTATTTTCACATGAAACCCTAGGTATCATTAACAAGTATTTTCACATGAAACACTAAGTATCATTAACAAGTATTTTCACATGAAACACTAGGTATCATTAACAAATATTTTCACATGAAACACTAGGTATCACTAACAAGTATTTTCATATGAACCAGTAGGTATCATTAACTTGTATTTTCACATGAGACACTAGGTATCATTGACAAGTATTTTAACATGAAACACAAGGTATCATTAACAACTTTTTTCACACAAAACACTAGATATCATTACCATGTATTTTCACATGAAACACTAGGTTTCATTAACAACTATTTTCACAGGAAAACTAGGTATCATTAACATGTATTTTCACATGAAACACTAGGTATCATTAACAATCATTTTTACATGAAAAACTAGGTAGCATTAACAAGTATTTTCACATGAAACACTAGGTATCATTTACAAGTATTTTCATATGAAACACTAGGTAGCATTAACAAGTATTTTCACATGAACCACTAGGTATCATTAAAAAGTATTTTCACATGAAACACTAGGTATCATTAACAAGTATTTTCACATGCAACACTAGATATCATTACCATGTATTTTCACATGAAATACTAGGTTTCATTAACAACTATTTTCACATGAAACATAAGGTATCATTAACAAGTATTTTCACATGAAATACTAGGTATCATTAACAAGTATTTTCACATGAAACACTAGGTATCATTAACAAGTATTTTCATATGAAACACTAGGTATCATTAACAATTATTTTCACATGAAACACTAGGTATCATTAACACGCATTTTCACATGAAACACTAGGTATAATTAACAAGTATTTTCACATGAAGCACTAGGTATCATTAAAAACTATTTTCACATGAAACACTAGGTATCATTAACAAGTATTTTCACATGAAACACTAGGTATCATTTACAAGTATTTTCACATGAAACACTAGGCATCATTAACAAGTATTTTCTTAATTTAAGGGATATGAGGAAGGCCGAAACATGCATTCTTGATTTAAAGTTAAATTTTATTATTTCTTGATTTTAATTTCCGGAAAAAGGAATGTAATATTCCAGAATTGTTTTTTCTTCAGAATAAGTTAATCAAGTATATAAATCAAGACGAGTTAAAATCCTGTGACTCTGATCAAAGTGCGTGGTTAAAAACATTCTAGGCATATCATCGATAACTTTAAATAAAGGTATAGCGTGATTGCACGTCAGAAATTGGAACTGGAACCGGTTTTACGGTAGAAGTGGATGTAAAAAAAAATACAAAAAACAACAAAAAACAAACTATCCAACGCCTGGGATAAGAGTTACGAGCAAGGCATTTGCAACATCAAATTACTAACATTAATCTTGTCTTATGTCCGCCACATTATACTGAAATGTTCTGATGCGATTTTCCTTCTTTTATACTCATTTTCTGTTATTGTCTTCTGCTATTCCTGTTTATAGCGAACTCGTATTTCTTCCCGTCAGCGCCCTTATTAGCTATCCTTTACAAAGCGTTAATTCGCACCCTTGAGTGTATTTATTCGATGAAACATTACGCTTATTGTAACACCTCAGTATATATATATATGTATGTATATGTATATATATATATATATATATATTATATATTAGTATGTTTCTATGTGTTTATCTGTGTTGTTTATTTGAAGCAGATTACATCATTTTAAATATATATATATTCAAAATAATCATAGGACATAAAAGTGAATCTATATACATTTTTACCTATTATATTTTAGCCATGCATAAATATATCTTATCAAGGCGTCACGTGTGATGTAAAAAAATCAGGCAAATATACTGAATAATAATAAAAGATATGTAAGAAAAAAACTAATGTTTGTCGAAATATTTATGGCAATTATGTGATTATCTAAGCTTCTACTCTCTCTCTAGCTATATTTCTTTCTCTCTCTCTCTCACTTTCTATATTTGTTCTTTCCATTACTCTCATGCTCTCTCTCTCTTTATATATATATATATATATATATATATATATATATATATATATATATATATATATATATATATACATATTAGATAGATAGATAGATAGATAGGAAGATAGATAGAGGAGAGAGATCATAGAGGAGCGGAGAGAGATAAATAAAAATAGGACAATCACACGTAAATACAATATTCTGATTATATGTCGTTAAATATTTTCTGTCTGTTTAGTGTTTATTTCCAATAGTTTGGTGTTTGTAGTTGCTTAATATCTATAGATTATTCAGTCATTTGCTGCTCTTCCTGTAATGAAAACACATGGACAAAGTAAAAATAGGCTGTAATTATCAATTCCTAGATCGGTAGTTTTGCAAGCATGTAATAATAAGATATGTATAATATAAGCATTATTCTACACATCCCCTTTTAAAATATAGTCCTTATACTAGAGTGACAGTAAGGTTCTTGCGAAAATTTTAATTTTCATCAGAAATAATTTACTTTAAAAAATTGTGTCCTTATAATAACTTTATTTTCATTAATTTTAAATCGCGCTTTCCGCTATATTTAATCGTTTTAATTATAATCGTTTTAAACTAATCACATGCTAACATCGCAAGTTAGTTTGAGAAGTGTTATTAGTACACAAGTAAAACGGGTCCACATATGAAATAAATAGTAGTTTCTTTGACACGACAGGGAATCGTTCGAAATGAATGCTTCTTTTTAAAGCATGATTGTAAAATGATACTTGACTTTCTCATTTTAACTTTACTTCCAAGTTATTATTATCGCCATTAAAGCAGGCATGAAAAAACAGCATTTTATTGTGATATTACAAGAGCGCGTCGGACACGAATGTTTATTTTTGAAGCACTATTGAAGTATCTGTCAATATAATAATCTATAAATATTTTTCTGTACAAATTCATAGAAGATGTGCATGAATAAAATGCTAAATTTAAGCGTATAATACGCATGCGTATTTTTTCTACTTGTTAGTGCGTATATGTTTGGGAGTATAATAAACGATACATTTTATGATCTTTGAACATTTTTAAGATGCACACTTTCATGTATCGGCAATTTTTCCACGCATTTCAGCAATATATGATGTGCAATATGTTACTTTTTCTAGCCAGTGTGATTCCTTTGTTCTTTTATATTGTTTGGTATTTATTTGTCTCATAGTGTCTTTACACAAGTGTCCATCTACGAATTCCAATCATCTACTACTTTCAATTCGTGAAAGTACGAATTAGACACAAGTCGAGTTCCAGTTTACGTAGTTAGTCACTCCAACACCTCATCTTTAAAACTTACAATAGAATGTATTCCTCTTGGTGTTTATAGTTCTCCATCCGTATATATGAATTGTTGGTTCATTAGTTAGCTTTGTAAAAAATAGGCTATGCTAATTAATGTGGCATGGTACACTTAATTTCAATTTGCATTTATTTTGTGGTTTAACTATTAAAAATCACTTGCAGTGCCATTTCCATGTACATTTTCATATTCTCTTTTCCTCTCAATAGAAATCTTTATGAAAATCTGCGGATTCGATTTGTATGATATTGTCGCGGAAGAGTGGCAAGAATTCTAAGCCGTCTAAAATGTTATTATACCATATCCAGAATTTGAAGACTTATGGAAGAAAATCTTGGAAAATAATGACATTTATTTGGAGGATTAGATTTAGTTTTTATTGTTGTTGTTATTGCGTAGCGAGTAAAGTTTACATTTGTTTCCACTGACCACTTCGCATGCATTTACGTAGACCTATCTGCGCAACGTTTTATATGTTTGGCTATGTAATGTATCACTGATATAGTTAGATGTTTGGCTATATAATGTATGCATAATGTTTATTATTCGTACGTTAATATGTATGTATCAGAATAAGTATACTTGATTTTCGGAAGAAGATATACTTTACAATTTTATGAAAAATGTACAGCATAGTATTCTACGGAATATTGACCACAAGAACTTAATAACAAATACGTATAATTTACTTTTTTCTTATCTGAAAATCATTAGTGTTTAGCATACAGGAGATACGCATGTAAGAAAGGTTTACATGGCGTAATGAACAGCTTTACGCAAATGATAACCCCCAAGAAATCAGCTTACTAATACATGTTGCCATATTAAAACTGATACAACACAAACATTATATTTTACAATATGCTGACACCGGTAAAAAAAACACGTCTGTACTTGATAATGTGTAAAAGTTATTGAAAATTATACATCGTATGTAAGTCGAAATGCTGAATAAAAATATTTTATGATACGTGTCAAAACCGTGCAAATAAACTCCCTTCCCTATCTCACGCGACGTATATAAACGTGTCCATAATTTAAACCTTTGTAAGAAGCACCAATTAGTAGATTCTAGTAGATTTTTTTAAAGAAAGTCTTGACAATATCGATTACGAATGCAGTGAATAAAGAGCCTGTCACAATCACATGCGTTAGACAAATTACTATGTCATTATCTACAGTACAGACATTACAATTTCACCTGTTTGTCATATATAGTTCAATATTCTTAAGCTACTTGAATTTCTACATAAGAAGTACTTTCATTCTGATACTTAAAAATTCTACAGCCAATTAGATATTAATGGGGATATCATACCCATTCGAGTACATTTTTTTCTAACACCTACATATTAGCATACGCATTATAAAGTATATCTAACTATATCAATGTTATATTATACGCGCGTGCAAATGAAACATAGTGTGGAAGAGTGTTTGTAAATTCAAGCGAAAGGCGTCATCGGTAGGAAAATCTATAACGGAAATGAAACAATCCCATGGAAGACGAAATTAACGTCGAGATCTCGTGCAAGATGTGGGGAACGTTCAAGACAGTGTGGTCGATGTCACCTGCGTACGAATAAGGAAATAAATAGTGTTGCTACATAAAACAAGCGGGCAACGTTATACATATGCAGCGATTTATTTACCCATGACCACACAAAGATAGACACACACACACACACACACACACACACACACACACACACACACACACACACACACACACATATATATATATTTAACGAGGCTAGTTTGGAGAAGAGAGTAAATTCAATTCTATAAGAGGTGGCTTATCGGAATGATAAAAAGCTGAATAAATTTCAATGGAGTTAATATAGGAGTGAATAGTAGTGGGGAATGAAATCACAAATACTACATATTGGAAAATATCGAATGAATCATTTATTTAATAAGGATATCAATACATTCAGTAATGGGATAATTTATCCCCCAGCTAAATGTAGGCATATCCTTATTAAATAAATGATTCATTCTATATTTTCCAATATCCCCCCCCCCAAAAAAAACAGAGCTTACAAACAAAAACATAGTAACTGCCATCAACTAACCCAATTTAACTGCAAGTAGCGAGGAGTGCGGCGTTGCCCGGGTGTTTGTAGGTGTGTGTGTGTGTTTTTTGGTAAATGAAAAAAAAAACGTTGGCCGGGTGTCCCGGGCGTTTCTTTAAAAAAAAAACGAAGCCTTGGAGCGAAGTTTGAAAATAATAAAGTGTGAAAAAAAAAGTGCGACGTTTAACCGGTTTTTTACCAGTTAATGACGTCAACTTTGAGTGCGGGACAGTGTTTTATTTACCGCGAGCCTGTTTGCTTCTTTTTCCATACCCAAAAGATTTATGCTCATGCGTCGATCGAAAATTGTTGAATATTTATCTTTTCAAAGTCCGGCAAATTAAATAGACAGGCGACTGCGGTTGTTAACTCATAGATATTATAATTAGCCGCGATATAAAAAGTTTAAAGAAGTTGTGAAGAGACCGATCGGTTCTCGGAAAACAAATCTTTCTAGGGCATACACGAACACGCACACACACGCACACATTTTCGCTTTTATATTTACAGATAACATAGTTTTGGCGTTGTTGATTAACCACAAGTTTATATAAACTAACTCGGCACAAAATCGCGTATTATGTTAACATTTGGCAGAATAACCTAACGATAATCGTTTTCAACCTAATCCCTATCTACCCAATGAATCAGGACATATGAGTTTCTCAGGAATGTAGCGTACGGATTATGCCACTGCTATGGATGCCGATCAATATTAGATGAGCTATGCTAATCCATCATTTTTAATGTGGTAGGATTTTTTGTAAAAGTCTTTCATATAATCAATATTATATGCAGGCTACACTGCTGGAGTAAATACAAGAAGGGCAATATTTGTTGAACTTGATGCCGATAAAATTTTTCTGTGTTTACTAATATTAAGTGTATATACATACATACATATATATATAAATATATATATATATATATATATATATATATATATATATATATATATATATATATATATGTGTGTGTGTGTGTGTGGGTGTGTGTATGCGTGTGTTTCCTATATTGAGGGTTTAACGGTGAATATAATACAAACTTCGATAAACTAAGAGCGTTATAGATACTAAGATTCTCTCCTCGGCGTTTTATATATCTATCTATTTATCTATATCAGTGTATATATTTATATATATAAATATATTTATATATATATGTATATTTATCTATACATGTATACATATATATATATATATATATATATATATATATATATATATATATATATATACATATCCTATTAGCGGATATAATGTAAAACGGACACAGTTAAGATATATTTATTGTATATATTAATATGGTGTATAATATATATAATTTTCGTTCACTGTATAAGTATTATTGCTTAATGCATAGATAAACAAACTACAGAATGTTACGTTATACGTTCTCATAAATAATTCTGAAAAGTAGCGAAGGATATAACAACTGCACAACAGTTAAGGAACGGTATTTTTAATATTGAAAAATTAAGAAACGATCTTTTTATATTTAGTTTCGATTTAACATGCGAATACTCAATATAGGCATTCAAACTACGACAACACTTTTCCATGAGGTATTATTTTATTCTTCATTAAATGTGCAAGCAATTTAAATAAGTTTCAAACGTAATTTTGTAAACATTTTTACAATTATTCGAACTTTTCTTTCCAATGTTAGGGGAAGGATGCTTGTTTTTGTTGTTAGGTTTTATTTTTTTTTTAAATCTTGTACCTTCTCATAAGAAGATAAACTACACTTTATCTACATAATTGATAAAACATTGCACCTTTTCCAGCTGAAATCATTCCGTAATGAATATGTATTTGCTGTTCGACTCGTGTCATACCAAAAACTAAAAAAGCCGAATCCTTGCGAAAAATTCAGTATTATAAAGCAATAATGAATGTTAAATTAAGCAAACACTTCTTCCTGCATTTTTCACGGAAAAAATGTAAAGTGTGTAAAATGTGTCCATGCCTCGCATTGCGCTATCCATAATATGTATTCGAAAAAGACTGATCTATTCATTGAAATTTTGAAATGTTCATTAATGCCATAAAATATAAATACATAAAAAATACTAAAATCATGCAACTGACCGGCTTGACTGTAATATATATTCCCAACTTTGTTAGTATCTGTAAGTAAGTTATTCGATTATACACACACTCATATATATGTATGCACATATATGTGTGCGTTATGTATGTATGCATGTATATATAGATTTATATGCGCATGTATATATACATATGTATACATAGATAGATAGATATACGTATCTATCTATACTCCTATGCATTCGTTTTTCTTTTGTGCGTATTAATATTTATATAAAACACCCTATTTTCTATTTATTTAAAAAGAAGACATAATTCTCTGATGTATGGGTTGTTGAGTTGCATTCACGAGCACAATATCTAACTAATTGCATATTCTTTTACACATTCATTTTAATTAATTCCTTATTAGTTGTTTCAGTTTTCTAATGAGATAATCATCTGTAGTTAACTATTACGAGTAATTATGTTCATGCAGATATTCTACATAATTTATACTTTCATAATATTTGCGTAAAATGTTTATAGTAAAAAGAAAATTGTTTCCATATATATGTATGTATACGTATATATTTTTATTTAACATATTTTGCCTAGAGGTTTTGATCTACGGACATGAAACTTCCTATATGAGGTATTTGAATGTATGCAAAACATTATAGTTGTTTTTAGCCCGGAAAAATCGGTGCAAAAGTGAAAACATTTAAAAAAAAATGACATTTGCCAGGTGAAAGTCGAACACCGGCATTACGAATGCATAATGTAGTAGCTATTTGTTCATGTTTTAATTTTTAGCCTTACAGTAAACAGATTTTCATAGCCCAGTCATTGACGGCAGAGGCAAAATAGATCTTAAGCTGAACGTTTTGGTTTTGATTCTCAGTGGTGGCGCATGAGTCTTTTTTTTAATACTTTTTTAAATCATGACTATATATTGCAATCAATCAATCTATCTATCTATCTATCTATCTATCGATTTATGTCTTTATATCTATAAAAGTGAACGTGTCTCTATGTCTGTGTGTGTACATTTCCCTACGACATAATTCTGTCAATTTTAATTCTACAGACGCGAGATTTGATATACAGGGTACTGAGATTTGGGAAAATTTTGTGATCAGTTTTCGGCCAGAAACGTTGCGATTTAGGACTCAGAATTCAACGATTTAACCGTTGAGAACTCTACCAAACGCCTACAACAATTTTGGGTTCATATCCTTGAATTTTTTTATATACGTTCCTTACAAATGGATTTAAGGGGTCATAATGGGGGTAAAAAATGGCTTTTGCCGTCTGTACGAAATGTCTTAGACATTTTCTGGTCGAAACATTTGAAATTTTACATAAAGAGTATTCAGATATAGAGCAAGCTTTTAATCGGTTTGGGTCCACAATTTTTAATTATCAATATATAAATGCATGCAGGTATCTATGTTTATATGTCTGCCTAAAACCTTTGCAGAGGTAACGGATTTTACCAAGATCGACCTTTGAGACGACAAATATCGAAATATTGGCTAAAAACATTAATGTTTTAACCTAAACTGGACACTTTTCTCCAGGGGGGGGGTCGCTTTTTCACGGATATTTTCGAACGTCCTCCTCTCCTTTCTATTTCTAGCCTTAATATAAATATGTCACTTCCGGTTTTACGGTGGTCCTGACAGCAAAGACGTCAGAGTGTTCCCCCGTGTTATTCCTCTTCAGGGTACGGGTTCGAGCCTGCCTTCCTATTAAACATCTTTTTTTGCTCAACAGATATCTCGAAACACCCGAGCAATGCCGGTCACCCATGCTAGGCTGTACATGAAAGTGTCTGTGTATATGTGTGTGTCTGTGTGTCTGTGTACATTTCCCTACGCAATGACTCTGTCAATTTTTAGTCTACAGACTCGAAATTCGATATACAGGTTACTGAGATTTGGGAAAATCGATGTGATCGGCTTTTGGCCAGAAATTTGGCGACTAAGTGGTCAAAGTTCAAGGATTTGACCTTTGAGAACTCTACCAAACTCCTCCGACAATTTTGTGTCTACGCACATGAAATTTTAGAAATAGCTTCCTTGGACTTGGATCCAAATTTATAACTTGATTTAATCCCAAACCAATAAATTTTAAGGGGTCATAATAGGGGTCAAAGTGTAAAAAATTGACATCTGCAGTCTCTACAAATTACTCAGACAATTGCTGGTCTAAATATTTTAAATTTTACATAAAGGGTATTTTGAGATAGAGCAATCTTTTTTTTATCAGTTTGGGCAGAACATTTTTAGTTACCAATATATAAATGTATGTATGTATGCATGTTTGCATGTTTGCCTAAAACTTTCAATAGAGGAGACAGATTTTACCAACATAAGTATTGTGTAAAAGTTCGACCTTTCATACGGCAAATATCGAAAAATTGGCTAAATACATTAAAATCTTCCCCTTCAACTATGCACTTTTCTACAGGGGGGATCACTTTTTTCGCTTCTATTTTTGAAAATTATTGTCACCTTTAGATTGTCTAGCCTTAAGTTAAAAAAATGTCACTTCAGGCTTGGCGGAGGTCGTAATAGCATAAACGTTAGGTTTAACCACGTTCTTTTCCTCCTTTGCGGTACGGGTTCGAGCCTGCCTTCCTGCTGGCAGTTTTTTTCCCCATCATACACATCCACACACACGGGCAACGCCGGATGTCAATGCTAGTATATCTATAAAAGTGAAAGTGTCTGCTTGTGGTACTGTGTGTCTGTGTACATTTCCATATAAAAGAACTCTGTCAATTAGAGTGCTATAGATACGAAATTTGATGTACAGGGTATTGAGATTTAGGAAAATATTTGGAATCGGTTTTAAGCCAGGAATTTGTTTCTTAAAGGATTCAATTTCAACAATTTGACCTTTGATAACTCTACCAAACTCTTCCGACAATTTGGGGTCTAAACACTTGAAATTTAGATATAGGTTCCTTGGACATGGATCTAACTTAATAACATAATTTGAGCCACAACAAATAAATGTTAAGGGGTCCTAATAGAGATCAAATTAGAAAAAAATGACCGCTCTTGTCTCTACAATTTACACAGACAATTACTGGTCGTAATATTTGAAATAATACATGAAGAGTATTCAGAGATAGGGCAAGCTTTTTAATCGGTTTGGGTCGAAAATTGAGTTACCAAGATGTATGCATGTATGTTTGCATGTCTACATAACACTTTCCACAGAAGGGACGGATTTTTACAAAATTGGTATCGTTTTGGAGGTCAGCTTTCAGACGACAAATATTAAAACATTGGATAAAAATATTAATATCTTAACCCCCAAGAGAGCACTATATTACAGGGGTTCGGTATTTTCGCCGATACTTTCGAAAGTCATCCTGTCCTTTCGATTGTCTAGCCTTAATTTTAACTTCCGTTTTGCGGTGGTCGAAAAAGAAAAGACGTCAGTTTTTTCCCCGTTCTTTTCCTCTTCCGCGGAACGGGTTCGAGCCTGCCTTCCTACTACTACTTTTTTTTTTTTTGCTCAACAGGCACATCAAAACAACCTGGCCACACCCATGCTTGTAATGTTTATATATATATATATATATATATATATATATATATATATATATATATATATATATATGTATATATATATATATGTGTGTGTGTATATATACATATATATGTATGTATATATAAATATATATATACATATATATACATATACACATATATATATATATAAATGTAAAGTTGGTTCGTTCTAAACAAATAAAACCATGTTTATACGTTACCAATTTATTTGAAATTTTCAGACAACCCATTTTTAGAGTGGAGGTATGTTTTTATGTTATTAAAATAAATTTACCTAATTAAAATTAAAATATTAAATAAAATAAATATATCTATTTAATCGTTTCTGCGAATCTGTTCTGTTGATAAAACTGAACATCCGGTTCGATTCATTTCACAGCCACGAATTGACGAAAGGTTTCATTTTCTGTTAACTCGATAAGTAAAAAAAAACAAATAAAACACATATTTCATTTGTTTATCTTCCAAATTTTTTAATTTACACATCTTTTCTTTATTATATATGGCCAAAAAAAAGTGTGTTGCTTGCTTTTGAGTTTTTTTTTTTTTGTTTTTCTATATAAGATTACTCATGCAGAGAGTGATCCGTGCTGAAATAATGTTATTATTTAAAAAGTCATTCTTAACATGGGGAGGTAAGGATGTTTTGTACCTATTCTGTACTTTAACCTTAAAATTTAATAAATAAAAAAAACATATCGTAAAACGTTATTACAACGTGGAAATATGATTTAAAAAATAGCGCGGATCGCTCTCTGCATTAGCACCATTTTTATTTATTGCGGACTATTATTCTCATCTTTATTAGTTGTTGTTTCACGAATTTTCGGCCAACTATTCCTCTGGCCTTCATGAAAAGAAGTCCTTTTATAAATGTTCAGTAACTTTTTCCTTTTATTATTCTTAAAGAGTAAAACTTTTCTTATTCATGAAAGGAGTTAATCCTACGTAAATAAATAAATGTTTGTACACGTGACAAATTATCAATAAATGGTTTAGTTACTTTTTTTAAAAAATGTTTGTAAAAGTGCGAAAGGCGACGTTGTTGTATACTCCCATGCTTAATTTCTATACTTATAGGTTTTTGGAATTTTTTTTTCACTGGATTATTATTGATTGGACACTAATTAAACAGATTATTAAAAAACAAAATGTAAAAAAGAAATCATTATTTCGACATTTGAAAGTGGTTCTCACTTTTTAGTTACAACGTTCTGATAAATCAGTCACCCATTTTGTAAGCAATAAAAACGCGGTATATCAAAACCATAGAAAGTAAAAATAATGAGTCTCTACCGCATTTGTAAGTCAGAAATATATTTGTTTCTCAAAGAAAAAAAATAGGAAGGACAGGATTTTTGTTATTGTTTTCATGAAAATAAATTTTCGAGATTTTTAATTATATTTTTTTTTACTTATTTAGTAAGTTTGTGTTTTTTTTTTTAAATTGTTTTTGTGAAAGGTGAGATTTTTTTCAAAACTTTTGTTTAGTTTCTTTTAAATTTTTTTAAAGTATTATAAATTTCACTAACATGCCGGAGAAATGTTTAATAATTTGGTATTTTTTTTAGATTAGGTCCACCTCCACAATTTTCCTTTCAATGACGACATATATAGGTTTCCGAGTATGCTGAACACGCAAATTGCATTGAAATTTTGCGGAAATAAATAGTTGTATTATGCATTGTATTCTTCGGCGGCCATCTTTTTACGTGCACACGCGCCATAAACAAATACACACACGTAAAAAAGATGACCGCCAAAGATTACAATGCATAATACAACTTTTTATATCTTGATAACTACTTATTTCTGCAAAATTTCGATGCGGTTTTCGTATTCAGCATAGTCGAAAACCATTTCAAGTCGTCATTTAAAAGAAAATTGAGGAGGTGGACCTAATCTAAAAATTTACCAATAATTTTTAATCCCGTACGCCTCCGAATACATTGCTTCGTCAACATGCGACCATTTTATATCTCCCGAAGACACTTCCGTATTTGGAAAAAATAAATAAATAAAAAGTGACCGATTTACCAGAACGTGGTAACTAAAAAGTGAGTATCCCTTTCAAATGTTGAAATGATTTTTTTTTTCAGTTTTTTTTTCATAATCTGGTTAGTGTTTACTCAATAATAATCCAGTGAAAAAATGTCAAAAAACCTATCAGTATAGAAACTCCACCACGTAAGTAAATAAATAAAAAAATGTAACGTGCGCATGCGTTAGCCTTGACTAGGGGGTACTAAGGGAACGACCATTAAATAATTCTGCGGGTACCCATGGAAATCAACGCCCAAGGAGTATCAAAATAGTTTTCATGATCTGAAGAATTTTTTTCCGAAAAGTGGGTGATCACTTTTCTATCTAAATTTAACTTACAATGAGCACCCGCTTTCTGGCCACCTGAGGAAGGGGCTTTTATTTTCGTGTTTATTGGCTTAAAGGTTTTTTTGACAAGGCAGTTTGGTACACGAATGCATATTTAACAGTTTTCGTTTATGCTCACGCATAGCATAAACAAAGGCTACGTCTGTTAAATGGAAAATAGTCCCAGAGTTCAGGGGGTAATACCATGCAAAAGAAATCAAACAAAAAGTCTTTTTAGCCAAGAAACACACAGAAAGAAAAAAAATAGCATCCATTTTTTTTCTATCGAATTCATTTGCTGTTTTTATTGAAAACTATTTTCCCCCGGATTTTTGATATAATTTTCCATTAAGGGCTGTGCGTCTCACGTTCGTAAATAACAACATTTTTTTTGTAGATTTTGGTGTGCTAAAAACGAATCTGCAAACCGTTTCCGTGTCAAAAGAATAGTTTTTATGATATGAAGAAATTACTTTTTCGAAAAAGTGGCGATCACTTTTCCATGTAAATTTAACTTAAAATGAGCACCCACTTTCTAGCCACCTGAGAGAGGGGGGATTTTTTCCCATGTTCATTGGCTAAACAGCTTTTGTTTATGCTTACGCATAGCTTAAACGAAGGCTACGGCTGTTAAATGGAAAATAGTCCCAGAGTTCAGAGGTTATTACCATGCAAAAGAAATCAAACAAAAAACTTTTTAGCCAAGAAACAAAACAATGCCCCTCTCTCAGGTGGCCAGAAAGTGGGTGCTCATTCTAAGTTAAATTTACATTGAAAAGTGATCACCCACTTTTCGAAAAAGTAATTTCATGAATGTCATGAAAACTTTTTTTTGCTACGTAAACGGTTTGCAGATTCGTTTTTAGCACACCGAAATCTACAATAAAATATTTCGTTATATATGAACGTGAAACGGGCCTTAAAGTAAAATAATACCGGATTTTTTGGAGCAGATTTGCCATTTATTTGTACAAATATCCTCAAACCAGGTAATCACTAAAAGGGATTTTTAAAAGTCGTCACCTGTATCGAGCAAAAGTTTAAAACCACCGATTATATGCCAGCCTACATCATGGTAACATATATTGAGTGAGTTCCTAACAGTATTCTTAGTTTAAACTCATTTTCCCAAAATATTCCCAAACTTAACGTGTTCGATACAGCCTGCCGCCATTTGTATTTTCAGATATACCGATAAACATTGAATGTTTTTGAACCGATTATACATTACATAAAAACACTAAAATCTTATCCAGTTAGGTAGAACACTTACTTTTCTTGCCTTTGATAACATTTATTTGTTATATATTTATTTTTTGACAACTTCTTTGTATCTGTGTTTAGTAATATAAACCCTTTTCATTTAATGTAACGTTTAGTCGGCTCGAAAAACAGTGTTTATTGGTGTATTTGAAAGCTACAAATGGTGGTGGACACTGTTGATTACTTTAAGTTAGAGAAAGTGAGTTAAAACTAAAAAACTATACAAAATACTGTCAGAAACCTATCCATTATGCCAGCCTATGTCATGGTAACATATGTTCGGTGAGTTTCAGACACTGTTTTGTATAGTTTTAGTTTTCAACTTACTTTCCCAAACTTAACGTATTCAACAGAATTCGCGACCATTTCTGTTTTTTGACCCAATTAAACATTTTACATTACATAAAAACACTAAACAATTATCCAATTAGGTAGAAACGTAAATTACCTTACCTTTGCTTTCATTTATTTGTTTTTGGACGACTTTTTCGAATCTGTGTATAGTAACCCCCTCCCCCCACCATCAACCAAATATTAATTACTAAATCACATTTTTTAAAACAAAAAAAAGCATTTAGCGTTCTAACATTTTTGCTACGTTCGGCTTCATACACTGATTGTTGGTCAAGTCCAAAACATGAATGATTGACAGAAACTCTCGAGGATCTAGATCCAATTCTGCAAGCGTACCATTTTTTTCAGTTTCGCCGTCTTTTTCACTTTTTGCAGTGGATTGCTGTACTAATATAAGAAACATGCATTTTCTCTTTTATTAAATTTTTCCATTACACCAAATTGAGCCACTGCAACGCGTGGCAGGGTACGGCTAGTATATATATATATATATATATATATATATATATATATATATATATATATATATATATATATATATATATAAATCTAAATTTGGTTCGTTCCAAACGAATAAAACCATATTTCTACGTTACCAATTTATTTGAAATTTTCAGACAACCCATTTTTAGGGTCGAGGCATGTTTTTATGTGATTAAAATAAATTTCCCTCGCGAATTATTAAAATATTAAATAAAATAAATATATTTTTTTAACCGTTGTGCGAATCTGTTCTGTTGATAAAACTAAACTTCCGGTTCGATTCATTTCACAGCCACGAAGTGACGAATGATTTTATTTTCTGTTTAGTAAGTAAAAATAAAACAACAAAAAACAATTCATTTGTTTATCTTCCAAATTTTTTAATTTACACATTTTTTCTTTATTATATAAAGCCAAAAAAAATGTTTGTCGCTTGCTTTTTGAGTTTTTTTTTTATTTTTCGATATAAGATTGGTTGGAATAAAAAAAAAACACGATTTAAAAAATAACGCGGATCACTCTCTGAATTAGCACCGAAAAATGTTACTAAACATTTATTAATAATTATTAAATTAATAATTTCTCACTTTTACAAACATTTTATTTTAAATGTCTTTTTAAATGACGACTTTTATCGACTTTTTTTTTTAAATACCCCCTCCCCAAATGGTGTTTATTCCGAAATCCGTTGTTTACATGGAGAGGTTGAGGGTGTTTATTCTGAGAGCCGTTCTTAACATTTGTGGAGGTGAACCTAATGTAAATAAATAAATAAATAAATTTAAAAAAAACTAAATCATTTACTGATAACTTCTGATAACTTCTCACTTTTACAAATATTTTTAATTTACATGCGCTCTACCTCCACAATTTTCTTTTCTAAATGACGACTTTTATTGATAAATAAATCTACTTCTCTGCCACGGGAACTGAACCCCCCCTTTTTTTTAAATCGTATTTTCGGGGGGGGGGGGTATGCTGACAACAAATATCAGTAAAATTTTGCAAATAGCCCCCCCTCCAAAAGTGGTGTTTATTCCGGAAGCTGTTCTTAAGATTTGGAGGTTGGGAGGGAGGGGGTGATTCCAAGGTGGACCTAATCTAAAAAAAAAAAGAAAAGTTTTTTATGCGCACATAAGCAACTATTTTTTATTAACTTTTTTTTTTACTTTTTTATTTAAAAATTAGTAAATTTCAATGAATAGAATAATAAATCATTTATCATTAATATGTGTTTTTGGTTTTGTGTTGCATGAAACTTTTTTTTTTCATTACAACAATAATGAACCAATTTAAATCTTCCGGCATGCGTTTAAGGGTTAAGAAATTATCAATAAATCGTTTAGTTACTAAGCCAACGTCAGTAAATAAAAAAAAATGTTACGTGCGCATGCATTAGCCTTGACTGGGGGGTCTCAGGGAGCGACCATTAAATAATTATGCTGGTCGCCATGGAACTCAACGCCCAAGGAGTACCTAAAGTGGCACTTATGCACTTATGTTATCGTGCTATTTTTAAAAATAGTATTTTCATGTTAAATTCCAATTTTACAATATGTTTTTCTTTTATTAATTGTTTAAGTGAAAGTACAGGTAAGGCGGTCGGTTTCTAATGTGAGGAAAATCTAGCTACCCCCCCAAGAAAAAGGGGTACTCTGGATAATAACAAAACATTAAAATTTCCTCAGTCTCGAAAGATTTCTTCTCTACTGAACGAGGAAACAAACGGTGAAATGTAGTTCACATTATGTTTCTCTCTCCCCCTCTCTTCCTCTCTTAATTTCTCTCTATATATATCTCTTCCTTTCCCTCTCTCAATCTATCTTTCTCTCTATATCACCCTCTCCATCTCTCTTTGAGCCCCTTTCTCTCTCTAACTCCCTCTATATCTTTCCTTTCCTTTGTCTCATCCCTCCCTGTTTCTAACTCTCCCCCTCTCTCTGTTTATCTATCAATCCCTTTATCTCTCTATCTCCTTCTCTTTCTCTATTTTCCTCTCACTTTCTCTTTTCTATCTATATATCTTCCTCTCTATCTGTCCATCTCTTATCCCTCATCCTATTTTAGTCTCCTAAATTGATTACAGTGAATAAGGCATTGGTAAAACATGGATAAATCCTTTTTTAGTCACCTAATTTACTGACTGTGAGAATTGAAGTTATTTGGAAATTACTGCTACCTTGAACAGCACCAGAAGTAACTGGTAAAACCTTTCTAATTAAATTGATATTGGCAGCCATTTGGTAACAAAATGGCATAGCCTTAGCCCTTGTTGCATGAGGAATACCTGCGACCTTGCTGCCAAGTAGAAGAATTATTTAGGCTACTTTAAAACATTCAATTTTTCAAAAATCTCATGTTCGACATCTCCAAAACATCCAATATGCAGAAATATTGCAGAAATGCAAACTTAATGTTTAGGATGAATGCACAATGGTACGCAAAAAATCACTTGAGGCTCTTGGTCGCTTCTTGCAAGATTTGCGTGGCAATGTCAGACCATTTGGGAATGCAGTAATATTGTTTGCAGGAGATTTCAGACAAATGTTACATGTTATTCTTCAATCAACACCAGCAGATGAAATAAATGCGTGCCTCAAATACTCTACTTTTTTGTTCCATGTGAAGACATTAAACTCAACTCCAAATATGCATCTCCAGTTGCTTACTGTTCGATCCGCACAAAAAACTTTTGCGTCACTTGTGGGAAATTGGGTACGAAAAAGTGCCAGCTGATCAGAGTTAAGGGCAAAATTCTTTGACTTTTAACTTCTGTAATTTCTGTAATTTTATTTTATCAAAAGAATAGTTAGTTTAAAAGGTTTTTGCAGATATTAAAATTATAAGAATTCCATTTTACTGAGTTAATGAGCTATTCTTGCAGGTTAATACAAAGATGCCCATGAACTTAACGCTATTATTCAATGTAAAATTCCAAGTGAGGTAGTCAAATACAAATCCATCGACACTGTTGTGAAAGCAGATAAAGTGGTTAATTATCCAACAGCTATATTTCCCAGGGATGTAACCGCATGTATTGCAACTGATATTTGGTGTACTAATTATCATGTTGTTAAATATAACCCAATCCAAGCTTTGCAATGGCACATAGCTTGCAGTAAAAAAAAAATAAACAATCAATATCATAGAAACAACAATCTTAACAGGACCTTCCACAGATGAATATATCTTCATTCCATGCATTCCTATGATTCCACCGGATACATAATTACACTTTAGGAAATTGCACTTTCCAATTTTATTGTCATTTGCAATAACCATCAACAAAGCACAGGGAACAATCTTTACAATTGTTGGCCTTACAGTTACACACTGACTATTTTTTCACATGGACAATTTATATTACATATTCAAGAGTCACCAAACCGGAAAATCTCTATATCAGCTAAGAAAATGGAACAACTAAAACTGTGTACCCATGCAAAATTGAAAATTAAACCTATAAGAAACATGCTTTTTCTCATTTTGGAACTTTTTCCATTGCGCCAATTTGAGCCACAGCAACGCGTTGCAGGGTATAGCTAGTATATATATATATATATATATATATATATATATATATATATATATATATATATAATGGGTGAAGATATTCCAACGAGATAAAGATGTATATTTAAATAAGTGGGAGGCACCAACAATGTGTAGTTTTTAACATTATTTTATTATTCCCTCTTTTGGTTTTTCATTGAAAATTCGGTCTACATTATTGTAATGATGTTTTTAAATCATTGGAATCGTTTTAACGCCTTTCAGACGTTCTGTGACGCGTCTCTTCAGAAAGTATTTAAAATGTAAGATATTTAGAATATACGCTAGATGTGTTTAAAATGTAAACGAACATTTCCGTAGTTCATTTGAAATGTTTCCGAGCGGTGAAAACACGATTAATGATTCTACTTTTAATTCGTATGTTAAAGTTTTATTACTGATACGGTGGAGTGAACTGTGGTCACTGCTGTCTTTTCTCTCTCTCTTTCTCTCTCTCTCTCTCTCTCTCTCTCTATGTGTTTCTATTTATCTTTGTTTTTTTTTTCTCATTTGTTTCCTTTTTTACTCTTATTTGAGTGGTGGTGAGGGGTCCATTAGTACTTGGTCAACTGGGTGCATAGAGGAGTGTGTGGGGGTGAGTGGGGGGTTTATTGTAATATTTGAAGAATGCGTATTCTGTTTCATAGTATTATTAAGTTATTTGCTTCCCTATGAGGGCAAATGTGCTCCAAGGGCGTTACTAATGAGTGTGTGAAGAGGAATGAGGTCTTGCTCCTCTGAAATAAGATTATGGATGTTTTCATTCAATTTTTATATTTATTTTTTTGATTCTTAGATTTTAGTATTGTGATTTTTCGTTTCAATCTTAGACTGTTCGGGAATTCTCAATATTATTTTTGTTTAAATAAAGAGATGTATTTATACATATACGAAGGAGAGTTTATAATGTTTCTATTTATTTTTCTCCCCATGTGAGTATGGCCAGACCCAGGATCGGTGCTTAGTGCGGGGTAGGTCTCGTTCCCCAGAGGGAAGGGGGCACTTAGAGGGGGATAGTTATGGGAGGAAAGATGATAGTTATATCAGTCATGAAGGATTTCTCCTCCACTAACTTAGGGGGGGCGAGGTGTTGGAACAGATACTACACTATGATTCTAGGTGTTTCCTAGTGTTGTTGGTTTCGCGGTAAATTAGGCATGATATTGTTCAATGTGTTGCATTAGAGATAGTGGTGTTATGCCTGTGTGTTTTGAAGCTATGTCGACTGCATGTGTGTACGTGTTTTGAAACATAGACGTGCCTGTGATCTGCAATTATGATGTTACTCTTATGTAAGCCAACTCTATTGCTGGAATTTTTGGTGGCGCCTATGTAGGATTTGTAGCATGATGTGCATCTTAGTGTATATACTGCATTTCTGGAGGTGCAATTTTTATCGGTTTTTATTTGGAATGTTTGTTTGGGGTTTTTGAATGTGCACGTGTTTCTTCCTATTATTATGGCATATACTCCACATCGCCGTGTGTTACATTTTGTAACCCCTTTTGTAGTGTGTGGAACGAGTTTGGAGGAAGTTAGGATGTGTTTTAAGTTTTTGGGTTGGCGATTGCTTTTTATTATTTTTGTTGTTTTAAGTATGTTGTTTAATTTGTCGCTCTGACTGAGAAGGATAAGTTTTTATGTTATCTGTGTAAATAGTACTGGGTTGTTTGTGTTGTGTGTAGAGACGTATGCTAAAATTTGTTCTTCGTGTGGTTCTTTTGGGATTCTTAGTTTGTCTATTGGATTTTTCTTGTGCCATTTCAATACCTTTCTGTATTAGTGTTAGTTGATATCCTCTTTTCCGCAGGATTAATTGTGGTTCATTCAGTCTAATTGAACGGAGGTTTCTGTCTTTTACTATGGGCAGACCCTACTTGCTGTATGCCACCGTTACATTCGCCTTCCTAGAAGAGACACTTTACGAAAGTATAGAGCAAAAATACGGGCACAATATAAAAAAACACTCTTCATAAAATCTTAGAAAAGATACCTAGACGGCTGCTTTATCCCCTTGAAGACCACACGGAGGACTATCAGAGAACTACTAACTTTGATACAAAATCTCCACCCAAAAATAAACTTCACACTAGAACAAAGCCCCACAGAAATACCTTTCCTAGACATCCCAGTAACAATCAAAACAACAACATAATAACATACATCTAACACATAACCACAGACCCTCAACAATACCACCACTTCAAAAACCACCATCCCACAAACTGTCTAAAATAAATACCCTACTCCATAGCACATAGAGTTTGCACCATAGTAGCAGGCATACACCTCTGTTAAACTAGACTGAATGAACTGCAATTAACCCTGTGGAAAAGAGGATATCAACTACCACTAATACAGAAAGGTATTGAACTGGCAGAAAAAAAATCCAATACTCCAACTAAGAATCATTCCTCCCATACCTATACCCCTCTAAGTGTCCCCTCCCCTCTGAAGAACGAGACCTTCTCCACTGTAAGAACAGATCCTGGATCCGGCCATACCCCATGGGGAGAAAAATTAATAGAAACATTAAAATATCTCCTTCCTATATTTATAAATACACCTCTTTACCTAAACAAACATAATATTAAGAATGCCCGAACAGTCTAAGACTGGAACGAAAATTCACAATACTAAAATCTAAGAACCCAAAAAATTAATATCGAAATTGAATGAAAACACCCCTGCCCTTATTTCAGAGGAGCTGGTCCTCACCCCTCTTCACATACACAGATTAGTAACGACTTTGGATCACAGTTGCCTTCCTAGGGAAACAAATAAATTAACATTACTATAAAACAGCACACATTCTGCAAAGTAATACAAGAAAACACACACATCCAACACACACGCGAACACACGCGAACACACGCGAACACAAACACAACCTACCCTATGCACTCAGTTTACCAAGTACTAATGGGCCCCCTCTCCACTTAAGTAAGAGTAAAATATAAAGAAAAATGAGAAAAAACAAAGAAAGATGCATAGAAACACAAGCAGAGAGAAAGAGAGAGAGTGTGTGTGTGTGAGAGAGAGAGAGAGAGACATACGTCAGCAGTGACCACCCTTCACCAAGACTAACAAGTAATAAAAATTGCACATACGAATTAAAAGTAGAATCATTCACACATGTTTCCACCGCTCGGTAACATTTCAAATGAACTACGAAAATACATTTTAAAAACATCTCGAGTATATTCTAAATATCTTACATTTTGAATACTTTCTGAAGAGGACGCTTCACAGAACGTCTGAAAGGCGTTAAAACGATTTCAATGGTTTAAAAACGTTATTACAATGATGTAGACATAATTTTAAATGGAAAACAAAAACACGGAATAATAAAAAAAAATGTTAAAAAATACACCTTGTTGGTGCCCTCCTTATATATATATATATATATATATATATATATATATATATATATATATATATATATATATATATATATATACTTCAGAATTTCTGACTAATTAATTATTTTGACTTTGACTTTCCATGTCTCACTGACTACAGCAAAAAGGGTACGCACCCTTATAAACATTTGCTAATATTTTATCTCCTCTGATGAGATTGTAGACGTCGAAACCCTATAGGTTAAAGAGATTTATTTTCAAAAGTATGCTTTGTCTTGCTAAGAATTATAAAAATCTTTGATAGGAAACTCAAACACTTTATTTCAATAAGGGTGTTTTACGAGTTTCCTATCAACGATTTATATTATTCTTTGCAAGACAAAGCATATATATATATATATATATATATATATATATATATATATATATATATATATATATATATATATATACTAGTAGTAATATTCAATGCCATTGCAATGCTTACGAAGTGTAAGATAAAATAAATATGCAAAAATATAAATTTCGAAAAAAACATCTTAATCTAAACTAATGAGAAGAGTATATGAGAAATCTTGTTATTATGAGGAGGGTTTTATTTAGATTCATTTTTGAAATCAAAGTTAACACATTTGTATTTGTGTAAATAAATATTATTTAAAGTGTTACTTAAAGTAAGTTAATGAACAAAATAAAATAACTTTTTTTTCCAATTAACGGGACTACATTAACATGTTACGTCATCAAAAAAAGAAACTTATTAAAATATATATGCAAATTTAGCTACACAGAATATTCAGCGTTTTATTCTCGTGATTATTCGTGAGGCTGAGGAATGTTCACGGGAATGAAACGCGGAATATCCTGCAATGCTTGCTTGCCATATATATTTTTATAAGTTTATATATATATATATATATATATATATATATATATATATTTATATATATATATATATATATATAGAGAGAGAGAGAGAGAGAGAGATAGGTATATATTGAGAAGGAGAAAGAGTACGAGAGAAAGTGAGTAAGGGAGCAAGGTAGACACTATATTATTTTTAGCTCATATACAGTGTTGTTTGGAGAAACCTGGTTGCTCAAAGTCAATGGGCAATTGCATATGTGTAGAATTCTCTTGCAGAGAAATCAATCTGAACTTATACTTTATATTTTTACCATCGGCTCATATTTGACCACTTTCCTTTTATCCAGAATGCTATTCTATTGATATTATTAAGAAAACCGCTTGATCATTGAAGTTTAGAAACGTTGAAACTGGTCAGTACTAATTTGTTACCATTTGAGATTTTCAGATCTTGTCTTTGCTCTCTGCTTATCCCAGCATTATTTTTATTCCTTCTGTACTTTTTCTTACACCTTGTTGCAATATTTTTCATGTATAATGGGGGCATCGTTCCTCACAGTTAGGAGATTTTATTTATAAACGATGCTGCTAAGAACCGATGGATCAAATTAATTCACGTTCCGCAACCAACCAATCAGAAACCAGAATTACTCCATAAAATTTAAACCTTCTTTTTTTAGCAACTTTGCATTTGTTTTCTACGTATAAACAGGGGAAGAATATTTTATTGTTGCTTCCAACTCAAGAACTGTCTACTGAGAACCAGTCATCCCCAGAACTTGTATAGAACAAGTAAAAATCGGAAACTGTTCTGAAACTAAACATGCTTAAGCCTCACGACCACTAGACTGAAACGGTGCCGATTCATATGCAATGTGGTAGGCGTTTGCTTCACAATTACATTTGCAACTGCAATTATATAGCCTATCGTTTGTCTTTGTAGAGAGATTGGATGAATCGATTTGGAAAAAAAAAACTAACTAAAGATGTACTTTTATGGGACTATGCATTTTTTTTTTTGCTGCCTTAAACTTTTATTTTGTACTCACCACTATGTATAGTCTTGTCTCGTTTTTACATATCTCGCCTTTATATTAGTTTTTCTAATACTATTTAATTGTCTGTATCACTTTATTTTCTCTCGCTTAGGGTATATGATTATAGTGCTTCCTATTAATATATATAGTTATGCATTTTTAAGTTATATGTTTAATGATCGTCAACCGGTTTTTATGTTTGTGTTTGCATATTTTTGCCCGGTTTCTTTTGATCACAAAATGTATCCCAAAACGCTACCGACTGTATATATATATATATATATATATATATATATATATATATATATATATATATATATATATATATATATATATATATAGCACGTTTCTGTTTCGTTTATTTCTCAATGTTTCATTAGCTTATATGATACATTATGATGCTATTAAAGTCCACATCTCTTTTTTGTTTATTTCAATCGATTCTGCAAAAATTATAGATATTTTATTTATTTATTTATTTTTTTAGTCTGCTTTGATACAGTTTTTATCGTAAGCAGGCTAACTAAATATTTAAGCTTCTTTACAGTCGAGCTACATTAATCTAATAATACTATCTCGAAATTTTGAATAAATAATACATAGCTCACCCATTTTTTAAATCGGATGATCGCAACTCTTCGATGCCTCTGGCGGTGAGTCGCTTTTATCAGTTCAGGGTCACTTCCAGACAACATGTGTAGTTGTTTATAGCAATGCCGGCTGCCCCCACACACACCTGCATTAATAGTGGTCGATCGGCTTACTCCGATGGAATATTTAAATTCACTTTTTTGCATAATTGACGAGACAACCTTCACTTATTGCAACGCTTTATTGCGTGCGCCTTGGCGTGAAATAGCGCAGGAAATTCACAGTATATGTTTTTCTTTATGAAGGTAACCGTCTTTAGCTTGTTTAAATTTTTGTATTTAAATAATGCTTACGATTTTTCTTTTATTAAAAGAAGATTGTATATTCACCAATGCAATGACCTAAAGAGGTTTTCGTTCTTATTCACGTCTGCATTCATTATATATCTGATGATACAATATAATTTTATTCATTATATGTATATGTATATATATATATATATATATATGTATGTATATATATATATATGTATATATATATATAATTATAGAGAATAATTCAGATCATATCTACGTAAAATCATGATCGCAGATTTTCCAAGTATTGTAGGTATTTCTCTTGGTACAACTTTCTAGTAAGCAATAATGCTCTTCATGCATTATAATTTAAGGGAATTTATTAATGAATGACATGTCTTTAAAAGTTAAAATATATGTGAGGACAATTATAAACATATATATCAACGGACTCTTGATCAGAGGACTTCAATTTCATAGAGATGATAGTAAGACATGTGGAAAACCTTTTAATCTGTTTTTATCCGGAAATAAAGTTCTGCTAATGCGTCAAAAATTATAAATTCGTACTGGGATTAAATGGATGTTTGTCTGTTTGCTAACTGTATTCGAATCAGTGTGCGTGAATTATTCACGTTACACATTACATATATATATATATATATTTATATATATATATATATATATATATATATATATATATATATATATAGAGAGAGAGAGAGAGAGAGAGAGAAAGTAGTTTAAAAAACATTTAAGAGATCGTGTAACGCAGTTTTCATGGTTATCGTACCTGATGTTCTTTATTTAGGTTTTAGCTTTGATCTACAAGGACATTCTTTCGTGTTTGTATTACTTACAAAAAGTGAATGGTTAGAAAAAAACATATACCTCCATGCGCATATATCGGTTTATTTTTATTTGTATTTTTTTACTTCACATTTGTAAAGCAATTAAGGCTACGATTACTACCTACATGATTTCTGTAAATGTTGATATTTCGCGAGCAGAAAATGCCGAGACGTTTGCTAGTTTTAAACAAAAATAAATATTAATATCAATTACATTTATAAAGAAGTTGATCAATTTTAATCTATTACAATTTACTTTCTAAGATTAAAATACTAGCTTAAATTTGCTTATTTTACGATACCAATCAGAGGACACATTTGAATAGTTTTACGCCAAATTCATTATTTAATATCTATAACTCATAAGATCAGTGTGGACCTATACAATGATAATTGCGATTGGGTCAACACAAACTATGAATTGCAAGTAAATTATAAAAAAAAACACACACACGATTTCTTCTCCAAATCGTTCCCATATATAAGTAATGTGCATGTTAAAGAACTTTCAAGATTCGTTCCTTCAGTCGTATATTTGTAAAACATTCTCGAACAAAAATAATCAATCAAAGGAAATAGCCAAACGTTTGATGTCCTTGAACGATGTCTTACGTCCTGTTTTTGTCAAAGAATGTTGTACATAAAAAAGAAAAAAAAATACTAAGGGTATTCCTATTCAAACAGAAAATTAAACCAGGGAAATCGGAATAAAAGGAAAGCATATATATATATATATATATATATATATATATATATATATATATATATATATATATATATATATATATATATGATGAAACCACTCGATGTCTATATATATATATATATATATATATATATATATATATATATATATATATATATAAGGAGGTGGTGGATGTGTGTGTGTATCAATGCATGTATGTCTGTATGCATATTTGTATATTTATATATCTGTGGGATGATGTATATATATATATATATATATATATATACATATATATATATATATACATATGAAGCTGTGCATCTTTGTGTGTGTGTGTGTCTGGTCACAAATAAGCTTCTATATGGTTAACTCTTTAAAAAAAACTGATTACATATAATGATAGAATGAGGGTCAGGAATGTGTATGTTTGATCTGGCAGAACGGTGGTTCATGAAAATAGTTGGGTCTGCGGTCGCGCCTGGCCCCCAAAGTATAGAAATAAAAAATGAAAAAAAAACGTTCAGAAGGTTTTTTTGTATATAGATGTACATAATAATACTTTGATAAGTACTTAAATAGGGATGGTATAATAAAATTGTTTGGTCTGTGTTCGCGCCTGTACTCCATGGAAATATGGCACAAACTTTAACAAAGACTTTTCGTATCTATTTGCATTAGTATACTTTGATAATTATGTTTCGGTTTGAAGAAATATGGTATAGTAAAATTATGGGGTGTTCGTTTCCTCCTGAACTCCATAGAAGGTAAATATGTCACAAAGTTTAACAAGGTGTTTTAAAAGGGGTGGGGGTCCACAATGACACTTTTATTTACTCTTAATTCTCGTTAGTTTTTATTTATTTTTCTGAGTTGAATCATGATTTGTCGAATAAATTCACCCCATAAATCCACGTCCTTATTAAAGTGAACGCAAAAAAAAGGCGGAACTTTAGAAAATTATCGACACAAATTTAGCATAAATCTGTTTTTCCTTCTCCACTTGCACGTGGCACTCTTCTGAAAATAGATGATTAGATGAATTAATTAGAGCATTTCTTGTCATCGTGTCAAAAGAAGGGAACGCTCCTGCTCACGTGACTAGGTGTCTTTTTAAAAAAACATATATATAACATTTTATTTTTATTTATATATCTGTTTAAGCTTTTTTGTCAGTGTACTAGAAGGAATTCAGTTTATTACAACCCTGTCTGCGTGTTCTTTACATTACAATAGTACAACCCTGAATCCGACGGCACAATACTACACCGTTAACTACTGTAAAACTGAAACAAAGCTGTTCTGCTTGAAAAGGGCGATTTTTTCTTCTTATTTATATGTATATTGATTATTTGCTTTAAAACTAAAGTAATTAGGTGTTTACTTTTTTTAATATCCCATTCTGATGTTTCGCATTATTTTACTAAGCTAATAAAGCTTCATTATTTTTCAAAACTGATTTTGTTTCTTTGTTTTTGGATATTTCGTCGATATTATTTAATAAGAGTGTTTAGCAGAAAAGCCAACATCGACTACCCCAAAATAAATATACGAGAAATAAATGTAACCATAGTCAATAAAAATTCAGTTCATGTGATTTTTTGTTTTGAAATAGTTGTTAATGATCTTTACTTAAAATAATTTCAGCGAACCGCAATTAAATCGAAAATCTGATTTTTTTTTTAAAATAGACTCGTTAATTAAAAAAAAAATAAGTGTTTTTTTCCCAAACTACTTAAAAACACAAACCAATGAACTTTTCTACCATAAAAGTAATTTTTATTGACTATGATAACATTTATTTCTTGTATATTTATAATATTATGTATATAACATTTTCTCTTTGTAAGGAAACATCATTTTGTTGGTCACTCTTGGCTACGTATGGAAACAAAGTTGATATAAAAATATATTTTCGCGAAAATTATCTTTACTTTCATCACATTATGCTTAGGGTAAAATTTTTGAGTGTCAAAACCTATCTCTTTACAAGTTCCTCCTTTTCATAACCTATCATACTTTCATCAATCACAGCCCATTTTCTGTAGGCTGTTTTCGAACCCAGTCAACGATTGGTATTTCTGCTTATATATATATATATATATATATATATATATATATATATATATATAATTATACATGTATATATATACATATCCGTTGGTGTGCTTGTGTGTGTATGTGTGTTGGTGGGTGTGCATGCATCAGTTCCAAACAACGTATGCACTATAAAATGCATATCATATATGAAACAACATACTAGATTTTTCTCTTATCGAGCAACGTAGAAGTTTATAAAAGAACCAAACATAAATACAATGAATATATTAAAAAAAAACTACGGCTCAAATTTGAATACATTATACAGTGCGATGCTTACTATGCATGACATATTATTAATTCCTAACATTGCACGATTTACACATGACATAAAAAAGACGACACAATTATTTAACTTTTGCGAAAGATATATTTTGCATCTACAACACAATAAATCTTCTAATCATCACCTCAATCTAAACAAATTGAAGTAAAACCAATACAACCATAATAAATTAAAACACTGCATCCGTGTTTGTCATCTGATTTCTTTTTATGGTCGTAGTGTGAACATGAGTGATGCGGTTTATTTGTGCCATGCGACAATTTATCTAAAATAAAATACATGCGAGATAATCGTACACGAATCATAAGTTCTTAAAGCAGTTCTCTGTAACCATCTCTAAAGGAAATTCTCGAGCTTGCTCTAATTCTATGGCAACATGACAATCTGATGAAACCACCCGATGTCTTACATATAAGTCTTTTTTCTTAATTTTAATGTTAATAAATTTCTTGTTAATAACACTCAATTATTCAGTAAGCATTTTCTTAATACGTTTATGTTTTACTAAAAAACATTTAGAAAATAAAAATTTCATTTGTGGAAACCTAATAAAGGTATACGAAAATATCCTGCATTTAAAATATACTTAATTCTGCAGCGAAAGGCAGATATAAAAGTTATAATTTACTTGCAATTTCCTTCTAACCAAGTGCTGGAAAATAAGAAAATTAATTAAGAAAAACTGGAAGAGTATTGCTTAATTAAAGTTATGAACGCACTCGAAATAAAATTGTTAAATTACACGTGTCAGTATCATAATAAAAAAAAATTGTTCGCTACTTCATTAACTAGTTTCAAATGACCATATAACAAGATATAGTATCCACATCCCCTGCTTGATATAGGGAAGGGTTACCGCGCAAGACATAGATTGAATAATTCGGCAAGGGTAAAGTAATATATCGATGAAAACCCTGACTGGATAAAGGAGATTCGTTGACTCTTTATAGAACCAAAACACCTCCTTCCAAACACTAACGTAGAAAAAAGATTAGAAGAAGACTATCATGGGGCTGTTAATATCAGTGCATCATCACAATTAACTGAAAATTGCGAAAAATAAATATATTGTGCATTACTGGTATTCCCCTTTTGTTCTACTGATTTAAATATATATATATATATATATATATATATATATATATATATATATATATATATATATATATATATATATATATATTGCACCGTGCAAATAAATCGCGAACACCCATTACGCATGCCGACAAAAAATAGTTGACAAAAATAAATATATACAATGTATCAGTGTGTTCTATATTTTTTAATTATATTCATAATTCTTGATTAGTTGTAAGTTTTATGATTGTTAAAAGTTGTCTAACTCAAATGCCATGCATAATAACAGTTTAGGCGTACATCATATAATGAGCAGTTAAATCGGAATAGAAATATACTAATTTGTTCGTAGTGTTTAATAGAGAAAACATAATGCAGCATGCGATTGTATCGCCCTATCAAAACAATAAAAAATTCTAAATCCGTGTACCCTTGCTGTGAGAGACTCTATAAACTTTCCAAGTAATAAAAATGTGTATTGACGCTGTTCATGTTTAAGCTACATTTTATGTAATTCAACCGGAAATTACAAAATTATTTTTACTTTGATCTGAGCTTTCTCAGGAGTATCATAACAAAAGCACCCGGCTTATGATGAGCAGAAATGGTAATTATGAAACACGCAAAGTTATTTAATTGTCAGTAATTCTATCGGTATTGGCAAAGCTTATGCATTTTAAAGAATTGTATAGCTAAGCATTACAATGGACATTGCATATAACCCAACCCTTAGTTCAGGATTGCTTAATTTTATCCTCGATTTAATTAAGGGCATTTTTCAGTAATAATTTTGCTAAGAATAAATCCAATAATATATTTATTGCTTACTAATATTCAACGGTATAATTTTTACCCCCCCCAATCATATACATAGACTAATCACGTATGAGTATAGTATCCCTATAATTTTCTAATTCATCCGCATTAGAAGGAAATATAATGGCATTAGTAGGAAAACCTGTCAATTTTTAACTTGCATCAATAGATAACTATGAAATTGGTATAAAAATGAGGAGAAATTATCATATTAAGGAGAGAAAAATGCAGCGGTTCAAAATCCTCATGTACCGTTTCTGTTATGAAGATACCATTATAACAATAATACACATTTCGTTATGAATATTTACATACTCCTTTTTTATCAAAATATATTTAATTTTTTATTAAAGAAAATATTCCAAATGTATATTAATATTATGTTCATAAAAAATGAGACAAATCAAAGTATCTTAATTAATATATAATGAATTTTATAAATTGTAATGTATATGGGGATGAATTTCATTATAAAAGATGTAATCGTTATATATATATATATATATATATATATATATTCATATATTCATATATATATATATATATATATCATAACGCTTATAAAATTATTCTATAAATAACAAATTATAATAACATAGTTAAGTCATTTACGAATTTACTATTTCAAAAAAGTCAGGAAAAATAATTGCATGTGGATCTTAACAATATAATTTATCCTGATTTTTCTATTTGCATAAAGCTATATAAAATTGACTATAAATCGGTATTTGAGTGCATAGCATAGTCTGATATCTCCAACGATCATTTAATGTGCATATGAGTGAAGCATGTTGATAAAAATATATGCATAATGAAAACTGTATGTGCATAAAATTATATTAGAGAATAGACGAGAAACACCATGCGTGCGATTTGTTATTGGATTAATTTATTATGCCATTATAATTGAGGATTGTATTAAAAAAGAATAAATAGCTGTATGACAAGATTTCGACAGCCTTCAATTATGAATTATATATTCACCATCGTAATATGTATAACTAGGATAGCATCAAGCTGTTATGTTTTGGGGGGATTTCAAGGAATAATTTATCTTTTCGAAGGGAGGAAAAATATTTACAAACACTCGTTGGATATGTATTTATGCAACAGACCGCCAGTTACTGGATGCCAGAGGTATAACTTTTACATAGACACACACAATATTGTTTAAATTTTATTCGGTATTTATATTTCATTTTAATAAATTGCAATTGGGGAATACTTTTTTCGCGTTTTGTATTATGCTTACATTTCTACACCTTGGTAAGCGTATTTTTGAATTGCTGAATCAGAAAATATTATTCGTTTTTCTCCATCAAGTTATGTGTGAGTGCTTACTAAAAAACATATCTTGTGACAAAATCGATTGCATTTTTGTCGCGGTATCCGCTGATTATTTTGATGTGTTTCATTCTAAATGTTTCTAAGAGAAAATATGCTTTGCCAACAACATATATTGGTGACCTGATAGAAATATCAATTCTTGCAAACTGAATATAATTTAGTGCATATAAACTACATGTAGCTTAACCATTGTTCAAATTCAGGGTTGGATTTACATTTCTTCGAACTCTTGGAATCATCACCGATAAGAACGCTCTCGCTTAACATTCCAAGAGTTGTCAGCCATCATGAGCACGCCCTAGTCACTTTGTTACTTAGCAGTCATCATTTGCAGACCTAATGGAACAATGCTAACTGCTTCTAATACACTGAACACAGATTCTCCGAATATCAGCCAATATGACATACAATATATTCTGCATCTTAACTTCCATGTGGAGCCGATGGTTCTGAAGGCAATAACAATGTTGTTAAAAGCTTCTCCGTACTTCCTTCATTCTTGCAATGAAAGGTCATTACGAGAACAAATAATATTCTACCATTTCAGCTCACTTCCGTTCGTTGCATTTTCGTATCAGCTTCGTTCAAGCTGAGCTGGAAAACGTCGACAGCAAATTTGTTGTTGACTAGTATAATCCTTAAAATTTTCTCCGTCTTAATTTTAGCATTGTTATGTGCTCCTACAGATATATTTCTAATGTGTTTCCTTATTTATAACAAATATATGTGTATGGATATTTCTCTTGCTTGTAAGTAAAATTTAGGGAGGATAACTCGGTTTACAAAAAACGTAAATTTATTTGTCTTCAATAGTACTTATTCTTTATTATTATATGAATTGATTTCTTAATTTTATATAATTAATCATGGAATTATCACATCTAGAATTATTCTGATAAGAGTTGCGAATGTATTACACGAACTTCAGATACAGTCTACGCGTGTCAGTGATATTTGCACGCATAGGTACTCATAAATACCAGTAATATGTGAGAAATATGGCTTGTTACTTATTAGTAATTCGTAAGTCCTTCACGTTCTTGCAAAGTGCAATCATATTACACAGGTTCAATCAGGCCGCGTCATTTTGTGTATTTGAATGGTGATATTTTATTAGTAACGATTCCTGCATTTTTTTGCTGTTACCTCACACTATTTATATTGTGAGTATCTTTACCTGTGTGTATTTATGTTTACTGTGATTGCCTGAGATATTTATTGGAAACAAAATAAAAGAAAGTGGATGCGCAACGGTATATTTTGCTATCGATCTAGAAAAATCACATCATGGATGTGGCAATTTTCTAGAGTATAGGGATTGTTGTGGAGTCTGAATGGTATGGCGCGATGTGGGATTGTCTAATGAATCTTATTTTTTTCACTATTTAATTAATTGATTGATTAAAATTTGATCAAGTTTTTATAGAACAAATCTAATTGAACATTAGTACGAATCTGGCACGCAATATATTTCGTTGCCGACTTGGTTATAAATTTCATATTTCTTATTTAGTGAAACTGAAGTCTAATTAAACTGATTTCAATGACAGCTGGAAACAAAGAACTAAAAATTAAATTATTGGTGTTGCTTAGATAAAAATCAAAAACTGCCGAAAATCATAATTGATTCTGACAAGCGTGACGGATTGTATTTTTATAGCAATCTTTTCCAAACCTGACATAATGTAATGACAATAATTTTCCTTTTAGGAGTCATGAAGTAATTACGGAGAGATGGCATAAACACACATATATATTTTATTATTAATAAATAAATATATATATATTTTATTATTAATAAATAAAAATAATATAAATAGTTTGGGGATAATCGAGGTGTTTTATCGTAAAAATAAAGCAGTTCTAGGAAAGAAAACAAACTGTCTTTATTTTCTGTAAGATTCCTAGGACTTGCAAATGCCTAACTAAGGAGGTCATATCTAATTTGATAAATGCATTTGTTACGGGTACGATATGTCTCATGAACATATAACTTATTTTCGTGTTTGTAGAGAAATGCGCCTGCGCAGTTTATGAAAATGTAGCATAACTAGAATTTCCTTTAATGCGTGTGTGTATGGTTTTCGTTGGCTAATGCTTAGAACATAATCTAGCAGGGAGAAAGATCCAAGTATCTGTTCAATAATGAATTGTATATGCGTGTTTGTGACTATTAATTGGTTATGAGTAGTATATTTGCTTGCTTGTGATATGGTCTTTTCAATGTGTATGCTGGCTTGGTAGGTTTATAAAGCATGCTTTATCATGTGTTCATGAATTTAATGGAAGATATTCCCAAAAGGTAGACATTGTTGATATACCTGATACATATATATATATATATATATATATATATATATATATATATGGGGGGGTGCGTGTGTGTGTATGTGTGTGTGTGTGTAAATTCATTATTTATGTAGTAGATGGATGCCAAATGGTTTTAGAGCTGGCGGTGTGGCTGGTGATTAATTGAAGGATACAGTATTTAATGTCAACTTGTATCTGTTGTGTAAGATGAGTTTGGCCTGTATGACTACACTTGGTAGATAAGTTCATATGCACTTTTAACGTGTAATGAGTTGTGTCAGTGTAAAGGCTTGAAGAATAAACGCGTGATTTCATTGAGTATACGCTTATGGTTAAAACCATGCATCTGACTTTTGAGGTGAGTTGGTGTTGTCTCTGTGCGTAAAGTGGGCATTTTGTGTAGTGTGCATTGTCTTGTAGTTAGGTTCGTTTTTATTAATCGGGGACGTTAATTCTGTTACAGCCCATATTCAACGATTTATTATCTGATTTTCTATGGTTGTGTTGCGTATATACATTGTTTCATTGCAAGCCTTTTGCAAACAATTGCCGTGTAGGCATATACATAGTTTCAGTTTATGTAATGAATGCTGTTTTATACTGATGTTTACTCTACAAAAATAAGAACGCATTTTTCATTTCACTTAATTACTTCAGAAAAAAAAAACTTGAATGTCATTTAATCTTCTATTTGTTAGATCTCATTCATATAACACATATTTTATGACTAAATATAAACTGTTATTTTGTTGCCAACCATTTCCTGTTTCGAATCGTCTTCATTGTATTAAATTTGGAAGTCTCTAAAGGAAGATAAAAGTTTACTCGTTAAGTTAAGCATTATATACAATCGGAAAACATTTAATAATTTAGTTACACCATACGTTTATAAACTACATCAGTGGAAAGATGTATTACTTTGGTACAGTTTAATGCAGACAATAAAATATAACAGATATATACCCATAACGACAACGTATGAAAGATATCCTACCAAACCTAATACACTTTTAAACTTTTCTGTTGCAAGGTCTAAGTACTGCAAAGCAATAATATCATTTTAAATTTTCGATGTCTATTTCTGATTTTTTTAGAGAAATGATTGACACTTTGTATTGTTTGGATTGTTTAGATAATTACCGGTTGGTGAATAGTGTGTAAGTGGTTAATAATAATTATAGATGGGATTAAATATCTTATCTGAAGTGGGAATAAAGTCCTCGAAATATATCTAAAAGGATTCACACAACGCCATCTTGTTTTTAAAATAACTTATTTAAAGACTAGATCAAGTACCAGGCGTTGCTAGGTTGTATTTGATATATTTGAGATTCTCAGCTCATACATATGCACCTAATTTCCGGCGAAAAAATAATAATTGTCAAAAAATATATGTAAGAAATTAAAATGAAAAGTTTTATTTTCCAAGCCTGTACATAAATATTTTGATTCTGCTTGTCTTAAAATACGTTTAAATATATAAAAAAACATACATATATTCTCATTATTAATACAAAGACATGATGACAAATGTTATAAACATGCCTTACTACCATCAGCTTGAATCGTTCAAGCTGCGTTCTCTTCCAATGTTGGTGTCCAGACAAAGACAATTAAACCCAAAGAAGAATTCTTGGAGAAATTAGTGTATGTGCACATGCGCAAAAAGAAATATTAACAGGTAAGCCAGTAGAACAATTCGCATTTCGACATGCTTATATGTATGCGTTATTCAGTAACCCAAACAAAGATTTTATGCGTTATAAACCATCGTTGGTGCATAATTACTATTTCCTATTAGTTGTCAGTGCAATATGACAGTAGTATGAAAATCAACGTCTACTCTGAGTAATAATTGTCGTAACATTATTTGAATGCGTTAGAAACATTTTCTAAAAAAAACAAAACAAAAAAAAACACAAAACCACGAACAGGCAAGCGAAAATTTTAAGGAAATTTGTTCAGAAAAATACAAAATTATAAAAACGCAAGCATTGGAAAATTTTATAGTTTTTGTTTGAAATTAGTATCTGTCCATCTAATCTATAAATGAATAAAACTCACAAACACACACACACACACACACACACACACATATATATATATATATATATATATATATATATATATATGTGTGTGTGTGTGTGTGTGTGTGTGTGTAATATAAATATATATCTTTGTAATCCGTTTCCGGCCAGAAATTTGGCTGTTAAGGGGTCAAAGTTGAACGATTTGACCTTTGAGAACTCTACCAAACTCCTCCGTCAATGTAAGGTATAAACACTTGAAATTTTAGATATGGGTTTCTTGGACATAAATCTAAATTAATAACTTGATTTCAGCCCAGAACAATAAATGAGAAGTGGTCGCAATTGGGCTCATATTACAAAAAAAAAAAAACTTTGACCTCAACGGTCTCTACCAAATTATTCAGACCATTTCTGGTCTAAACCTTTGAAATTTGATATAAAGGGTATTCAGAGATAGAACAAGGTTTTAATAGGTTTGGGTCGAAAACTTTTAGTTACCAATATATAAATGTGTGTATGTATGCGTGTATGTATGTTTGCTTGCCTGCCTATAACTTTCGATAGAAGCGACGGGGTTTTCCAAGATCAGAATCATTTTGAACTTCGACTTTTCAGACGAGAAATATCGAAAAATAGACTAAAAACATTAATATATTCACCTTGTTTTGGGCGCTTTTTAAACATTAATATCTTTGCCTTCAACTAATCGCTTTTTTCGCCGATATTACCAAACCCATCCGAAAATTTTAGGTCTAAACACTTGAGATTTTAGATAAAGGTTTCTGGGGCATGGATCTTACTTAATAACTTGATTTGAGCTCAAAACAATACATGTTAAGGGGTCATAATAGGGGTCAAATTAAAAAAAAGTTTATCGCTTTTATCTTTTTTTGATACACCTCCAAACAACCCGGCAATGCCGGATGAACTGCTAGTGCATCTATATATCTACAAAAGTTAACGTGTCTGTGTATCTTCGTGTCTGTGTGTCTGTGTGTTTGTCTCTGTGCCTCTGTGTGTACATTTCCCTACGCAATAATTCGGTCAATTTTATGTCTACAGACTCGAAATTTGATATAAAGAGTACTGAGATTTGGGAAAATCTTTGTGATCCGTTTTCGGCAAAATTTTAGCCGTTAAGGGGCCAAGGGTCAACGATTTGACTTTTGATCATTCTACCAAACTCCTCCGACAATTTTGGTTATAAACACTTGACATTTTAGATATACGTTCCTTGGACATGGATCTAACTTAATACCTTGATTTGAGCACCACACAATAAATGTTAAGGTGTCATAATAGATGTCAAAGTAAAAACTAATTACCTCCTCGGTATATACATAATTACTCAGACAATTTCTGGTCTAAACATAAGAAAGTGTACATGAAGGGTATTCAGATATAGGCAAGCTTTTTAATTGGTTTGGATAGAAATTGTGAGCTAAAAATATATAACACTATCTATGCAGGTTTGCATGTCTGCGTAAAACTTTCGATAGAAGGGAAGGATTTTGATAAGATCAGTATCGACGGATTTTGAGAAGATCAGTATCGAAAAATTGTCTAAAAACATTAATTTGCCCCCCCCATTTAGCACTTTTCTAAAGTTCGCTTTTTTCGCCGATATTTTCGAAAGGCATACTTATTTTCGATTGCCGAACCTTAATTTCCACCTACGACACTTCCGGTTTGGCGGTAGTCATAACAGCAAAGACGTCATTTGCGGTATAGATTCGAGGCTGCCTTCCTACTACCATTTTTTTTTTGTTCTACGCACACATCCAAACACCGGCAAGTTTTTTTTTTCTTTTTTTACAGAGGAATCACCATTATCAAGACCAAGATACCACACGAGGATAAGAGGTAAAGAGTGTACGGTAGAAATTGTGCAATATAGTAACCGTTAGTAATGGAGATTCGATACATTTGTTAAATTATATGGAACGGCTCATCAAAAACTTGTTTACGTTAGACTTGAAGACAACCATATTGTAGGCAGCTGGAAAGCAGGAAAACTGAAGACAATTCCACAGGGGTGTTGTTCTAAGAAAGAAGCTTTGCTCATGGAATCTAAGTTTAGGTTTAGGCACAGATAATGTGCGGGGGAAATTAGTAATAGTGTTTTCTGCTAGACGGGTGTTTCTTGTGAAAGTTTTGCGAGGGGGGCATAGATTGGAGCCCAGCCGAGCACTTGCCATGAAAACAAGGATAAAGCAGAGACAAACTCGCAACATCTCTTCTGTGAGAAAGAGGTTGCAGGGAAGAGAAAATGGCATCCCCCACAAGGTTACGAAGTCTATTTTGAACTCTATTAAGGCAGGGTAAGTATTTTCTAGAAGCTCCTGCCAAGATGTGGTAACAGTACTCCATCATTGGACGTACCTGGCTCTTATATAGACAGAGAATTGGATCAGCCGTGAGATATCTAATGGATCGATAGAAGGATCCCACCATTTTTCCCGCAGCCTTGGCAACGGATTTAATGTATGTGTTCCTTTTAAGATCAGGGGTAAAGGTCAAGCCCAGAAGCTTGTCAAAATATGAGCCCCCCCAAGATGAGAGCCATTCATTTCAATTGATGCCAGATGGGGATCAGAGCGTTGATGATGTAAAGATAAAAGCTGGGGTTTAGATGCATTAAAAGTAACAAGTCACCTCTTTCCCAATTGTACCACTTGCTCAAGATAAGAGATGAGAGAATCAGAGAGAACAAGGTTGTTTACGGCCTTAGATATGCTACCATTGATAGTAGTGTAATCATCATAGATGTCTAGGAATGATGTAAGGATGTGATTTGGACGATCATTATTATAGATCAGGAAGAGAGTTGGGCACAGGATGGAACCCTGAGGGACTCCAGCCTTAATACTAGGAACTTCTGAATTCTGCCCATCAACCACTACTTGTATGAACCTATCGGTGAGAAATGATTTAATAATTGAGAAGACATTTCTAGCTATACCGTAGCTGCAGATCTTGTGAAGTAAATCTTTATGCTATACTCTATCAAATCCCTTTGATATGTCAAGAGCAATTGCCCTAGAAAGGTAGCCTCCACCGAGAGACTCGCTAATCCTATGAAATATAACTGTAAGCACATTTGAAGTAGATCTAGCAGAACGGAAACCATATTGCGTGTCACTAAGAAGGTTATTTTTGCTGAGATGCTTGATTACTTCTTTCAGTAACTTAATCAGAGACTTATTGGTTGGTACTGTGAGGGAGATGAACGATAACGTGGATCCTTAACGACGGGGTATACTGATGAGATTTTCCAGGGTGACTGGAAGCAAATCTCCTTATACAACGTTATAACAGTTTTGTAAGTATGGGCGCACGTTTTGGTTGAAGTCTTTTGAGTACTATAATTGAAATACCGTCAGGGCCGGTTGCTTAACTGGAATCAATGTTTTAGATTAGCTTGCCAACATCACGTACATGTATTTGTATATCAGATAGAATGTTTTCTGATACAGGAGGGAATATTGGAGGTTTGCAGCCTTGGTCGCAAATGTTAGAATTACCTGCAAAGTTCTTGGCAAAGGGTTTGGGTTTGTCTGATGCTGACGAGATTACCTCAGGTCAATTTATGAGAGTTGGGATAGAGCACACGCTTATGTTCAGGATTCTGTTTGTAGTTTGCCAAATCTGGTGAGAACCAAGCCGCTGCTCAGCTACTTTGGACTTGACGGACTGAGCATACAACTCTCTTGTCTTCTTTATTACATTTTTTACAATTGTTGCTGGCAGTTCTGAAAGCGGCTTTAGTCTCAGTACATCTATTACATTGGAAGCAATGGAAAAAGTGTTTTTTTTGCGCAATGGCAGCAGCACATTCTGGAGAGAACCACAGCTGGTTGGTAGGTGTTTGCTGGAATTTTTTTGAAGCTATGAAACGATCTATACATACAATAAACCATTCTGTCGGGTTTGATACTATAGAGGGCACATCATTTTTACCCATGGAACACAGATATAGATCTGATATAAATGTGTGGACGCTATCCCATTACGCCATAGAGTATCGATATACTGTACGATGGAGAGATACATCTGGGGACTTATTACTTTTCTTTTCTATCTTAACTGATACAACTGAGTGGTCGGAAGATCCAAGTGGAAACAGAAAAGAAGCTGAACACAGTTCAGGGCAAGTGGGGAGAAAGAGGTCTTGGAGACTAGCATACTGGCCTTTAGTATCAGGAACACTGATGGGTTCGTGAACAATCTGATTGAGGTCATACGCAATGGAGAAATCATGACAGAATTTCCCCTCATCATCGGTCTTGTTGTAGTGAGTAAACAATTCCACATTGTGAACATTGAAGTTTCCACAGACATGAATATAAGCGGAATAGTAAGCAGATAGGGTGTGGTCAATTTTCTCAGATATGCTTTTAAAGATAGTAACTCCGCTGTTGTGGGGGCGATAGAGAGCAAATATAAGTGCAGTTGTTTGAGCAAGTGCAACCAGGGAGCACATATAGGGTAAGTTAGGATCTTCTCTAGAGATATCCCTACCACACGGAAAACAATCTTTTATATAGGCAAATATTCCAACCCCAGGGGAATCTTGGGGGGCAGACTTGGAAGTGAAATTAGAGTAACCTTTAATTACAATCTATTCAAGGGGAATTGCCTGTCCAATGCCAGATTCACTTAGAAAGAATATGTCTGGTTTAGTCTCCTGTAATTGATTTTCAATCTCTGGAAGCTTTGAACGTAGGCCCCTGATGTTAGACAAGGAGATCTTGTGGTGGGAGTCTCCGTTAGAAGTTGGGCTTCTGGGCTTAATCGTGTATATATATATATATATATATATATATATATATATATATATATATATATATATATATATGTAAGTATATGTATATGCATGTATATATATATTTATATATGTATATATATATATGTATATATATGTATATATATATATTTATGTATATATATGTATATATATAGATGTATATATATTTATATATATATGTGTGCGTATATATATGTGTGCGCATATATATATATATATATATATATATATATATGCATATTTTCGTATATATATAGTGTAACTTCAGAAATTCTTATTAATGAAAAGTAAATAAATATATGAAACGCACACCTTCAGAAACGTTAGAATTTTTGTATAAAATGAATATGTGTTTATCTACTCGGGTAAAGAGTAAAGAAAATGTACAGCTATGTATCTGTATATTTAGACTAACGTCCGCAAGTTTCATGTCTTTGTAAATGAAGCAAAAAAAGCCTTAGTACTTTTGAAATAAACTAAAACGCACGCATTCTGAAGCGTACGAATTTTTAAGCATTGTGCAGTGTATGAACCATGCTGAAATAATCACATTTTTTTACATAATAAGGAGGTTTGTTTACTGTTCCGTTTAGTTTCACAAAATAATTTAATTTAAAAAATATACCATAAAGGCATATTTTATCTTTGAAAACCTTTCTGAAATGTAACACGTTGCGTCTACTGCAAAAAAAACCGACTCTGAAACTTCAGTATGTAATCGATGGTTTAACAAAAAAAAAAAAAAAGTTTTAAAAAAAAGCGAAAATTGTGGAATTTACAGGTGGGACCATAACGCAAAAGTTCACCCTTTTTTTCTAGAAAAGAATATCATCTTGTTTTTTTTTACCCTAATTTTTTTTGTGTTTTTTGCACACTAATTTTTTTTTTTGGTTCAACAGAATTTTATCAAATTATTGTTTTTAGAAATATGTAAAATTTGGTTATGAAAATCGTAATTTCTTAAATGAAATGTACAGAAAAAATATTTTTTCAAGAAAATGTAATTAAATTGTTATTATTTTATTTTCTTCGGCTGTTCATTGTCAATGGACACACTTTCTAGAGGTGAGGATATTTGCTTAGTAATATTCACTTCGTTCGCCTGATGACCCCTCACTGACATCAAAAAGCGAGAAGATTGGGTTGAGGGAAGGAAAGGAGGGTCTCTAACCGGTTGAATGACAAATAAAATAAAATTAGTGTTAAACTCGTCAAAACATGTAAATGTGGTAAGACTGGAGTTAAGGTAGCGAAATAATCTCGAATCGTCTATCATCTAATAGGAAGTTTATTCCTGGAGTCATCGTTACGTTAACATGAAAACAATGTAAATATTTTTTTTTATAATTTTAAACAATGAATATCATTTAACTGATAAAGAATATAAATAGAAATATAAATATTAAATTATCAGAACATATAACAAAATGCAGTTTAAACAATATAAATGGAACTTTATAATTTTAAGCAATGTCAGAAAATGTATATTTCTAATTCAAAATTGAATCATGTGATTATTATTAAATCACGTGATACAAATTAATGTTACACGCGCGTATTCTATTGTGATTTAATAATTTTAACGTGTATTCTCTTTCACAACTATGACCACCTATTTTAATATAACAATATATATTTTAATATTCGAAAAGCTTCCTATTTACAGAAAATGCAAATGCGATATTCGTTTTCAGCATACTAGAAAACTTTTTAAAAGTCGTTATTTTAAAAGAAAATGTAAAGGTAGTAACCCAATAAAAATTACAGTTTAAAATACTAAAATGTTCGGTAGTCATGTATTTTATGCTGAAATAATAACATTATTATTTCGAAAACCACTCTTAACACATTTTGTTTCGAAAACCATTCTAAACACATTTTATGCTGAAATAATAACGTTATTGTTTCGAAAACCATTCTTAACACAGGGAAGGTGTTTTGTAAGTATCTTGTCCTCCACTTTAAAATTTAATAATAAAGAAAAGATATCGTAGAACTTGAATTTAACCTGAAAAAGTTCTGTTTATATGGTTTAAAATATGGTTATATTGCTGAAAAATGTTTAAACATGTTTATATTGCTGAAAACTTTTTTGAAATTCTGTTTAATGTAAGTGAAGCTTATTTATTATTTTAAATTAGTTAACAATTTAAAATGTTTTAAAGTAAAAGAAAATGTGTTAATTCGTGTTTTTTAATTGTTTTCGTATTGTCTATTCTAGAAAAAGAAGTTCTGTTTATTTAAAACTGTTAACTTCTGATATACCTATATCAATGTTTAGAGGGTTCGAGGTTATTTTGCCATTTAATCCCCAGTGTTGTCGATAATGTCAGGCACGGAAATAAATTTATGCATTCAAGAAAAAGAAATGAAAACCCTGGGGCAGACAATCTAATATTGTAAGAAGAAACTGTTATCAAAAGAAATGAGGTGCAAGAAGTGTAAATATGAATGATCTTGGAATCGAAGGACAACAAGCTCTTAAATAAAATAAAATAAATAAATAAGCAGAAAAACTACCTCGCACCACCCAAATGATAAAAAAAAAACATTATACTAAAATAAGATTTAATGTTTCAACATTTGAACAACGGGCCCACTCCATGCTTGACGGGAAGCGAATCACTGGTAATCTGACGCATGCTCATAAAACGAAAATCGCGCACTGCGAAAAAGCATTTTACAAGTCAATTTGGCGATGTCTGTACGCGGAATACATGCATGTTAACAAAGATAATACTCGCTATAACCATTTCTGGTGCATAAATATTATTTCTTGAGAATTTCAGTGCTATGTAACCAGTAGTGTAAGAGCTTTTCTTGTTAGATATTTACACACACATACATGTTTATTTATATAGAAGATAAAAACAATATAGATGCAAGGTTAATCCTTTCTATACTCCAAATATACGAACATAGACGAAAATAATATTCAATGACTGTTTAAAGAATAAACTTCCAGGTATAAGTGTTTCCATGTGTAAATGATTTGCAACAAATATTTCTTCTATTTCATTCCCTTTATTCATTTGCCATACATGATATTACACGTTTCAAATTGTTTTTGTTCTTCTTCTTTTCCCTGTATCACAATATATTTTAACTATAGAAAACTGACAATAGACTAAGATTCAATGCTGTTGGAATAAAATGGACCAGTATTGATTATTTACACGAAGGTTGCTGATTTTAGTTGTAAAATAACATTATTCTAAATCGTTAATGTTAAATCCTCCATGTTAGCGAGCGAAAAACAATTGTGAATGTCTTAGTACTTCTACACAATCAGGGGGCTATAGAATGCTATTTCTGTGAATTAAATAAAGAGTTACATTCATAATATCATGCAGATTCCTGGGTTTAACAGCAAGATTCAGAATTTCAAGAAAACACAGCCGAAGAGGGTAAGACGTTACATTGATCGAAGCGGAGTGAAAACGACAAAGAAGATAATACCACCCAGTGAAACTAAATACTACGAATAACCAATCCTCAGCTCAATTTAAACATTCGACGAATTTCAGATAATTTCGGGATACTCAGAGGCTGAGACCGTCAACGGTATAAGCAAATATAACAGGTGACATAATAATACTTAAATAGTCGCAGATTTCAGGATTAACATTTTAAATTCCAACACAGTTATTTGTTTTATATTTCATTATTTCATGTACGTGTATATGTAAGAATTAGAGGGCATGCGCGTTATAAAAACTATGCGTAAACAATTTTGACTGGGACATACTTTTGTAGAAAAGTTAAACATTGATTTCATACAACCGGAGCAAGATAAAGTAATGGAAATAAAAAAAAATAGCACTAAACTAAAATGTTTCATTTCGAAAAGCGACATGATCCGGCTCCGTTTCATTAAATCCGATTAACTTTTTTTATTTATTTCAGGCCATCTACGAGTTGTCAGTCTTGTACAAATGCAAAGAGCGATAGACGTCTTATATGATATTTGCAAGAGGCAGAATGTTAAACGAGCGAGATCAGAGATTCACGATTGTACAAATCATGCTCGCTATCAATCTAACGTATGACAACAGGATCATTGCCAGCACCCTCAAAATCCATCGCTGAATTACCACGAATTACAAGACGTGCCTACGGTGATGAAAACAAAGTTTCAGTCTATTATGGTCTTTGATGTGGTTTTAAGTGAGAATCTCATCATGCCACCTAAAATGTTAATCGGATTCAGCATTAATACTAAAGTGTGTCTGAATGTGATAAAGAATGTGTTGATTTTCTGGTGAAATAAGGTGGGCACGTGCAGACCATGTGTGCGGATGCAGGACTAAGCGCCGGCCCACAAGTTCAAAGAGACCATGTCTTCGCTTTACAAGCAGTGCAACGAATTTGTACCTTTCTCCCACTAGCACCTCTCATCCTCCTGGCCTGCATTCTTTGGTCATATATCGAGAAAATAACCAACATGCCCCCCACTACACCACCCATTATGAACTCCTTCCGGCGCCTGTGGAAAATACACACTTCCAGAACTGGACAAATATCGAAGATATTGTTGAGGTTGAAGGTGGCTACAATGAATAGACGTACAGTATAATCAAGTTACAGGAATTGATTTAAAAAAAAAGTATTTAAAAAAAGTATTTAAAATAAAGTTGGGGTTTAGTGTTCTTTTAGGGCAAAAAATGTATCCATGATAAAAACTTATGTAATGGGCACTGACGTTCAAACATGTGCCACGGAATTTCGTAATTATTTCACTATGCTAAAGTCTAGTAAGAAAAATGATGTCATCAGAATCTGGATAGTGCTTTTTTAATAAAACTTTCTGAATTTCATAAATGCATACGCTATTTTTGTTAAAATATATGATACATTCTTCAACTATTAATTATAAATAGCAAGCCGAATGTAAGTGCATAGTCATACTTGAATAGTCGCAGATTTCAGAATTAAAATGCACTTGAAAATAAACAACATGTAATTTTGCAATTTTTACTAAGAAGTTTTAGGGGCATTTTTAATGGCCAATTGTTGATGACATTGCAACTGTAGATGCCAACTTTTTATTTGCGTCTGGGTTCGGAGTTCGGGCTCCTAGTCGAACGCTGAAAATTTGGATAGTGCCAGAATTAGATTACCTATAGGATTTTTACAAAGATATACACGAAGAACTATAAGACTTTTATATAGCATGATCTTGAAACATAATTTATATATTTATATAGCATGATCTTGAAACATAATTTGCTATGATAAAAAAATGTATATATTTATATAGCATGATCTTGAAACATAATTTGCTATGATAAAATAAGTTATATGTATATGTGAGATCGCAGATTTTAAATTTATTTGCTTTTTTGTCTGTATTGGAAGTGCCAAAATAAAATCTGTTTAACATTTTGATTAATGTAAGTAAAAATTAAAATGCCTTACAGTCAAAGCATCGTTTATATTTTAATTTGAATTGGTGTTATTTTCTTTGCCCCACTTGCCATTTTTTCTTCCACTTATTTTCCTGGTTATAATTAACATTTAAAAAATATACAAAGAAAGAAAATGAAAACAATGATTTTAATTGCCTGCACATAAATTGGTAAGATTGTAAAATTACCATAAAATTATAATTACGAAATTATTAGCCAGTAAGGAATATATCCTCATGCAATTTGATGCAAAGATCTAGGAGTCGACCGATAGAAATCATATAAAAAACATGATGAAATATTTTCGAGCAAAACATAAGAAAAAAAAAAACGTTACGTATCGCAATGTTTGAAAACACAGGACACATTGATCAATTATTCAATGGCCACCACAATTACAGATAGTAAATATGGCGTTTCTATATAAATAATCGCATTGATCCACACAGTAAAATTTCTAAATTACAAATATATAACTTTCGGATGAAAAGCCCCATTCAAAACCAAAATAAAAAAGATACAATTTAATCACAACTGATATAAAGTTACTGCTTCAATTAACTTACGAGGGGCGTGCAATAAGTAATGCCCCTGGCTAACTTCCCATAGGAGTAGAGCAACGAAACTTGACAGAGATATTTGTCTTTCTCTACATAGGAAACGCCCAGAGTTACGCATTTCTCCCATCGTTTGACGCAGCATAGAAACCATTTTTGTAGAAGACCCCAGGTTGGTATTCCAACCACGTCGTGAATTAAGAAATCAAGGCTGCATCATCTGGTAAAGGCTTTCATTACAAAAAAAAAAAAACAACTTAAAGGATGGGAAGAGGTGAAAGTCAGAGGGTGCAAGGGCATGAGAGTAGGGAGGATGGGGAAGAATTTCATAACCATATGCCCGTGCTTATGATCTGGCGACATGCTAGTTGTGGACCGGAGCGCTGTCCTGCAGGAGGAGGGTACTTTTTCTCATCTTGCGCCGCCTCTTGATTTTGATAGCTTCCCTTTATTTCCCCAAAAGTGATGCATTATAGGCTCCTGTAATTGTGATACCTTTTGCCAGGAAATCTGTCATCACTTCTCCGTCCTGGTCCCAGAAGACTGTGACATGGCCTTGCCAACGAAAGGCTGCACCCTTGTCTTCTTTGGAGGTGGGGAGTCCAAGTGATTCTACTGAGTTTACTGGGATTCGGTCTCTGGATCATAGTGATGGGCCCAGGTTTCATCCTTTGTAATCAGACTTTTGAAGAACTTGGTCTCATCCTCTTGCCACATCCCCAAATTCATCCTCGAGCACTCAACGTATTCTCGCTCCTTGAATGGTCCTAGAAACCTGGGCATCCATCTGGCAAACCCCTTATGCGAATGGGCATGAATTATAGTTTCCACAACTAATCTTGACATCTTGAACTATTTTGCGAATAGTAATGCACCGATCTTCCAAAATGGCAGTCCCAAATTGCTGGACAGGTGCCTCATCTATGGCAGATTGGAGGCGGCCAGCTCTGGGAGCTGTTTTCACAGACTTCCAGTCAAGTTTGAATTCAAGATGGCAGCGTTTTACAAGGTAATATGATGGGGCATTATCAGCATAAGTTTCTTTCATGTCATCAAAAGTCTCATGTGGTGTGCGTCCTTTCAAATACAAAATCGGGTCACTGCTCGACATTCATTTCACACTGGACTCAGTTCAAACACCTGTAAAACAGAAACCACAATTAGTTCAGAGCTGTAGATACTGTAGGCATTCATTTCACACTGGACTCAGTCCAAACACCTGTAAAACAGAAACCACAATTAGTTCAGAGCTATTACATACATAATTGTAATTGTCGTATTTCTTTAATCGTCATAAATACCTTGTTGTTTAAAATTTAAAAATATATTAAATATTTTACTAATAATAATTAAATGAGCTCTATTTTGCGTACAGAAAAAGTAGGGCAGGTCAGACTTACAGCGTATGAGATAAAATATGTAAACTCATGGAAAACTAACAAAAAAAAACAACCTTTACGACCGCAAGGATTTTAATGTTAAAAACTTAATTCATAACTGTAAGGCTTTTTCTGGTGTTTAAATAAACAGTATGGAACTGGAATAAGATATATTTTAATTTATACAGATTTCGTGTTAATTATTATAGAATCATTTGTATCCTGATTATTATGTACTAACAGGACCCGTAAAGAGGCGTTACCCGGTCGACGCAGCCTCGTAACCCGTAATTAAAATAAAGAAAGGTTTTTGTTGTTGGGTACCAACCCAAACCACTTCATGTTGAGAATGGCTTTCGGAAAAGACATCCCCAACCTCCGTATGTGTAGAACAGCTTTTTAAGAGACACCCCCAACCTCCGCATTTTTAATACGGCTTGCGAAATAGACACTCCCAACCATCGAAAGGTACTTGTCTCTGCCAAATATAAATGAGATTTTCTTACCGTTAAAGAAAATTATGAAAGTGCAGCTAATGTGAAACATTACCCACACAAAACTACGTTATTTTTATCTGTATAGAGCGACGATAATCGGTTAATATGTTTAATTTGTTGTTGTTTTCCACAGGATTGTAATCTGTAGAGATCGAAAACAATTGGTTAATATGTTTTATTTAATTAGTTTTTTAGCACGATTCATTCTGTAAAGAGCGACGTTATATTGTATAATTACTGGAACCTTCGTTTATTTTTTGTAGTAGCCGAGTCCGGAATGTGCCAATAGGCAATCATCAGCTAAACAAAATGATCTTTATTTCGGAAGGGATACTTATTATATTTTGAATCACAATGAAAAGCTTATCTTTTGCCTATGTATGCAATATCCAGTTAATTGCGGTGCAAACACAATATTTTTGCAAAATAAACAGTCTTCCTACATCTCAACTGATAGCGCAGATAGGAAGTTCTAGCTATGAAGATGTAAGTAATGCTATGGTGTTGCTCATATGATGTAATGTAGTATTTTGTTATCACGAGTGAATGTGGCAGAAATGCTAGTCGTAAGCTACACTAGATAGTGGTTATCGGGGTTAATGTATTTCATTTAATCGGATTTTGCCGCGGTTTGCTTGTTCTATGTTACTTAAAAGACGTTCTTTTGTGTCCGGCATGCTTACTCAAAGCTCGAGTCTTGAACTTCCGTTATGTTTGCTGTCATTGCTATTGTTAGCTCCGGTGTTGTTTGGCTGTGGACATGATTATATAATCCTACACATTCGTAAAATTTTCTTACTTATTTTTTCATGGTTTTATTACATTTTCACCACAAAACACTAGTAGCATCAATATTTCCCCTTCAAATACAAATTGGAGGGCATCCTTTAGTGTTTCTGTCATTTTCTTTGATAAGTTTTCATTTGTTTTCCTGACGTCTATGTTACAGAGCGGGGTGTCATCAGCATATATAGCAATCTGATACAATTTAGGCAGAGGGGTCATTTATGGATATTAGAAAAAATAAAAGTTCAAGGATATACCCTTGAGGAACTCCCTCATTTATATCATATTGTTGAGATGTACGGCTGTCGATGCCAACCTGGAGTTTTCTCTCATCCATGAAGGATTTAATTATGTAAAGTATTCTTCCAGTGATACCCTATGAGCTGATTTTCCTGAGAAGACCTTAATGCGGTACTCTGTAAAACGCCTTAGATATATCTAGATCTACCGCTGTATCCTTCTCTGCGTTGTCCAGTGAATGGTATATACTTTAAGGGATTACATTAAAGATGTCTGCTGTATAACGGGCTTGCCTAAATGCACAGTGTTTGTCGGTCAGAAGTTCAGCATCTGTAAGGTGATCGACTAGAGCTTGGTTAAGTATGGACTCAAATATGTTGCCGAAAAGTGGGAGGAGGCTAATAGGGCGCTAATTTAATGGGTCAGTTCTTTCGCCAGAATTCTTGAAAACTGATACCACAGAAGCAGTTTTCCAGCAGTTAGGAAAGCAAGATTCATTAAGACATTTGTTGTAAAATTTGGAGATAACAGGAGATACTTCGATGGAGCATTTTTTCTAATAGACCAGCCGGGATGAGATCAGACCGACATGCTTTTGAAGTGTCAAGATTTGTTATGATAGCATGTACCTGCGAAGGGGTGGTTTCAGATCGTCTAGTGTGGATCTGTCCGCAGAGGAAAGTCAGGGAGGGGGTTGTTAGCAGGGTCCAATGTTGTGTTGGAGAAAAACCGACTGGCAAGCATGTTAGCCTTCTGGTTTGCTGTGCAAACAACCTCATGATTGTTGGATAGGGGGGTAATTGTTGATTGCCCATTATTTACAACACTGTTGTTGATTTTCCGGAAATTACGGCTTCCTATTTGCTGTGCTTCGATACATTTTTTGTAGTTTCAGTAAATTCTCACTCGCTATTTCTTTCTTACAGTTACATTTGGCTTCTATATACATATGTCTGTTTGAACTGGATTTATGTCGGTTAAATCTGCGTAATGACAACTACACAAGTAGAAGTAAACCATTGGGGAGAGTGGAGCTTGCTATAAAAATTCCGCGTGAGAAAATGTGCTTCAATTACCGTTTTGATCCATTCAGTGGTCTTATTTGCGCACTGTTTAGCCGGATGAGAGAAGATATTTCCCCATGGGGCATCTCGTATAGCTTCTAAGTCAGCCTTTTTATAACATCTCATTGTTTTGAGCACTGCATCTTAAGTGTTGGCTCTAGAGTTTAGGGCGATTTCAACAATTATCACTGCATGATCAGCGTTTTCAATTTGGCTGTGGACATTCGGTATACAATTATCGAGAACTGTGGTCAGAAACAGATCTAAAAGTGGTGTGTGATGTTCTTGCTCGTCTGGGAAACAGGTTAGAAACGTAACCATCTGTGGTAGGGAATTATGTATAGAGAAGATATGCTTTGTGCTATTAGCTGCGTCTGTGTAAGTAGAGAGCCCTATCAGTTGCTGTGGTTGACATTGAACTCATCAAATACATGCACTTGTGCGGTAGGCTTGAGGGAATGTGCTGTATCTATGCTGTTCGAGACTTTGTTTATAAGGGCGAAGTCCTGGGTCGATAGGGAGTTGTAAAGAAAATAAAAGTAGCTAATGTGATGTTGCATGTCAAGTTTAAAGCACATAAAGGCCGATTCTACATTTGTTTCTGAAGTCAAGGGATGGGTGTTTCCAATAGAGACTCCATATCCGAGCATATAGCTGTCAGAATACTTACGACAGAGTGACAGATATTCAGGCATATTAAAGTAGTTAGAGGGGGTGGAGGATTGGAGGTTAGTGTCATTTAGTGCTAATATATTCGGGTTGTTTTTAGGAGGAATTCTTCAACATTATCTAAATAATTTCTAAGTCCACGAATGTTCGTAAATGCAAGTCTCCAGGAGGGAGGCAAGACACCGTTCTAGCGATTATAAAATTCCTACTTGTAAGATATAGGCTTGGGTTAAGCTTCGTTGGATGACAGCATCGCTTGTTCTAGACGACAGAGGTCCATTCCCTGGTCGGATTCGCCGCGGTTTGCTTGTTGTTTTGATAGAGGTTCTTTTAATATGGGTCTTCTGTGTGTGGAGCGTTAAATTACGTGGTTAATCGCTCGCCTTGAATGCAAGAGGCTCGTGTTTCGAATTCTGAAATCGGATATGCCCTATTGATTAGCCGAAATTAGAACGGAACTCGAGTCTTGGACTCCGGTTCGGTTCGTTGTCATTGCTTTTGTAGGCTGCGGCTTCGTTTTGCTTTGGACATAAGATATATATATATATATATATATATATATATATATATATATATATATATATATATATATATATATATATATATATATATATAAGGTAAAATTAAAAGCCAAGAACAATGCGAGATTTTTTTATATAGAGTAAAATTAAATGAAAACAAAAGAAATATTTTTTTTGTTGTTTGTTTTTTTCTTTTTCACACAAATTTTAACTCTAAACAACAGTATTTTTTTCTGTTGTATTCAATGGTGTTACAAATCTCAATATATTTCAGATCTATTGTCGGCTGTCTTCTCTTGAAAAAGGACTTATAGGTCTGAAATATATTGAGATTTATAACACCATTGAATACAACAGAAAAAAATAATGTTGTTTAGAGTTAAAATTTGCGTGAAAAAGAAAAAAAAACAACAAAAAAAAAGAAATGTATTTCTTTTGTTTTCATTTAATTTTACTCTATATAAAAAAAAAATATCGCATTGTTCTTGGCTTTTAATTTTACCATATAATTTTCTTCAACAATGCTTCAAGCAAACTACAATCTACTTATATATATATATATATATATATATATATATATATATACGTATATATACTTACTATATTGTTACAGAATATTGTTATGACTCTTGTCACATAATTACACGCGCAGGAGTATGTTTTGTCTTTCGAGATCGCATTGGACTGAAAGGACTTCTAATCTATCAGTTTGTTTGCAGCTTATGTGCACACGTGCTGCATCGATCACTAATTGTAATTTTGTTAGCAATGCTAATAGATGTTATATAATCTTATTCAAATTCATTAAATCTCACTGTAGCTGATGTAATTTTCTGTTTCAAGTTATTTTTCTATAATTTTCTAGATAATTTTATTAGCAGCCACTCTAATGTTATACAGTTTGCACTCACACACTAAGTGTTGTAAGAGGAAATATTAATAGCAGTACGACTACAACCAACTTATCATTTCTAGGTAAGGTGATTGGTACTTGTAGCTTGTTTTTCAATTAAGGGTTGCGGAACATTCAGCTTCAGTAAGAAATTGCTTCAGTTTGTCTAAAAAGAACAAAAACAAATTCATATTATATTATAAAGATGAGAGTTTGTGAGACAAAACATATTGATTAATGAGAAATATGTCAGGGTCAGAAAATAAAATAATTAGAGAAACATCGACATAAAGATGACGGTTTGCCAAATTAAAGAATAATAATAATAATAATAATAATAATAATAATAATAATAATAATAATAATAATAATAATAATAATAAAAACGTATTCGCTATTCCTTTAAAATAATAAATGCTGGGGTCATATTTATCCCTTGTTATTTACAATCTGATGTCAATAATCGAGAAACCAAAAAATAAGAATATAACAATGTACAATATTCATAAGAACATGAGAAAACATCTATGTATTAAATAAAACAATAATATAGTCCAATTAAATTTTAGGATGTTTTCTTCATCTGGAACACAACACTTTAAACATAGAACCTAATGTAACTGTAAATTCTATTATGAATTTTCGGTTAACAAACACAATTATGTTTAATATGGTTTTCGAATGAAACATATATTATTTGAAATAAACACATAAAGAAAGAATAATATATGTATATATATATATATATATATATATATATATATATATATACTAGCAAAAGTACCCGTAGTTGACTGGGTTCAAAATACAGCCTACAGAAAATGGAAATGAAAGTATGATAGGTTATTAAAAAGTAGTGTTGTAAAAAGATAGATTCGAATTTGTGGGTATCAAAACCAAAGCCAAATATGATGAAAGTAAAAATAAAATAGATAAATAATTTATTACACCATACGTGTTCACAATGAAGAACTTATCACAATATTCT
>NC_136485.1:78496442-78816442 GCF_053919585.1 Euprymna scolopes
ATGTTCACGGGTATATATATATATATATATATATATATATATATATACATATATAAATATATATATGTGTATATACATATATATATATATATATATATATATATATATATATATATATATATATATATATATATATATATATAAAGTCAAGGTTTATATTTTCGAAAGTAAAGTAACTAATACTGAGGTTAATATATTGTTGACAAATATGTTCTTACGTTTTATAACTTTTAAATTCAGATAGACATGGCGCGGCTTCTATAAACATTGATAATTAAAAAGAGTACCATTTTAGTCAACACAGTTCTGTCAACGCAACACAAGTGTATTTTCGTCAGTAACATGAAACTCTTGCGTTCTGATTTTGATGATATTGTGTTGTTGATATGGCATAAGTTTTTGGTATGCATTATGTTTTGGAAGCATTTTACACGCAGAATGTTATCCAGATTATTGGACAAGTGTTAGTCGGTATGTGAGTCTGTGAGTATGTGGAGCATGAGGCAGAGTTTCTGTTTAAGCTCGACTGAACACATTGAATAATAGCTACAACACTAAAGAAAGCAGAACGTATATATTCAAAACAAGTAAAATATAGCCAATATTTACATAAAGTCTATTTGTATTGTCATGGAAGACTGCCCCAAGAAAAGATGTCGGCTGGGTGGTCGTCGACCCTCGATCTCGTGTCTCTCTGAGTTTCTCGATGGGTCTCTCCCGTCTTTTAGTTACCAACCATATTTATGTTGTTGACACTCCACGTATGCTTATTAGGTAGATCCTACCACAATAGTTTCGTAGCCCAATTTATTAAACCACTGAATGGTCGGTCTAGTAACGTTGGGTCTGACACTGTCTTGGAGGAGAATGGCCACTTTACTGTATATGATGATGGTGTTGTTGTCGAAGTTTTAGATGCATTCCATCTATTGGTTTAGAGTACTTCTCGACTATAATGGTGTCCACTATTCAATTTATTTGTTCAGTCCTAAAATATCACTTACTAGAAAAAACCCGTATTTATTCCAAAGAACGGACTTATATGTAAGAACACTTATAGGTTTTGATTAAGTTCATATTTTATTCAGGGGAGCGAGGATTTTTTTTTACAGAAAGCAAATGCAGCGTAGCAAATATATTTTCCGCACCATTTCTCTGAAATTAGTGTCTATTGCATTTAAAAGAGAATACATTCACATTCTTAAATAAAATAAACCGTGTGCTACATGGTTTAATAAGAAAAAAACCCTCACATCATCTGATACGATCTTTAATTTTGGCCTAAAGCCTGCACATATTCAAATACAGTGGTTCCTTGTTGCGTTTTTCTATTAATTTCAACATTTTAAAACACTTTACAAGTTACTTTCTACCACCATGGCAGCAAGTACCATATAATAATATAATAATTATATTCGAAAACATGGCTTCACCAAATGTAATTGTAACGTAACACTTTGTTTAGAGTTGCAAGCGATTTTTAAGCAATCGTTCCACTAAATTTGCCATATTTAAAGTAGTTTCGCCTTCAAAAAGTGCGTTTGCCCTTATGTGTAAGCTATATTATACGGACCAACTAGGAAAGCAACCCCCAAAAAACTGTATATGTGAATACTATTTTTAATTCGATTTAAACAATCATTACATAGTTTTAATTCTGAAAGTATTTATCTGTGAATTATGGTCAGTAAGGAACCAGGCAGTTCTCCTTACGAATAGAATACTATTTTTCCATTAATTGTTATCGATTTGGTGTTAGGTCCATTTGTTAAAATAATTTCGCGTAAACACAAGAGGTTCCATTTTTTGGAATATGTGTTTCAATGGCGTACTTCTTTATAGCATTCAAATTATATGTTCCATTTTTGCAGAGCATCGATTGCTGAGGTCATTTATTATGAGCACACTTTCAATCTTTGAAGCCCAAATACTGATATAACATTCCTATATTTCCAGTAGACTAAATGGTAATATCAGAAAGTAAGTGGTAATAATTGCTAATTTATTGCCATGCCTTCATTTCGTACTTTCTATTTACTTTCATCCGCTAAATGTTAGAATTTTATATCACGGTGGATTTTTTTCCTATTGGGGAAACTAGATTCATGTAAATTGCATTTTACATCGCAGGTAAATCAAAAATATGTTCCAAGTAAAATTCCGTTTCAAACATCGATTGTATACAGAAAAAGTACTAAAAAAACTTCCACCAAAATGAGCGCCCATATCACAAAACAGTTTAAACGTTGTCTTAAGGAGAATAACTTCCCCTCACCCTGGAAAATCTCATCAGTATGTCCTGTATTTAAAAATTCAGGTGATCGCTCATCCCTCTCTCTATACAGGCCTATAAGTCTCCTGTGCGTCATGAGTAAGTTACTGAAATCTGTGTTAAATACAGAAGTAATCAACCATTTGAACAAAAATAACCCTCTTAGTTACACTCAATATGGTTCCGTTCTGCTAGATCTACAGCAAATGTTCTTACAGTTATATCTCAAAATATTAGCAAATATCTGGACGGAGGCAACATTTCTAGGGCAATTGCTCTTGACATATCTGAAGGCCCTTGATAGGGTATGGCATAAAGGTTTACTTCACAAGATCTCCGGCTATGGAAATGTCTTCTCAATTATTAAATCATTTCTTTCTGATAGGTTCAGAAGAGTAGTAGTCGAGGGGCAAAAATCAGAAGCTCACAGTATTAATGCTGATGCCCCCCAGAGGTTCATCATTGGTGCAACTATTTTCCTGATCTACATTCATGATCTTCCAAATCACATCCTTACATCATTTTTAGATATTTATGCTGATGACACTACCATTTATAGTAGCACATCTAAGACACTAAACGACCAAGTTCTCTCCGATTATCTCTCCCCTGATCTTGAGCAAGTGGTACAATGGGGAAAGTAGTAGCTGGTTACTTTTAATGCATATAAAATCAAGCTTCTCTCTGTACATCATAAACCTTCTGGCATCAGGCATCAATTGAAATGAATGGTTCTCGTCTTCAGGAGGCCTCAAGTTTTGACAAGATTCTGTGCTTGACCATTACTCCTGATCTTAAATGGAACACGTACATTAAATCTGTTGCCAAGGCCGCTGGAAAAATGGTCGGATCTTTCTATTGATCCAGTAGATATTTCACTGCTGATGCAATTCTCTATCTATATAAGAGCCAGGTACGTCCAAGGATGGAATACTCTTGCAACATCTGGGAAGGAACTGCTAGAAAGGATGTGTCCTGCATTGATAGAGTTCAAAATATACTTCGTAGCCTCGTAGGACATGTCCTTTTCTCTTCCCTGCAACCTCTATCTCACAGAAGAGATGTTGCGTGTTTTTCTCTGATGTATCGTGATTTTCATGGGAAGTGTTCGACTGAGCTTCAGTCTATGGTCCCCCCTCGCCAAACTTTCACAAGAACCCCTCGTCTAGCTGAAAACACTATCAACAATCCCCCCACTCTTTATCTGTGCCTACTCCTGAAAGTAGATTCCATGAGTAAAGCTTATTTCTTAGAACTGCACGCCTGTGGAATTGTCTTCCGTTTTCCTGATTTCCGGCTGACTACAAGATGGTTGTGTTCAAGTCTAACGTAAATAAGTTCTTGATGATCCGTTCAATATATGTTATCAAATTTACCGAATTTTCATTACTAATGATTACTATATTGTCCATTTTCTACTGTGCACTCTTTAACCCCTATACTTGAGTGACCTCTCAGCCTTGATAATATGGTGAATCATATGTAAAAAAATAGGTAATTCACGGCATAAAACTCGATACAACAAGCGTTTACTACCAAACGTACAAGTAGGGTAATTAACTGTATGTTACACTTCTATCAAAGAAGATCATTATAACGTAAGACAATAGTTTCCGCATCGTATCCCAATCACTAGCACGAGGCACCACCAACAAACACAATCAGTAAATTGTCTTGTGATTAGTAAAAAGCGTACGCATGAAAAAAAATAAAGTAGAAATTGATCTGATTCTCACCAGAAATAATATAACATTTCATTTGTATTATTATACAGAGATTCGAATCTCCTCAGAGATTCGAATCTCCAGTGAATTAATCTTGATTAGGCGTAGTTTATCAAAACGATTTGGTTTGACTTTAACTATAGACAAGGGAATTTTACACGTATCTTTTGAAAGTATAACGGCTCGTCAATTATTAAATTTTGTTACACGAGAACAGGAACTGACTGATTTCGACTTAACATTAACAGAATGATATACTATTATGATATACTATTATATAATATAATATAATGATATACTATTATGATTCAAGCACTCTTCAATATACATATATATATATATATATATATATATATATATGTATATATATTATTTATTTATATTTTGTAAAAGCTGGTAATTAGTAAACACTTGACAGGAGTGATCAAACTATTGCAGAGCAAATATGTGTTTTTTATTACCGTTTTATTTGTTTAGCTACATGTATTTCAGATTTTAGACCATGTTTACGATCCAACAACCTCGTCTGGCCTCGCAGATATATATTCAGTTTCAGGTGTTCAAAAGTACGGAATAATGAAGACAACGAGATTGTTAAATAGTGCTTAAAAAAACGCATGTTTTTATTTGAGGGTAAACAGTAACATATGGTCGCTACGAATAACCATCTTTATCAGTCAATAAGACTTTCTCACGCGAGCTAGTACCTATCGAGACCAACAAGAAAAATGTGATTATATATATATATATATATATATATATATATATATATATATATATATATATTGTCAGGAACTTATTATTCGCGCACGTCTTATGGAACACGGAATACCTATTCTTTCTTCCGATCGTACTGGATAGCTTTTCCATTTGCCGCGCGGACCTCATTTAACACCGGGACAACTATACTAACTCTATTTAATGACTAACAAGAGCCTTAATAAATAAACTATGAAATAATTACATGGAAAATAAAAATATGAAACAAAAATAATTTGCCCTCAACCCTCCCGAAGAAGCCTCAAATGAAAAGGAAAAGAAAATAACAACAATCGCTCCTGATGACAATCGGATACATTGAAAGAACGCGCTTGAGAACAATATGGCCGAGCAACAATTTTCGGAAAAATTTTATATAACATGTCGAAATTTAAAAAAAGACCGCTCGACAAATTGAAAAGATATCCTGAAAGATTGGAATACTTTTCAATCAGACGTGCATGGGAGTAAAACCGAAAGACACGTCACGGATTTTTGCATTAATACAGTTGCATAATTTAATATATATATATATATATATATTTATATATACATATATATATATATATATATATATATATATATATATATATATATATACACATACACGCACACACACACACACATATATATATATATATATATATATATATATATATATATATATATATATATATATTAAATTATGCAACTGTATTAATGCAACAATCCGTGACGAGTCTTTCGGTTTTACTCCCGCGGGGAATCTTCATGCGACTGCAAATATATTGTTTCGCCTCTTACCGGTAAACATTTTGAGTTGAAGACTGACTATCGATATAACATTCGTAATATATAAATATGCGCGTGTGTATATATTATCTTAAATGAAAAACTCTACGCTAATAGAAAATGCATTCGGTGTGTGTTTTTCTGTGTGTATTATTCTTTTTCTGTATAAATTTCGAAACAGCTGGACGCATTATTGTGAAACGAACGTACATTATATATCTGTGAGTTTTCACCAATAAGCTTTATATAGGAAGCCCGTGGTTGAAATTGACATCGATAATCGAAAAATATGATTAATTAAAGATTCGAACAATTTTAGCAAAAGTAAACATAATTATACCTTTCAACATCTCAAGTATATTTGAAAAAAATATATTAACCATGCAAACATATATTATGCCTTTTCAATTAGTGAATAGACTGGCGTATAAGAGAATATATACACACGTGCATAATTATATATTATGAATTTCATATCGACATTCTTTCTTCACCTAAAAAACATATAGTGTTTTACAATAAAATCAATATACGTGCGTATTATATACATTATTGTTTGATATAAAACAATAATATATATTATACTTACTTGCATTTATTTTTCTAATAAACTTCAAATTCCCCAATGATACCCCGAGAATTTCATTATCCTGTTGTAGTCAATAGTATTTTTTTTATTTTTTACCTTAATATATTTGTGTCCATGAATACACAATTATCAGACTAGCAACTTACATGTTACATTCATCACACACGGAGACAGCTTTTGTTTTGGATTTCAATGGCAACACACATTTACATTGACCGGTCTAACTAAAAGAAAACTTATTATTAATTCTCCCTTATCAAGCTCATTTTTCTGGCGCAGTCAGTAGGATGTGAAACGTAAAAGCAATCATCGATATGACTATCGCTCCAGATGCATCACCGACATTATGGCTGCATTCTTGAACATGTTTGCATTTTCTGACGACGACTTTAATCGCCTCATCAGCCAATGGTAATTGGATGCCCTGTTATAGAACTGCCTGTTCATACGTTATGACTATCGACAAGAATCTATTGTTTCCAAATAATGAAAAATAAATAACAGAAATTGTTCTAATTTGCAGGTGAGCAGACATTAGGTGCGCCATGCTAATGAATTTCTTCTTTTTTTCAGCGTATTGTTGGTGATGATGGCGAATGGAATCTTACTGTATTCATATTTCTTTTCTAATAAACAATCTGACAAACACTTGAAATAATTAAAACCGATTTTTTTGATAGAACTAACAGAAACTTTGCAAGATTGTTATTTGCCAGAACATATTTGTCTTACAAGCCACTTTTTCAATGTACGACGACCAACCCATTACTATGCTTGAAAAGCAGAGAAATGAAACTATATTTAAACAAGGTGTTTTATGATATTACAAGCATGCCGTCCGGCGTTGCTCTGCCGTAAAAAACGTTAAATATGTTTATATATATATATATATATATATATATATATATATATATATATATATATATATATATATATATATGTATATATATTATATATATATATATATATATATATATATATATATATATATATATATATATATATATATATATATAATTTCGGTGGCATAAACTCGAACGAAAAAAAAAACATTCGGCACTCCATCCTTAGTAATTATTTGGCATATCTGCATTAATTTATACCCTCTTGTCTATCGGCAGAAAGCTTAAATGGTAAATATTAAGCGAGTTTAATTATAAATATACGTACGTTCAGAAATTCGTCACCCTACAAAAGCCTATTATTTTCTTCTATTTAACCCATTTGCAGCAATATTTATGAGCAAAACATCTAATCAAAGTTTTCCCCGGATACACAAAACTTATTATCATGTTCTAATTCACATGTTTAGAGAGGAGTTCGATGGAGTATGTTCGAACAAACAGCGACTAAAGCATATTATATATATATATATATATATATATATATATATATATATATATATATATATATATATACTCAAGGGCATTTTCAAGATATTACATATTCAAAAGTAACTGACATATCCATAAGTGAGTATATTAAGCAATTTCTTTTTTGTAATTTTGAATAGGAAAGTAAGATTTTCATGTCAATGCAAGAGCGAGTAAGAAACTGTTTTTTTTTTTAGGAATAATAGATTAATAGTGATTTAACATGTTATAAATGAAATATCATCCATTAAAGCTCAGTCAATTTATTTCATGTTATTGTGTTGAATTAGATGCGTTAGAACGCATACATGCAAAGGTTAAACATTGTATTTAGAAAGTGTAGCATCCTCAATCTCCAAATGTGTAAATGTTATGTGTTTTATGAATACACACGTTACTTATTTGGGAAAATATTACACATGACATAGTTTATTCTAAGTCGACATTTCACATTGAAACGGAAATGTATTGGAAATATTGGCTAATTTTATGAAGTTGTAAACAGCAAAAATATACACAGTTATGTTTTATGAAATATTTAAAAAGACAGGTAATGAAAAAATATTGTAAGTGAATAGTATACGGCTTGTAGGACAAATAGACGCTAGTAGAGAAATCCCAACTCCCGCAAATAAACAACAAATTTTCACGTTTTTCAGAAAAATCAACAATTCAATGTAGCGAAGAACGGAACAAAAATCAAATTACATCGCTATATAGAGATAATATAAGATACGATTATTGGTCAAACAATTTAGATTACATTTTATATTAATTTTCTTTTAAGTAATACGGAATATCTCTCGCTTGTCTTTCTTTCTCTCTCTCTTTCTCTCTCTCTCTGTATATATATATATATATATATATATATATATATATATATATATATATATATATATATATATATATATATATATATATATATATATATAAACTTATATTTATAATACATGCATTAATGCTGTCGGTAGATTTTTTATCCTTTATATATATATATATATATATATATATATATATATATATATATATATATATATATATATATATATATATATATACATATTTACATATACGGTAAACCTCCTCTCATTTGAACTTGTTTTTTTAACCTGGACATTCTCTAAATTTGAACTGTGTGGGCATTTAAATTGTATTAGCATATTTGATGCGGAGTTGTAGTAAAACTGTTTACATGGTTTTGTGAGCTATTGCGCAGAAATTGTAATATAGGTACTATGTAATTAATGTAGATTAGTTATTGATGATTAATTTACATTAACTGTACTTTTTTTTCAGATTTCTATATTTAAAATAGTGTAAAACAACCCATCACAATGGCTTGCAACTCTAAAAAAAAACAAGTAACATTGAATTACTCGAAAACCGTCAAATTATAGAAAAATTAGATACTGGAGTTGAAGATAGCGTTATATTGAGGGATTATAACATTAGGAGAAGTACACTGTTTTACATCAAAAAGAAGAAGGAGGGCATATTGAAGATTACTCCTTTCTCTCTATATAAAAGACATGGCAAAGCAAGGATTCATCGCAGACGAAAGCAAGTTGAATTCGATCGAATATTGCATGAGTGGTTTGTAGCAAAACGGAATGAATGTGTAGCAATATCTGGGTCCATGTTGATTGCTAAAGAAAAAACCTCTTAAGGAATAGTTGAATATCACAGAAGATATGACATTCAGTGAGAACTGGCTTAGGAGCTTTAAGAGTAGACATGGTATAAGCCACTTAACAGTGTCAGGCGAACAGCGGTCTGCTGATACACACGCAACATCAAATTATAGTGACAAATTCAAGACGATAATTGCCGATTATGGTTTAACACCAGAGGATGTTTACAACGCTGGTGAAAGTGGCGTAAATTGGAAGTGCTTACCTACAAAAATATTAGTCGGAGACGCGGAGAAGAAAATAAAAGAATTCAAATTTAATAAGAAAGACTAACAATGATGGTATGCACTAACGATTCTAGAACTCATAAACTTAAGCTTCTTGTCATCGGCAAATCAAAGAATCTGCGGGCATTGAAAGGAATTTCGCCTTTGCCCGTACCCTATTATTCTTCACGAAATGAAAGGATGAATCAACAGTTGTTTAAAAAATGTGTTTTGCAAGAATGTGTACTAGTGGTCCAGAGGCGTTTTCTTAAATAAGGTAAACCTTATCCAAAGTGCTTCCTTCTATTGGATAATTGTAGAACTCATCCTTCTGAGTCAGAACTAGTGTCATCTTGCGGGAATATTTTTGTGTGCTACTTACCACCTAATGTGACTTCTCTCATCCAACCCATGGATCAAGGGATTATTTGAAACTTAACATGTATCTACAGAAATTATTTTATGATGGATATTATAAATAATACCGTGAGTATAAGCGATTTTCAGCGCCATTTTACTATCAAAGATGCCATATTTTCTCTCGCAAGTGCATGCAATCAACTTCGATCAAGTACATTAACAAAAGCATGGGGTAAATTATGCCCAGCGCGAAAGGCGTCTGAACTGAAAGAATTAGAGAATATATCTGGTAGAGCAAAATTCTTGAAACCAACCGGTTACCGACCAACCACGCTGTGCTTATCCCACGTAATGCAAATGATGTTGAAATATGGGTGCAAAAAGATGAGGAAACTACTGATCAAGATCCTAAAGGCAGTAATGGTGATGAACATAGCGGCAGCTGCTATTCACTTGGCCCTAATGTAGATAACCAAGAACACTATGATGAAGCAATATCATGGGATGGTGCAAAACAGTCTATGGATACGATATGAAATTACTAGAAACAAGTCATTACTTTAGTGACATCTATGTTTTGCAAGCAATGTCACTTCGAGGAGGTATAATAATAAAGAAGCCACCGAACCAAGCAATTGAAGATTTTCCTGATCGCTTACGGAATACAATGGCAGCACCTTAGAGCTCAATCGATGGAAATAGAAACTGCAATGAGCCTCATTCTATGAATAACTAAAAAGTCTGCATTTTACATAAATGTATGTTTTCTGTAGATGATAACTTAGGTAATAAATGCCTAACAATTAAGCGTAGATTTAATTTATTTGCAATCTTTTTATACATGCTAATAATATTTTACAATTCTTATTTGCAATATATCGTTAATTCAACTTAATATATATTTGAAGTATCATATATCAATGAATTTCATTTAATATTTTTTAATTCTTAGAAAATTAAAGTTAACTACGGTACATTTTTTTATCACGAAACTTGAACAGCATACTCTAATTTGAACGAAGCGGATGTTCAAATTATAGGAGTTATACTGTATTTCTTTCAGGCAACAAATCATCTAAAAATAAGTAGGTTTACTATTTGGGAGTCACTATTGTGAAGGCCTTAAACCAGTCGAGGATAAGGAATAATGAATGTAAGGTTGTAGTTTAGTACTCGACAATGTTGTAAATTGGGTAGAATTACATTATTTATGGGGACGGCTGGACAAAATCTTGTTACATTGGATTTGAAGACTACATATGTTCTATTCAACGGTATGGAGGGTCAATAAAACGATTCTACAAGCGAGGATTCTGGAAAAGAAGATTTGTTCATGACATCTGTGTTTAATTTAAGGCACAGTTCGAGAGTAGGGGAATCTTATAATATGGTTATGTTATTCGAGTGTAGTTGTGAACGTTTGGCAAGGGAGAACGATAGATTTACGTTCAAACTTGTTTGACATGCACATAACAATAGAGCGCAGACCGGCTCGCAAAGTTTTTTCTATGGAAAAGAGGTTTTCAAAAGGGAATAAGCCACCATCTACTAGGTTTCGAAACATGTTCTGAATCATATTAAGGCTGCATATAATCCTATTTGGGGAGAGTGTTTTAGCTAACGATGTTTATAATTTTCTTTCATTTATTATTAATATTAATATTATTACTTGTATTCACTAGGAGTTTTCACACATTCGATAATCAAATATTTCTCTTTAATATTTGTGGGGTTTCCCCGTAGTCCGCCTGACAACAAGTTTGTTCTTATCTCCAGTAGTCTGTTCTCTTTAAATAAATATTTGCAAATTAATTCGCATTATCAGAACATTCATTTAAATTTGGATTGCAATAAGACTCCGCAACGTTCCAATTCTTTGTGCATTAAGTCAGTGCACGTCTAGTTACTGCGTTATCTTCTCAGCATGACTATCCTCCTTAATCACCCATAATTATTTGTGTGGTCTTTGTTGTAGGGCCGAGCGGTTAGCTTAACATATTTTCAGTTTCCTTGACTCAATGTGATGTGCATTTGCGGTTTACTCTGTGTCATTGTTTTTCATACTGTGGTCAATTGACATGACGAAATCTGCGATACGGCATGTCTTTTCCTTTTTTGTAAACTATTATGATCATCAGTTTCTTCGTGTGGGAGCGTTTCATCTGTTGGTATATGCATATCAAAAATGATACCGTGACAATTATTTCCGAGTAGTGCAACCGACTTGTGATTGTAACATTTCTTTTGTTATTCCAGACACGGATATTAGCATACTTTTCAAAGTGTCAACTTTCGCGCTCACCGTGTCTATTCTAGTTTGATTCATACGCTTATTACGTGGTTTAATATTTCTCCCTTTTGTCCAAAGATTTTGCGTTTGCTGTTGTATTTTGTATTTTTTATATTTTCTTTTAGGTGATTGGTTCTGATCGTAGTATTTTGCGATGTCTTTTAGGAATGCAGGGCGCTTTTGGATAATTCATGACTCGTCTAAAACAGATAACTCCATTTTGGTAAGATATGAATTCATTTTTATATAGGAAAATTTGGAATACTAAAAGCAACGCAAACATTTACTATGAAAAAACATTAATAAAAAAAACAAGCTGATATTTGTATTGACGATAAATGTTCTTTCAAAGTCACTCCAGATTCATTAGGAAAGTGCCGTGGAAAATTGCATCTTACATATTGTTAGAAAAATTAATAACTTTAAAATACTTTATTACAATGTAAAAATATTTTAGTATTATTAAAAAAATGCGGGGTTCTCATTAAACTAAACATTTCACTCATTTGAAAAATATATATGATTTTAATATAAAAAAATATGTGATCTCTTGCGGTATTTTATATATACTTTTGTAAGGACAATACCAGTAATTTTGGGACGATTTTTACTTTTCTTATTTGTCAATCCTCGTTGCATTTTTACATAGTCCCACCTTTCTTTATCAAAAGTGTTTAGCAATGCGAAAAGTACCCACCGCCCTCACAATTACATGTTTTTTTTTAATATCAATTAAATATCGTCGTTGTTTCCATTTACTTTCAATAAAGTTATAATATTATGCTGCTTTTTAATGTTTCTTCTACGAGTACACAGTTAGGCACATCTTCATTTATTAGAGAAGTAAAATCAACCCCTCCTCTTTGAATGGTAATTATTAATTAAGAAGAAATATACAAACTGGGTTTCTCTAGAAGAATTTCTCCGTCACTTAACGGTAACCAAATAGACACGATTTTTTTAACGCAACCGATAAAATAAGTCAATATTTTAATTCGAGAAAATAACAAAAACTTCTTCAGTCTAAAAAGATCTATCCGTCACTTACAGAATACCTAATAGATGTAACACTTTTTAGACGATTATTAACATATACTGTATGTTTTTCTGATTAAAAATATTTTATTTCATTAATTCATTTTCATATAACAAAAAATGAAACTTACGAGTTTCTAGTTGGAAAGGCATCAATAAATAAGATTATAAGGATTAATTATGCACGTAGTTTTCACATATTTTGTTTAAAAGTTAATTATGTATTTTAAATTAAGACACTATAACCGGTTTGGAAAACACACAATTCCTATATCAAATCGAGGTTTTTCGTCTTTACTTTTACTAAAACTCTCTGATAATAGCCGCGTAGAAGTATTAAGTGCCCGTTATGTATTTATTTATCTATTTTATTATATATCTATCTAATTATATATCTATCAAGCGATGAGTAGACAACCTATATTAGAATGGTGACATGTTTTGACATGGATTAATCTTTGTGACTGAGTCAATTTGCACCAGAAGTAACCGAATGGGGGCTGGGGGGACGGGTCACGTATCACATGTATTGGTTTGCGCAAGCATAGTGTTGAGATCGGTCCGAGCTGCCGAGAAAGACGGGGGTACTAAACTGGTCGTACAACGGAGATATAGAAAATTCCAAAAGCCGAGAACAGCCTATTCCTTCCCTTGTACTGTGACGAATATCTGAGGGTGAATAAAATTTATAAAATCATACAGCTTATTCTTCTATGTCTTGTAAAGCATCTTCCTTGAAAGAGGTCCGACTCCAAAAAGATGGTTGAAGAATCCGTTAGAAGAGATTAACAGCAGAAAGAGGTGTGCCGTTGTGTGTATATGTTGACACGCAAGCACGAACCCATAAACGTAGACGAGTCACGGGTTATTAAGATAGACATTCGTGCATAAGGAGAACAGTCCGCTATTCCACAAACTCAACCAAATATATACGCATCGTTAATTAACCAAGATTATATAAGTATTATATAGATAACACAACACGCGCTCTATACAACAAAACAATAGCAAAAACTAACGTATATATATATATATATATATATATATATATATATATATATATATATATATATATATATATTACAATAATAACAACATAACCGATTTTAATTGCTTCCACCGGTGTTTTTTTTATTTATTTTTAAACAAACAGGGATTTTTAGGGCTAATTGCTACTTTCATCTAATATCTAATAATTTATATACCATACCGTTATTATTATTATTATTATTAGTAGTAGTAGTAGTAGTAGTAGTAGTAGCATTAGCAGTAGTAGCAGTAGTAGCAATTGTCGTAGTAATCATAGTAGTATTATAGATATTATTTTACCGTATAAATCACAGTAATTTGAACATCATATCTACACATAAGCATATTCAATATTTCTCACAGAAGCAATAGTAGAACTGACCGTCAGAGTCATGATTATAAAGGTACCACCTTTACAGAGCAATGACCATTATGGATGACGGTTCCCAATACTGAATAGCAGACCGATATTTGAAGACGCTTAATTTGCCCAACAATAACTGCCATTTTCGGCACTATAAAAAGTGACGGACACCTTAGTCGATTTTATTCCAGAGCAGTGCAATTCAGCACAGCACTGGAAATAACGAATATTTGCAGACAGTAAGCACAAATAACGGCCTTTTATTTCGATTCGAGACAATCAATTACAGGCAGATACTGTTCATGGACACCTGTGACCGACAGTGTACCCGAGAGTGACAGTTGCAATGGAAAACAAGATCTACCAGCATACACAAGTAATAGCTTGTACTCGCAAACAATATCCTCAATACAGCACTAACTGCTAGTGGCAATCATTATCCAAAACAGGCATCCTCTAATAGCGAGTAGATGGTAGTTCCGACAGTGCACGGCAATTTAAAAAGATAGTATAATTAAGATGTATTTCAATGAAGGATGCCAGCGAGTTACAATTGCAAAGATTACTAGTTCCGAAACAGGAACAAAGCACCAGCTAATATCCACAAATGATCGCCCCAAATTAGCATTAATTACTAGTAAACATCAATGCGTACAATCAAAATGAGTGACTTCTGCTAGCTAAACTGTTATGTTATACTCGGCTGTTAAAATAAGATGGCTACGGCTATTAGTGTCCGATACTTTACAGTGCCCCCATTAACAATCAGATGTTAAGTTGTTTACGGGTCAGGAAACTTTACAAACTCGTTTATGGCTTTGTGCCAAACATTCATCGGGCTACGCCGGTACACGCAGACAAATAATGAAATAAATATTTATTGGTTTTAAACTGATAGTAAATCACAAGTGTATATATCGCTTACACTACAAGTGCATTTTTACGAGATCGAAGATATTTACATATTAATATGTGTTTTAATCGTAACACAGAAATTTAATAATAATCCAAAAAAACTGCATGACTAAATATATACGTGGTTTAAACAGCAATTGATTAAAAATCGTAAATTCATCAGAATCATTAATTTAGAGATGAACCCCTTATTGTATTGGAATTGCGAAAAATATGGAAATCGTTACATTATTAAAATCACACTAAGCCCTACAAAAATTGAGTTGATGGAACATAAAACGGTTGACACAAACAGGGATATTTGTTTTGTCGAATGTGTCACTCATGTAAGCAAGCTAACATAAGTGTTGGTAAATAGAAAACATTTTTAGTGAAGTATCAATCTATGCACCTTTGGAATAAATCTAAAATGGTGTAGTAGAAATTGAAAAGATAGTACAGTTTTTAAAGGAAGAAGTAACAAAAGGAACCAAAGTGGAATGAAATTAAAAGCTGGAACAGGGGACGTGAACTAGTTCATAATACATACATACATACATATATATATATATATATATATATATATATATATATATATATATATATATATATATATATATACGACTAGATACAACTACCGACTTAAGCACTTTATTTTTAGCAGGGGTCGTCAATAAGTATAACTTTCAAAGAATAAAAAAACGTGCACGGGAACTGAGGCTTGACACCCAAATCATCAAGCATGAATAGAAATCAAAGCGATAAACAATAGTAACGCTACTAGAAGAAGATGGAAACGTATAAATATGACTTGCTATGAAATACTTAACAAGGGAAATATAGAATTAAAGCAAGAACCGCAGCGAAACTAGAGCGATTAAAACGATATAGATACAAATCTGAACTGTATAAGCAAAGAAAGAACTTATAAACCAATGCAAACCAATAAATAAAAGTGTAAATAAAACAAAAATAACACAATAAACAAGAACAGAACAATCGGATGCGACAGAACCAGAACATTACTGACACATATATGTAAAGGGCGGCCGAGCCATAATTGACATAATAAATTGCAGAAAGACATGCAAGAAGAGATGAAGTAAACTGAAGAAGACCAGAGAATGAAATAAGTAGAAAATACTCAATACCACCTTACTGAAAAAAGGGCCAAATGTAGAGCATCAGATCTCAGCAGAATACATGACTATTGATTTAGGAAATTCACAAGACTAGGATTCAGACAAACGCAATGCCTTAAAAAGTCTATCTACCAAGCAGACGGGCTAGAGTAGATGAGCAAAAGTAAAACTACACTAGTGCATAACGAATTAGAAAAAAAGAACCTACAGGGTTTTTACATGTTTACCTAAAATGTGGAAACTTTAGTTTATGCAAAAACAATACCTTTTTCTCACATATGTTTCTTTTATATATAAGTTCTGAATAATTTATATATATATATATATATATATATATATATATATATATATATATATATATATATATAACCATGTTTTGTATAATTATTATGCGGGTCTTTCTGTCTGTCGACTACTTTTATTCGATACCGTTTTCAATCTCTTCATTCATTATTTGCATGCTATCTGACAGAATTGAAAAAAAATAAAAATCCACAGGATTTTGTTGTTCCAGTTGAAATTAGGCGGAAAATCTGCCGATAAAACTCAGGATACCAATTAGGAATCACTAAAGAACAATTGAAACAACGGTGGCTCAGGAAATTACACAATTGTGTCGAAAGCATCCAAGCTGAAAACGGGCGCGCCCGATCGAATGCGGGGTATAACGAACATTTTAAAGCCTTAATCGAAGCCGATCCTCGCAAAACTACACGAGTTGCTGTTGAACTCGTAGTCGACTACTTAGCATTTTTTGTCAATTCAAGCAAATAGGGGAAGAAAAAATAGATAATTAATGTCACATAAATTGAACGACAAAAAAAATCGTTGCTTGTAGGGGTCTTCTCTCTTCCTCATCGCAACAAATATGCTTAATCTACCATATTAACCAAACCTCTTGTCCACCGATTAACACTTTTTAATCATCCTGACAACTTCTTGTGCGAAAAATGCTTGAAAAGCCGAGATGATGACTAATCGGCCTTCAATGCCTTCATCGCTTTCAAAACTTCGGATGTATATGCTAATGGGATGCATAACGTGTTTAACGTTTGCAAAATTGTGTCGATTCTAAAGTTATTTATTGCAATTAATAAAGTTTATTATGAAATGAGTTATTATATTTGGAATTGATTATCAAAAACAAAATAAAAAAACATTATTTTTACACTAACCTAATATTAAGCACAACTGTCGAAACAAATTGATAATTACCTTCATAACTCTCGGAGAACAAAACGGATAGCAGAAAAAAGAGGAACACATGCCCTATTATACATAGAAGAAAAATGCTAATATAAGTAAAAGTAGAAAAAATAATATAGTAATGTCATAGATCGACTACATTAAAGTATGTGACTGCATGCCCACAATCATTAATAATAAAACGATTGAGAATGTACACACTACTAGGACATATCAAATTGATATAAAATGCAATGAGAATATAGAGACTCCAAGTGACAGCTGGTGGAAAAATTATAATTAAGATTTATATAGAAATCCATTACTGATTACCATAGCCCTGATGCTCTTTAAAAATATATAAATAAATGCCAAGCCGGGCACAAGGTCACTGATACAGAAGGAATAACAATTTTCTAATACACATGAACGATCTGAGCCAAGAATGAACTACACACGCTTATAAATCCGACCAAAAGTTTAAGCCACGGTATCCGAAGTGAAATCGCTATAACAAATAACGTATTGTTGATAATGAGAAGGGTAAAATGAAAGAAACAGAAGATATGGAGCTACCCTACAAAATGGAGATAAGGGTACTTGATGAACATGACAGCTAAAATATTTGTGAGTACTGCAAGCAGACCCGCTCAAAGCAAGAAAAATGAAATCGCAAATTGAAAGGAATCTAATCTGATAGTATAGATGCATCACTCTCCTTAGATAATAAAGCCCAAATACGTGTGCTTGGTGACTTTAATTTCAACCAGAAAAATTGGGTTGGTTTCACAGATGAAGCTAGATGCTCTACTTATAGTTTCCTATAGCCCATTCCCTCTCACAGACAGTAACGTTCCGAACCCGTCTACCAGGTCGTGATCCTCAGAAAGCTTCACTTCTTGACCTATTTCTCACCACAGTACCCGTGGATTGTGTGACTAATGCCCACAGTCCACTTGGAAACGCAGACCACCGAGTGGTATCAGTTTCCATCACATTTAAACCACAACCACAAGGTGGCGATACGTTGCTTAAAACAACATGCTACTAAAAAAGAGCTGACTGTGAAGCCATTAGAGAACACATTCGAGATGCGACATGGACCAATATCTTCTCCCCTCCTGCTGAGCAGTGTGCCAATGAGGCAGTTGAATAGTGAAAACCGGGCATCGAAGCACATGTTCCCACACGGAAGTATTATACCAATCCCCACTCATCCACTGGTTCACTGCAGATTGTCAGCTGTCATTGCACAAATGCATCATGCATTCTGATGATTTGTACGCCATAAGACTGTATCAGAAGTCTGTGTGTAACGCAAAGCAACAACACTTTTTGGCTAAAAGAGGTTCGGTAGTCACAAGTGTGGTCTAGTAGACTTCGTTGTTCACAACACGAGAAAAACGTCGACGTTTTCTCTTCGCATGTCTTAAACACTTCTCCCACTCCTCCAAGCGACTCGCCATTTATAATGTTTCGGCACACTCAATTTGCATATACCACAGGAGACTGCTACGCGTGACCGGATGCTTTAGAAGATACCGTTTCTGAGGTAGCTACTCTCTATGTTTATCACATTCCCTCCTGATCTCATGGTCACAGAAATGACAATGGGGTGGTGATAGCCGTATCCAGGTGCTTCTCAGAAGGAGGGCGATTCATGCCTTTTAAGCTCTCGTCCGCGGACTGTATGTTGAAGAATACCGCTTCCGCTGGGAGGTTACTGATATCAGAGTTACCTTCTGAAGGAGCTACTGTGAAACAGAGCGATGTCTCATTGGTCAGACTCGCTGCATTGTTCACGGGTAGACACGATTGTGTTGTCGACACACACTGCTTGCTTGATGATCACTTCAATGATGTGTCCAAGTCCATCATGAGTCGTACATTTGCCGCGCGGGTTCTTGATCCATAGAAGATCACCTTTTTCCAGCCTCCCTCCAGTTACGTTCGTCCCGGGTACTGGGCTTGTTGCTATGCTCTTCAACCTAACAAGATACCTGCACAATGTGTCGATCAGCACTGTAGAGGATATATATCATCCTTTGGGTTCACGTTGTATAAATAAACTGCTTCAGACACCACACAACCTGTTCTGCCGGCGATAGTTTTGGCAATCCTGTGGTTCCACTCAATAATCTCATTCCCGCTCTGCACGTAGGCACATCGGAACCGCAGAGGTACTCCCCAGCCATCGGCAAAATTTCAGAATTGTTTACTGTTGAAAGCCGTACCGTTGTCAGTTAGCATCTCCCTTCGGGGGGCACGTTAAAGGATGATCATGTTTAGCTGATTGATGATTGCTGCCGTATCTTGCCGGCGGAGCGGCCGCCATATCACAAACCTAGATGGGCCGCAGTCAATGAGCGTTAGATAACCCTCGCCGTTGTGGTGAGTAACATCTATCCAGTGACTTTTTTACACCCATTTTTCCTTTTTCCCAGCGAACAGATTCCGGGTTGATGGATTTGCAAGCCACGCAGCTCTCAACCACTCTTTTAACGTCAGCTTTTGTACTTCAGGGTCCTCCAACTTAGCAAAATACAAGGTTCGCTTTATCCCTGGATGGGCACTTCGATGGTGGACTTCCTTGATTCGATCAAACTGAGCAGAACACGCGGCTGCGGGGCCGGCCGGTTGTAGGGGTTCGATGGATCTTCTAGTGGAGTCAGTCCATCCGCGGAAAACTCTTGTTAGACTATCGCCCATGTTCAGGCTGGGTCTGACCAGGGAGATTCTCATTGACAGCGCATATGCTTCTTTGATCCTCATGATGGTATTGAGCCGCAGTCGGATGAGAATCTTGCTCGTAGCTTTAGTTCATATTCTGCCCCTCACGGCAAGGGTGTCGGAAATCCAGTTGTGGACGCAGGCATTATCTGTAAACAGCCGCAGGGTAGTCGACTTCCAGAGGATCGCCAAGTTTATCCCGTTAATGACGGCATAAAGCTCTGCCAGGTTTATAGGCTGGGAGTCCCGTTGTGGGCGTAACCAGCAGGCATATTACACCAAGAGAGCTCGCATTAACCCACACACTCAGGTCCCGTCTGTGACGCACCATCTGTCCCGTGCAGGGTATTCCTTGCGCACTCTAGTGAGGACTTCCTTCAGCCTTGCGTTGAGAGGGGCGTCGTTTACCACTTCGTCCCATCAAGTGGTGACATCAGACGCTCTTCGCTTTATGAACGCAATCGCAACGCGGAGCCAGCCGCTCGCAGGGAGGTGCCCAACCAATTTTCTGCACTAAGAAGACACGTTTATCTTGTGACATCGCGGGGCATGTTTGGAGCTTCATTTCCCCATGTCCAATGCAGGACACCGTCTTCTTCCCGGACCTGGAAACTGAACACCCGAACGCCATCCTGTAGCCTTTCCGGCTCCTCACTGAGAAGTCGAATGTTTTGGAGATGCTCCTGTACACGCGTCGCGGATACAACCCCTTCATTCACGTACACGTCATAAATTTATGCAGATGTCGCCTGTTTTATGCACTCATCCTAAGCCAGAATGGTGTCAACAATCGTTTGCATAATTGACGGCGCCACGTTGAGGCCAAACCACATACGGGTTAAGAAGTATATGTTCCCCTTAACCAGAAATATCTGATAAACTGAATGATAAAATGACTGGTGTACATGCATTTGAATTTACGCTTTTCAAAGATCAAGCACGCACACATTAGTCCCTGCTTGCCGCCAAATACTGTAATATATCAGCACACACGTCTCCGCGGACCGTAGATGAGTTCACGTGTTTGTTTAACTCCCTATATTCAAGCACTGACCTCATGTGTTGTTTGTTTGGCTGGACGACCGCCATTAGTGGGATTAAATACTTTGGAGGCCACAATGCCTTCTCAGGATAAGGAACCATCCATCCATTTTCGATTCAGGTCTGTAGTTCTCTATCATACTCTACGCGAACTCTGAGGGAGATCTTGTACTCTGACACTCTATTGAACAAATTCCCTGGCGGTTGTTGTTCCGACCACGTCTCCTGTCCCATCGCCGCAATGTTGCATCATTGTGACTGTTATACAAATATTTTAATGCAATGTGTTCTGATGAACTCGTTTCACGTGTACTCCCTCGACATCCATATCCCCGACAAACCCGATTAGCAATAAGATCTAACCCCTTCACTGTTGTTGAATGCCAGAAAGCCCATCATAATAGTTTCCTACCTGGAACAGCTACACTTCGGCCTTCCCTTACTGCTGTCTGTTTCTTGGATGTACTGATATGCAGAAGTTAAAATGTAAAATGAACAAATATCTTGGTAATCTTTCCCAAAGGAGGCCCCTAATAGTAGCCCCTTATGTCCAGGTCGCGATATGTTTTGCAAGGGTGAACATGAGTAAAAAAAAAGATAAAAAATACCTAAAAAAACAAGAAAAAATTAGAAAAATACCTAAAAAAAAACAAGAACCCTCCTCGAAACTAAACTAGTTATTAGAATCTTAATTAAAGGTATAATGGCATGAGCAAGACAATCTAAACCGTTAATAAGTTGGGCCAAAGAAGAACTGACCCGAAGACTTATGACAATGCACAAAGTATTACTCCTAACAGAGTATTTGAAAAAGAAAAGAGGGAAGAAGAGGTGGTGTTTGTAAAAAAAGACCGTCTGCATAAAACGAAATCTATATATCTATAAAAGTGAACGTGTCTGTGTATCTGTGTGACTGTGTACATTTCCCTACGCAATAACTCTGTCACTTTATAGTCGACAGACTCGAGATTTTATATATATGGTATTGAGATTTGGAAAAATCGATGTGATTGGTTTCTGTCCAGAAATTTGGCGAGTAATGTGTCAAAGTTCAACGATTTGACACTTGAGAACTCTACCAAACGCCTCCGACAATTTTTGGTCTACGCACTTGAAATTTTAGATATAGGTTGCTTCGACATGCATCTAACTTAATAACTTGATTTGAGCCTAAAACAATAAATTTTAAGAGTCATAATAGGGGTTAAAGTAAAAATAATTGACCTCTGCGGTCTCTTCCAAATTACTCAGACAATTTTTGGTTTAAATGTTTGAAATTTTACATAAAGGGTATTCAGAGATAATGCAAGCTTTTTCATCAGTTTGGGTCGAACACTTTTACTTACTAATATATAAATGTATGTGTGTATGTCTGTTTGCATGTGTGCCTTAAACTTTCAATAGAGGCGACGGATTTTACCAGGATTTGCAGCGTTTTAAAGTTGGACCTTTCATACGACAAATATCGAAAAATTGGCTAAAAATATTAATATCTTCCTCTTCAACAAGACAATTTTTTTACAGGGGGAGTCACTTATTCGCTGATATTTTTTAAAGTTATCCTCTCCTAGAGATTGTTTAGCCTTATTTTTTTTAAACAAATGTCGCTTCCGCTTTGGCGGTGGTCGTAACACCATAAACGTTAGGTTTTACTCCGTTCTTTTCCTCCTCTGCGGTACGGGTTCGAGCCTGCCTTCCTACTACACCCTTTTTTATGCTCAACATACACATCCAAACACCCGGGCAACGCCGGACTGAAGTACTTTGTAAAAAATAAATTAGAAAATCCAAAATGCAGAACAACGAAATAATAATTACCGCAGCAATAGACATTTAAAAAGCAAGCAAGAAAATTAAACAGGAGATAAAGCTAAGACAAAAGAAGAAAATGGGAATGGAATTGCTATACGGTGATTTATACGGATAACAAAACACATGAGTTACGAAAACACTTGGACACGACTACAAATAGAAATCAAAACAAAGAAACTAAATCCTTAATATCTGCCACAATATAACATCTGTAGAACCAACTAAAGCAAAGCAAGGATCTACAAGGCATAAGAAGACAGCAAATCTAGACACTGTGGACAAAGATACGAAACAAAAACATAATAAACGAATGCAGCTAACTAGCCACAAAATAATATAAAAATGGGTACGATAAAATGGCGATAGAACTACACTAGGAATTATACAAACAGCTGTATCTATATTACCCACACAAACGGTACAAGCACAAAGCGGCAATCTAATTGGTGTCATTTTATCAACTAAGCCACAAGTTGCTGAAGGGCATAAAGTAGTATTTAATGACAGAGGAGTTAAAGCATTTGCAAGAGCTGCACTGGATGAGTACAAATAAGATTGAGACCTTGGGGAAAGTTATTGCCACACAAATTCTATCCATGATTAGTGGTCGCTGCTAACAGGAAATCAATGGGAATCGGATGTTGCAATCATACAAAATAAATTGCAATTTTTATCGAAATAGGTAAAGAGTAGTGGAAATCTGGCGAGAACTGTGTTACACAGACTAAATGAATGTCAAAAGTTGCTTTCAAATTTAATGATGTCTTGTGTGCCTACTCCGCTGTGTAAGTAATTTTAATGATAACAGTTTTCCCTTTAATTGGCTGAAACCCGGCTCTCTTAGTTCCGATTGAAGGTCATTTCACAGCAAAGATTTCAATCATTAAAAACTTTGGTCATTGATTTCATTATCTTTTTTGTGACGAAGGAGCAATATGTAATTTTCGCCGCTCTGCACGTATTCTAAAAAAAAAAAAAGAAACTAACATGTATTTTACAGTTTTTTTATTAGCATGGTTTCATATTTTATGCTACAAATTCCTAATTCTACAAGGAAAAATACGAGGAGCTTCTTTTAAATCACCTCAACCTTTATATAATAGTTTTTATTCACCGTTATTGCCATTGCTATTATTATTTCATTCTTAAAGCATGTTATTTATTACTAATTTTGTTATTCCGGGATATGTTTTCTCCTTTTAATATGTATTTTTTTGTGACTACCACTACTACTACTACTACTACTACTACTACTACTACTACTACTACTACTACTACTACTACTAATACTAATAATAATACTTATACTGCTACTGTTATTATTATTATTATTATTATTACTATAATTATTATTATTATTTATACAATGTTTTGCTACAGATTTCTTGCTTCCATTGCATAAGTTTGCAAGTTTCGATTGAAGCTAATATCAAAATTATGGTTTCATTCGTAAAAAAATTTATTGCTTTCCTTTTTTAATAGAGAGATACCATCCTCTTTTTTTTTTTTACCGCTACCGCGATTTTGTACGTTTCTTCATAATTTCGCGTCTTCAGTTCTAAACTCACCGTATATTTTATAAAAACAATATTAATGTATTCTAATCGAAAAAATATTTTCCTATCTTTGCAAGTTGTGTTTGTTTTAATAACGTGATTTTTATAGTATTTTATAAGAGAGGGTTTCTTTTTTTTTTTACTTATCAACTTCATAATCACCTAAAAACAAAAACCCTGTCTCTAACGATTCTCCTTTCTTGAATTAAACAAAATCAATAGTCGTATTATGAACAAGAATATTTCCTCGTAAACACATTTATTCCGTCCCCCTGTAATATAGGGCAGACTCATAGTTTGTTTGTTTGTTTGTTTGTTTTTATATTATGCACATTTCTTCACGAACCGCCACTTTCCTTTTAAACATGTCGTTATAATATGTTATTTCATCCTGAAAAAGGCTTCCAACACGAGTATCCATTTGATGTCACCATCAACTACTTTTCAATACGTAACGTAATTATCTCAGTCCAGAGGAGTATGCATTCAATTAAAACAGTAAAGACGAATAGCAATAACATTGATTAAAATAGATCCCCGAGAATATTTTTATTCTTTTCTATTCTTTATTGGAAGGTAGGTCATGCATAGCTCAGTTTCCTTATATGTTAATTAACATGCTATTTAATGCATATTTTTGCGCATTTTTATATATTAACTAACATGCTATTTAATATTTATTATTCTTTTATTATTGGTGAAGAAAACAATTATTGGTATACCGGCAACTTAATACAACATCTAGTTAAGAAGGTTATTGCATGTAAAAATCCAAAGTAAATTTTTCGAATTGCTTAACATCTTTCTCACTAAATATTTTAAATGTTTACGATATTTTGTAAAGATAATGCATGTTTATTCGTTGATAAACGTGTTTATATAATTTATTCTTATTACCGAGTTACCCCCAAACTTACCGACGATTTTAGTAAACACACATAAAATATCCTCATATGCAAGGATACTCTAGATAATTATAGTTTAATTTGCCTTTTAGAGTAATGCTGATTTTTAAACCAATTTGGTTGAGAGGTAATGGTTCTTGCTATATATATATATATATATATATATATATATATATATATATATATATATATATATATATATATATATATATATATAAAGAAAAATAAACAGACAGAAATAGGTATGTACATATTTCTGTGTCTCTTAAATTAACATTCACTCTTTTACAATATGCAATATGCACTGTAGCAAATAATCTAATGTCTTTTTGCACAGATTAATTGAAATGATGTATTATTTCACTCGTTTGGTTGTATATAATGAATACTGTAAATGGGAATTTTGCACTACAATGTCCATATTGCACTGCTGTATTCAGACTCATAGCCTTCTTCCGCCTTTATATCACGAGTTCATGTATAAGCAAGACAGTGTTTTAAAAAAACATCCTAAACGCTCTCTTGTTACAAGGCCAAACATAAATGCATAGGGCGTAAATCATGTCAATGTTTTACTGTAGTTTCTCAACTGTCTTTGGTATGAAAAATAGTAGATCATAGAACATGTTCGGGCTTCGTTCCGCAAGGCGTATAATTGTGCAAGATTACACTACTTTATTCTATAAATATGAGCCAAGGTTAATCGAGATATCCAAAACCAATACTAATGAGGCTTATTTTTTTTTAATCTGTTATTTGCTTCGATAGGCAGCAAACTAGAGTTAACAGTGTCTATCTTAGTGCTATTATTTAGGCTTACATTTCAAATTAATTATTATATATTTATGTCTATTGGAATATACATATATATATGTGTGTGAGTGTGTGTGTGTGTGTGTAATGTGTATAGGTGTATAGAGGGTATGTGCGTCAGTGTGTGTGTACCACAAATGTTACGGCATCGACAATATGTAAATTTGAAAACGTTGTTAATTTTATAAAATACATAAATATTTTAGGAAAGAATATAAACATGTCTTCAATGTATGCATTTTTCAAAATCCTCTTCTTGGCTCATCAGCGGCGGGTCACAGCCTTATTTCATTATTTGTAAACTTTAAATGTTGTCGTTCAAGCCAATGAATTGATTTATATTACATTTTAGTCTTTAATAATTAATCAATGTAAATCCGATTAAATTATTCATTAAAAACCGGAAGTAAATTGGTTGAACAAATCCTAATACTGTTCGAGTAACGAAGCTCAAGAATTTAAGCTTGACAATCTTTGCACGGCATTTTTACTATGAGATATTATGAAAACACTTGTGATGAAGAGGTGCGTAGGAAGACATGGCTATCGCTGCAGGCTTAAGATATTGATAATTGATTCGTGCAATTAAAAAATGTTAAACATGTTTGCGTGTTAGGATAAGGTTGCCTTGAGCTGTATCTTTTTCTTAGAGCAAATGGATTATTTTCTATCTTCGCACTTCAATTTGCTCTCCTCATTCTTAATGATTATTTAAATACATCCCTGTGTTTCAGTACTTAAATTAAGATATTTCATTTTTGTAAGCTTACGTCTTTAGATTATGCGTGATTTTTTAGGTTGGTGTTGCGTAGAGTTGTGTGTGATTAAATACTGATCTGATAAGAAATATATTCTTGTTATGCCTTGAGAATATTTAAAGTATTTACGGTGTCTGAGATAAATATGAATAATGTATATGTTTAATATATTATTCGAATAGAAAACGGTGTGTGTTTAATTTGAAATCAGAATGATATAATATATTTTTCATATTTCAAAAACAAAAACCTATTTAATTTGCTGCTTGGGATTATCTAAGTGTTATTTATATATTTGTATCCTAACTACTTATTTAAGTTTGCAGTTATTTTATGATCCTTGTGCTAAATCAGACGGACACATACATCATTACATTTGCTAATTATTTAAGAGATTAAAATAAAGGCTGGTCTATATTTTCACCAATAATATTTTGGTAAAATATATCTCTTTATTTTACTTGCTTTATATATATATATATATATATGTATATATATATATATATATATATATATATATATATATATATATATATATATATACGCACTCCTGCACGCATGCGTATGTAGGAAAAGTCAAATAAGGAATATGATTATCTTTCAAGCACTGACTGTCATATGCTGAATACGGAGTGAGTGGTTGCTTACCATCTCTAAAGTACTGCTGTTAAAAATAATCGGAAAGAAATACCATGCAACAACAAAACAAAAAATTACACATCTGCATAATCCAATTCTTATAGCAAATGTAAACAACACCAATGAAAAGACAACATGGACAATGATCTTTTTTGTAGAATTCCTTATTTTATTCTCCAGCTTCGTTAATATCAGTAATCTTATGTTTCACTCCTCAAGTTGCATTAACTACAATAAAATTGACTAATTATATACATCACAACAAGGTTTTATTTGACATGTTTTTTGTGTGTAATTAGTATAGGAATTTTAACCGTTATTATATAAACATCTGAAAATTACTCTTTAAGATTGAGATATAAAACGTGAATTAGTATCGATCCTTAAAATTGACTTCGTATATTTTCATATGACCTCACGTACGGTTTCAATTTCATAGTGAACATTATTATATATATTTAAAAAAATGCTTGGAATTAGCTAGAATTTAAACATCATATGTATCAATAAAACGAAAAGAAAATCATAATAAAACATGATCAACAGGTGTGTATAATAAATATAATTATGATTGTATTTCGATGGGGAAATCAACGTTGCTAATTATGAAATTCTTTAGATTGTATTGTTTTAGCCTGATCACATGCATTGCTTCTTATATTGCGGATACTGTCGCACTTGTTGGAGAGTATTGAGGCACGTGATCTGTAGATAATAATGTTTAGTGCACAACATGAAAATAAGTAATGTATTAATCAGAGTCGTGTAATAAACAGTAAAAACACTTCATACAGTTACCATTAACTATACACAAAAGTTAAAATTCGAGGTGTTATGTCGTGCAAACGCAATTCAGCAAATCGGTAGATGATGCCGAGATTATTAGGAAGACAACCACAATACATTATGTATTGTAAATTCTTAGAGAATCACATTCAGTGTTTTCTGTTATCTACAATATCTCCATCACGAGAAACATACCTGCTAGATATTATGTAATACTATCGACGTTTCCTTGTAAACTCTTCAAAAGAACTTGATGTTAAGAAGAATACAAATAAAGAGGAAATTAGTTCATAAAGAAACACAAGTATTGAAAAAAAAACGTTAAAAAGTTATCAAGTAGAAGTAGTTATCAAAGTGTTTCCATGACGGCACATACTGATCTTTAAATAGCATTCATAGAGTAACTTTAGAAGCTGCGATATATTTTGCGATACGTTACGACAGCTGTACGAACAGTATTTTCTTTGCGACGGTTGAGGACAGTTTGGAGCTGAGGAACGTTTTGTGTTTAGCACAGTCGAAGGCATATCATGGCGGACTATATCGAGAGATATTTAAGTGATCCTGAGGAACTGACGAGGACGACCTTGAAAAAACCTATATATGCACTTTATTGAGGAGATGGCCAACAAGTACTACGCATGCCAACTTATATTCTCAACATAGTGTGTTTTTCTTTTTCTACGTTTGCTATTTTATTTTTATAATTCTGGTCTCATGCTCTTTCTCTCTCTCTTTCTCTCTCTCCCTTTCTATATCTCTCTCTTTTGTCTCTCTTTCGGCAATTGCTATGTGCGAACACATTCAGACACAGTAATGGACGAGGTAGAAATACAAGAAGGTAACGGTAAAATGTTGGTGTCAGCTACAGTTATTGATCAAGTGAGGTCACTTTTTATTACACTGTAACTAATTAATATATACATTTGTGTGCAAAACGTTTATTACTGAGAATTTATCCTGGCACCTTTCAGTTATAAATAGGGTCTAACCAATTGCAAGCAATAAACCTTACTCTGCTTCAACTATGCCTGTGTTCCATGTGATAATTATAGGGCATATTCATGTATAAAATACATAACAACATTTCATTCACCTTGTCATTTATTGTGAGTTAATTCATTACATATACACCCACTTAATGCATTGAATCGCAATGTTTGTTTGTCATCCATTAGAGTCTACAACTCTATTTTTAGTAGTTAATGTTTATCCATGCATAGGTATATGGACTTAATAATTTTAACGTAATATTTGGATTGTTGTTGGCCATAAATTTAAAGCCAGAGCTATTTGTACATCATAAGATTTAACTCGATTTTTAGTCAGTATAGTTAGTTGGAATCTTTAAGAGAAAAAGTCTTAATAAATTCAAAGCAAAATTATTTAAATACTAGCTGAAGTACCCTGCGTTGCCAGGTTTTATATGATATATTATAATATTTTGTTTTCATACATTATAATAAATATAGATTAAACAAAACATAAATTAAAAATGACTTCTTTTTCCACTCACTCCTTATAGTTGGAGCAGTAGCACGTGCTATTTTATAGAGGTGTCGGCCGTAGACCTAATCGTTTTTTTTTATAGTTTAATCTTTAATCTTCTAGTCCTTCTTTCAAAATATGATGTAAGAATTGCAATTATTTTATATTGTAGTGCATATCTGAAAACTGTTAAATCTGTGTTTTGAGTATTTAAAGTACTATATATATATATATATATATATATATATACATATACATACACACACACACACACACATATATATATATATATATATATATATATATATATATATATAAAGATGACATTAGAAATCTATTCTGTTAATGACATAATTAAAATTCAGTCTCCACTATTGCATATCGGAAACCTGCTAAATGAACCTCTAGCATTAATTTTGAAGAACCTCTACATAAATAGCATATTTGGTGTGTCTTTAAACAGGTGTGTGAATGTAGAAGTTTTCCGGACATCCAATGCGTGAAAAAACAACATACAACTGACCATGAGAAAAGCAAGGTGCCTGAAGATAAGTCCAACAACTTAGTATTTGTTCTTGAGCTTTACTTATAGGTATCACAAAGCTAATTTTTGTTGGGGATTGTAAACGCTTGAACTGAAATAGCATGTCAGATGGAATCAGAGGAATCCGTGGAATTAACAGATTTCCCATTAACCTTTCCAAATATTAGTTTTCACAGACTTTATTTTGCTAACCGTGTGCCATTACACAATTTAGGTGGATCAATATTTCTTAATAATATAACTGGGACTCCTTCTGTCAATATCAGGTTATGATGTGGCATTACAGGCAGCTGTAGTGAATTTAGAATTCTACAGGAAATTCTACTGCCTGATATTCATAAATAACGCAATCAATGCATTGATAAGAATGCTCTGAACCATGCTCTTGCAAAAGGTTACAATTGATTAGTTATGTTGCCGTAAACCAATGTAAACATTTTTTTAAATAATTTTGAACGATGAATATGTTTTTATAATAAACAATATTAATATAAATAAAATATTTAATTGTCAGCGTATATAAAAAATAAACAATACAAATAGAATATTTTATAGTTATAAACCATGAAAACTTTTTAAAACAATATAAAAATAGAAGTTTTTATTATTTGACACTATGATCACCTTTAACTTTAAATTTAAACAATATAAATAGAACTTTTATAATTTTACACAATGTAAAAAGGTTTATTTTCAATTAAAAATTGAATAACGTGAGTAATAACTACTCACGTGATGCAATTTTTACCCAGCGATACAAATTAATATTAAACTCACGTACTCTATTTAAACTTTTAATAATTTTATCGTATATTCTCTCTCAATCGTATAGATTTGTTAAACATTTTCACGGGGATTCTCTTTCACAACAATGGCCACCACTTTTAACATAAATGGTATAGTGTTTAATATTCGAAATACTACTTATTTGCGGAAAATTAAAATTTTTAATATATAAATATTCGTTTTCAGCATACCAGAAAATCAGTGGAAGTTGAAATTTCAAAGGAAAATGTTAAGGTTGAAACCAGGTAAATATTTCACCTTAAAAATTATAAAAAGTTCAATAATTATGTATTTTATATACCGTTCTGAAATAACGTTGTTATTTCGAAAACCATTCTAAACATGGGAAGTGGGGGAGTGTTTTGTATTATTCTCTGCTTCCATCTAACAATTTAATAAAAACAAAGATATCGAGAAACTTAACTTAAACATGAAAAACACTATTTAAAAATAGCGCAGTACCAAAAATGCATAAGCAACAAACATCTAGTTAAATTGGTTAACATTTAAAATAAAAAAACATACTAAAGGTTCTGTTTATATTGCTTAAATAAAAAAGATAATTTATATTGATTAAAAGAAAAATAAGAAGATTTAGATTGTTGAAAATAACAAGAAAAATATTGACATTGTTTAAAATTTAAAAAAGGGGTTATTCTTCTTTTTAAACGTTCTTTTGTAATGATCGTTTTTTTAAGAAGTTCTGCTTACTTAAAACTCAACGTTTTAAATACCGATGTCACACTTTATATATTGTTGACATATGTTGTTGGTTCCTTTTATTTGATATAGGGTTCGAGATTATTTTCCCATCCAAACGCCCGTCTTGTCAGAATTTTTGGTAATTCTGCAGTGTACGAACAATGCTGGAATAATAACGTTATTATTAAAAAATCATTCTGAACATGAGGAAACAGGTGTATTAATTTAAAGAGAAAGTAATGTCGGTTGGCATTGGTATCGATGCGGGGTCGGGGATGAACGAAACTTTATAAATAAAATTTAATATTCAGAGCAACTTCAAATTTTATTTAATTTCGTTTAAAAAATGAGAAAAGAGAACTTTTGTTTAAGTTTGAATGATTGCTTTCGTGTCAACATTTCATGTGTTGAAATAGGCCCGTAGCGGTGTTTTGATTGAAATAAGTCTTAGACGACAATCTGACTATTTTAGCGGATTCTCATAAGTGGAGGATTCGAAGGTGAATACATGTTTTGTTTTGGGTTTTTTTTTTATGAAAAACATTCATAGAAATTACTTATTCTACTGTAAGCGAAGTAAATGTCGAAGATAACCAAGTGCATGTATTTTAATGATATATAGACAATATCTCGTACTATGTAAAATGTTTGAAATAACAATATAATAACAATTAAATAATATTTTTAAAAAAACAGGGGTCACTTTTATATATGTTAAATGTTTTGCTAATACTCAATTTTTCGGGAAGATTAGAATAATAGTCGGAATAAAATAGATCAGACATTTTAGCTGATTAGATATTATTATTTTTTTTTTTTAGAAATAAGAATGTATTTTGTGTTGGCATATTGTCCTGTGTAAGATAAACTAAAAATAGTAAAAACACATGCATTCGGAAAAATTTGGCAGTTTCTCTTTCTTCAAACGATAGCTATAAATCGTAAAATCCCTCTTCCTCGAGTTTTCTCTATACCTTGATACGTGGTATCCTATATTTATATATATATATATATATATATATATATATATATATATATATATATATATATATATATATATATATTTCCTTAATGCCATGGAACGTCTGAAAAAAATGCATGGAATCGAAACGTAAGAATTTTTAGTACTCGTGCATAATTTGACCCGGATTCTCGGGAATTTCCGTTAAGCATGGATCGAGCGCGACCGGCAATCATCGGTTTCAGCCGAGCGTTGTTCAAATGTTGAAACTCTAACTTACTTTTTATGTTTATTTTTATGTAATATTTTTTCTGTTATAATAGGGGGGTTTAATTATGTATTTATTTATTAGTTATTCATTGAGTTGGACGTTTGATATAAAAAGAAAGATACCATAAACATTTAATTCAATTTTAAAATCCCATCTGAAATCTAACATGCGGTGTTTTGTCTGTGTACTCATCATTGACTGTAAAAATACCGAATATTTCTTTGTAATTAATAATTATTTTCTAATAGGTCACATAATAATTAAAGATATACAGAAATTTCTTCGATAAGTGAATAATAAAAAGATATATAGGTTGTCGTTTGTATTAAAAAATTCCAAATTGTGAATGAAATTTACGTAGTATTTAATTTTTTTTATTAATACAAAACTCATAATCAAAATACATAGCATTCTCGCATCATGCGCAAAAATGTCGGCTGGTGGTTAAAGTATATTTTACATGTAAATTTGCCGATAAGTGTACGCGTTATTCATATATGTAAACAAAGATAGTATTCGCTATAAAGCATCCTTGGTGCATGAATATTATTTCATGAGAATTGTAATATTATGTGACCAGTAGTTTAGGACTTTACCTGTTAGGTAGTTACACCCCCACATACACATCTACTGTTTTATATATATATATATATATATATATATATATATATATATATATATATATATATATATATATATATATGTATATATATGTATATATATACGTATATTATATAATTATATATATATATATAATTATATATATATATTTTATATATATATATATATATAATTCAATTGCTCAAGCTAAGATTGGAAGAAGTGTCATCATCATCATCATCATCATCATCGGCGGTCACTCGTGTCCGAGAAAGACTGTCCTCCGTTGTGGCTTCTGTGGGTCCTCAGGTGAGCATAGAGCCCAATCCTAGACCAAATTTGTCTTGTGCAACCTGCTCCCAGCCACGTCCTCCCATGTCTCAAGGTCCATGTGAAACCGCTTTAGATTTGCTTTGATGTTGTCTTTATACCTCATCTTTTGGCCACCCTGGGCACGCCTTCCCTCAACAAGCTGAGAATAGAAAATCTGTTTTGGGAGGCGGAGATCTGGCATTCGGACAACATGACCAGTCCACCTGAGCTGGCGTTGAGCAACAGTAGCGGTGATAGTGGGACTGTCAGCCTCACTCAGGACGCTGGTGTTGGTGCGTCGGTCCTTCCAACAAATTCTGAGGATTTTTCGGAGGCATCTTTGGTTGTACGTCTCCAGGGTTTTTACGTGCCTCCTGTATGTAGTCCAGGTCTCAGATCCATAGAGAAGAGTGGGAAGCAAGACAGCTTTATATACCATGATTTTGGTCTTTGCCAGAAGGTCATGGTTCTCAAATACTTTCTTCCTTAGCCATGAGAAAGCCCCCCTGTCACAGCTGAGACAGTGTTGTATTTCATCATCTATGTTGGCTTTTGATGATAGGATGCTGCCTAGGTATGGAAAGTGGTCCACATTTTCCAGTCTAGCGTTGTCGATGGAGATGTTTGGGGGTGAGACTGGAGTACTGTTTCGTGGTGATTGATGGAGGATTTGGATGTTTTTATATTAATTGTTAGTCCTAGCTGTTTGTACGCCCTCGTGAAGGCAACCAGTGTACACTGTAGGCCCTCTTCTGAGAGGGCTACAAGGGAGTTATCGTCTGCATACTGTAGCTCCATAATGGATATGATGTTCGTTCGACCTTTGGCCCTAAATCTGTTGATGTTAAAAAGTTGCCCGTCAGTTCGTTACATAATCCGAACTCCATGGGGAAGATGTTTGTCCGTGAGATGGAGGATAAGAGTAATGAAGATGGAGAACAGGGTTGGGGCAATGACACATCCCTGTTTCACTCCCGCGTCAACTCTGAAGGGCTCTGTTTCATCTCCACTACTACTGAGGACGGTAGCTGACATATTGTCATATAGCAGTCTCAGTACCCGAATGTACCTCTCTGGGAATCCAAACCTTGCAAGAACCAGCCAAAGGGCTTGACACTTAACAGAGTCAAAGGCTTTAGTAAGGTCTATAAAAGCCATGTATAATGGTAAATTTTGCTCCCTGCACTTTTCTTGGAGTTGACGAGCAGTGAAGATTATGCCCATCGTGCCTCTATTTGGTCGAAAGCCACTTTGGGACTCGAGAAGGATGGTTTCTGCAAGGGATGTAAGCCTGTTGGCCAAAATACGAGCTAGGGCTTTCCCTGTGGTAGAGAGGATAGAAATGCATCGGTAGTTCCCACAGTTTGCCTTGTCTCCCTTCTTAAAGATGGAGACAACTAGGGCATCTCTAAGTTGTGCAGGGATTTTCTCTTGTTCCCATATTTTGAGCAGCAGGGCATGGATGTGTCTGAGAAGATCAGGCCCGCCTTTCTTCAGGATTTCTGCTGGGATGCCGTCAGAACCAGCCGCCTTATTGTTTTTCATCTTCCTAATTGCATCCCGCACCTCTTCCAGACTGGGTGGTTCTCCCATGCTCTCAATTATGGGCTGTTGGGGGAGTTTTTCAAGGGCCTCCATCTCTGGAGTGGTGTCCCTGTTCAGAAGATCCTCGTAATGCTCTTTCCATCTATTTGTTATTTCTCCCTTTCCTTTCAGCAGCGTGAGCCCATCCTTAGACCGAAGGGGGCTCAGAGAACGGAAGCTGGGGCCGTATACCACTTTTGTGGCTTCAAAGAATCGTCAGGTGTCCCCAGAGTAAGCAAACTGCTGGATCTCCTGAGCCTTCTTCATCCACCAGAGGTTCTTCAGCTTCATGACTGTCGATTGGACAGCCGCTTTAGCCTTGGCATGGGCAGCTCTTTTAACCTTGCAATTGATGTTATTCTGCCAGGTGATAAAAGTTTGCCTCTTGGTGTCTATAAGCTGTTGGATTTCAGTATCGTTTTCATCATACCAATCCTTATGTTTCCGCTTTTTCTGCCCTAGGATGCTTATACTGGAGTCCATGATGGCAGAGGGCAGCTTGTCCCAGTGCTCTTCAGCGTCATGCGGATACTGCTTGGGCAGGTCCGCGCTAAGAGACGCCTGGAGGTGTTGTTGGTAGGTGATATCGCCCAGCTGCTCGATGTTGAGCTTTGGTCGGCTCTGTCTTTTTTGCATCCTTTGCTTCCGCATTAAATGGATAAACATGATGGAGCGAATAAGACGGTGGTCGGTCCAAAAATTGTCTGTACTGGTCATTGCCCTGGTGTTCAAGGAAGAAGTATAGTCATTCACATACAGTACTCTTTCGCTGTTTCATAGCACATCAGTTCGGCTAGACAAGCAAATACCTTAAGCAAAGATATACATATATATATACATATATATATATATATATATATATATATATATAAAGAGAGAGAGAGAGAGAGAGAGAGAGAGAGAGAGAGAGAGAGATGAAATTGCCGAACATCAACGTGATGGTTGTACGTTCAATCCTCGGCTTGACAAAGTAGTTAATGTCCCCGCACTGACTTTCTATGATACAAAGAAACAGTACTGTATGATGATAAATATATATTCAGCCCCCACTTTTTGGGTGGAACACTGTCATAAATTAATCCTAGACACTACTTAGATATCGATAAAGCGAGACTTGTTGTGTGGGCGTTTGTGAATAAGTAATCAGTCCAAAAACTGGTGCTGAGTGCTCATTTTAATGGACATTTGTTAAGGTCATTTGCGAGCACTGCTCTCATGCGATGGTGGGTATATCAGCAAACTATCAACACGATTGCTATAGGTTAAATTCTCAGTAATGGATAGATGCTAGTCCAGCCACACTGATGAGTTGTTATACAATGAAACAGTATCGTATGTTGAGTGTATATATATATATATATATATATATTGATATATGTTGAGTGTATATATATACATATACATATATATATACATATATATATATATACATATATATATATATATATATATGAGAGCAATTAGTCAATAAAACATGTTAACACACTTTGTAAAAGAATTAAAAACATTTAATCTGAAAAAGAAACGCTTGATAAGTGGATAGTTCTTAATCCGCGGAGTTTCGAAGAAATACATTTCTTCTCATCAGAGGGTAGGAATTAGCAAAATGCGGGATAGAATTTTGCATACAAAAGTATCTGATGAATGTGAAAGTAAGTCAAATATCTTACCTGATAACAGCAAGGGGAAACATTCAAATAATATTAAAGAAAGAAAAATAAAATATGCTTTTAATACGGCTGCCGAGAGATAATGAAAATAAAAAAAGATCAGGAAAGAAGAAGAGAATAAAACAGATCAGGAAAGAAGAAGAGGAAAAATTAAATGCTGATAGAATTAAATATAAAGTAGAAAATCAAATGTCAAAATGGCCCAGACAAAAAGATGTTAAAAGGCGCGAAAAATATAGGGCAAAAAATAGATCAACTGAAATGTACAGGTTATAACTTAAAAAAAATGTCAGCAAGAGTTGTTAAATGACACTTAATGGAAATAAATAAATAAATAAAAATAAATAATAAATATAAAAAATAAATAAATAAAAAATTAAATATAAACTTCACAAATATTTTTTAAGGGGAGAGGATCGCCGGTATATGCAAATTCAGGATAAAGCAAGTAAGCATGTAAGTAAATGCATATAGTAAAATATAAGTAAATATACATACAAGATATGAATGTGGAGGTAGATTGATATAGTAGATCGATAGGAATATCCAATGACTAAAACGGAAATTACAGATAAAAAAAAATCGCAGATAAAATACCGCTCCAGCAAAGAAGAAATAAAGAATTAAAATAAAGGATTATTAAGTTACCAATTATTAGGAAAGTATGTAAAACAAAAAACGATAAATGTAAGGAAAAATGATATATCTATCTGAAAGCTTAAAGAAATAACAATGTAATTTCAAAATTACCATAATTAAATTTGGACTTCTGTTTGCAGAAAGAGATCAGTTCGTTTTTAGAATTGATTACATTGTTACTTTGAGGGGAAGTGATTATAGTTATAGCTTCGTGTGTGCAGAGGCAACGTGGCTTAGAACCTGGAGTATGAGACTTCACTTTTTTATGATGGGCTATTTGATTGAGAAGGGGGTATTATTGGAGTTAACTTTTTTAATTAAAGTGGTTAGAGAAGTTCGTTGGGTATTATTACAATCATCGTTGTTAAAAGAAGAAATGTCATTTGATATTCTTTTCTTAATTAATGTTGAAGTAGCGCCTATATATGTATGTACTTTATTTTAATCTCGAGGTCTTATATTAATATTGATTTGCTGATTTGTATTAGTTAAATAGTTTGTATTTTGTTCATAATGTTCAACAAATGGTGAGACAATGATTGTATGAGGACTATTTTGGAGGGGATAATGAGTGTTGTTAGTGTTAGGATTGCTGTTAGGAGAATTATTATTATTATTATTATTATTATTATTATTATTATTATTATTATTATTATTATTGCTAGTTGTATCATTGTAGATAGAGGGGCTGCTCGAGTGGTATTTTGGATTAGTAACTCTATCAGATTGAGAGTGGGAATTAGGATAACTTGAAGACGAAATATCAGTGTCTGTTATGGGATGATTCCGTGGGAGCTCAGTAATTGTGCATGAATATAAGACATCTTCTTGGATGCAATCATAATATTGTGGGCAAAATGTTTGTTATTACAATTACAGTTAGTTTGGGGTTTAATTGAGAAAGGGATTTTTTGGTCTGATTTAATTTGTTTGTTATTAGATGTTAAGATTCTTTGTGATAAATCCGGCATTGTTGAATACGAAATCCTGATTGAGTTTTATTGAAAAATTTTGACATTTAGGCTCAATGGAGGATTACACCAAATATTTTCTTTCTCCTGATGCGAATTAGTGGGTTAGAGGTATGATTAGTATTTTGGTTTGGATTATATATGTAGACTTGTTCATTGCTATTGATAACGGCAGATCTTGTTATTTGAACTGGTTTCTTACGAGTGATAATGTGTGTGATTACAGATTTAGGGCGGCCTGCAGGAGGGGCATAATAGTTTCATTTAATATTTTCCTTGTGTCCTGAGTTCCTTAAGGAATTATTGGAGAAAGTAGCATTTTTTTACCAGTAGAAAGAGCAGAAATGCTTCTAGAGACGGGTGGTACTATAGATTTTATAATTCAGCTGTGCTGGTTACAAGATTTATGGACGTATAAAAATGTGATGTTAGGTTCATGATAGAGGCTATGAGTGTCGGTGTTTAGATTAAGAGTTTTTTGTTTGTTTCGATAATTATAGAAATCCCAAAGTTATTATAAAAGTTATGTAATTTTTTATTGTTTTCTGGTACTCTCTTATTTCATTATATATATATATATATATATATATATATATGGGGGCATAGTATCATCTACGATAGTAATAATTCATACGGATATGAATAAATAAAAACATACATGAACTCATGAAATCCTTGCAAACTTGAAAACGGCTGTAATTCATTTAATACACATGCATTGCAGACAGCGTTACAAAAATAACAGAGGGGCGTGAAACACATATTAATATATCCATGTATTGGTAACCTTATATGTATTCTTGTTTTTAATATAAAGCAGACGAGATATTTATTCTGAAAATAAACTTTAATATTAAATACGATGATTGATAAGCGATGGCGAACAGTGACCGGGTATTTGTTTTGAAATGCATTTTTTAACTCAGATTGTCAGTATAAAATATAGATTACGATGTAAGGTGAAGGAACGAGAATCGAAAATCATTTCAAATTACAGGTCCAATTTTTTCCTCATATAAAAATAGAATATATTAGAAATATAGGAATATTTTAATCTTCGCTCTATATAGTTACGGCTATGTGAAATACATTTTTACTGAAAATGCATGCCGAGTCTTTTCTATATTTTCTATAACATATTCTTATTTCCCAAAATTTTAAATAACATTTTTTGCGATTGCATTTACAACACACATACCTGCACACACACATATATATATACATATATATATATATATATATATATATATATATTTATTTATATATATATATATATATATATATATATATATATATATATATATATATATATATATATATATACACGTGTGTGTGTACCAACAGTTCAACCCGGCTTTGCTCGGGTTTATTGTACGTTTAATAAGTGTATATGCATATGTATGTATTAAAAAGTGTGTCTATATATTGTAATGCCTTTCTATATAATAGACTTCCTCAACTTCCATGGAGAAAGGTTGCAAGACACCGCAGAAGTCATTTTTTTGTTTACTTTTACTCCAATTTTGACCCCTGAACATTTATTGTTTTAGGCTCAAATCAAATTAAAATGTCAGACCCATATCCAAGTAATCTAAAATATCATATTTTTAGACCGAAAACTGGCCAAGGGGTTTAGTAGAATCTGCAAAGTTCAAGTCTTTCAACTTTGACTCCTTGGCAGCCAAATGTATGCCCAAAAACTTATGAACAACCTTTCTGAACCTCTGAATATATTTTATATAAAATTTCGAATGTTTAGACCTCAAATGGGCTTAATAGCTTGCTAGAGACCACAAAGGTGCACATCTTATGAACTGTTACCTCTTGGAAGAAAATTTTCAACAGAAAACGATCAAACTCCTTGTCTCATGTCTGAATACATTTTATGTAAAATTTCAAATGTTTAGACAAAAATTAGCTTAGTTTGCTAGAGACCGCAAAGGTCAAACCTTAATATTCCTATTTATAGAAGCCAAATTTTCCACCAAAACACGAGTCAAAAGCTATCCATATTGCTGAATACATTTTATGTAAGATTTCAAATCGTTAATTGGTTGAGTTAGGCACCGGAGAATTCATTTCTTTAAAACTTTAACCCCAATGTTGACCACTGAACAGTTACTGTTTTGGGCTCTAATAAAATTATAAAGTTAGATTCATATACACGTAACCTTTATAAAATATTTCAAGTGTTTAACCGAAAATTATCGGAGGAGTTTGGTAGAGTTTCAAACGTCAAATCGTTGAAGGTTACTCTCTTTAACAGCAACATTAAAGAATAGAAATTGGATTATTGCCCTCACTGTTAACAGGCTAAACCTGCCACTGCGAAGAGGTCGCCAAGAGTAAGTAATTTTAAGAAAGATAGAGGGAGAGAGAAAGAAAAAAAGAGAGAAAGAGACATACATACACACATACATACATACATACATACTTACATACATACATACAGATCTTGGCTGCATCAACTGAGAGGTAAAGACTTGCCAGTGCAACACAATTTTGACTTGGATTTGAATCGATCGGGCAATTGAGAAACACGTTATTGATGATTCGCAGAAATGGTCAAACCGAAGTTGATAAGTATTTAATAAGATATAAAATATTATATACACACACACACACACACATATATATATATATATATATATATATATATATATATATATATATATATATATATTATAAATAAATGCATATATGTGCATTTATATATACAGGTGTGTGTGTGTGTTCAGAAATGAAAAGAAAACAAATCGATATATATATATGTATATATATATATATATATAAATATATATATATATATATATATATATATATATATATATATATATCAATCAACGTTTTATTTTATTTTCGATTTTTCCTCGGGATAATTTTTTTTTCCAATACACACCACTATAGTTTTAAAAACAATCTTAGTTTTCGTGTTAATATTATATCAAAGCTCTTGTTTTATTTCAGAGCAAAGAAGAACACACACTTTATACTGCACTATACTAGGATTGTAGTTTAATATGCATTAATAAACGTCAACACGAACTCCAGAAAATGTTTACAGAACATAGCAATTATTTGAATGTATTATTATTCTATTATGTGCTGCATAGGCACTTTTGAAACGTTATACACGCTAAACTCATTAAATGCATTTTAAATAATTGCAATTAAACAGCATGACCTCTTCTACAATTTATGTTCTGTAAACAGTACATAAATAAACAAACCTAAATTAAGGTTCAGCTAGGCTTACACTACTGATAATAAAATCTTTAATTAGTACCTGAATATAAAAAAAAACACTTTTATTTCATACGAGCAGTTTCGCCCGACTTTGATCGAGCCCTATGTAATGTTCATAACTTTATGTGCACATGTATATATTAAAAAGTGGTAAAATGTACGGTAATGTCTTTCGATACAATAGGTGTTCTTAACTACCATGAAAACAATTGGGACAGACCTCAGGCATCATTTTTTTTTAAATTTGGACCCCTATTTTAAGTCCTTAACATTATTTTTTTGGATTAAATTCATTAAAATATATGACCCATGTATAAATAACCTACCTTCAAGTTTTCACTTGTTTGACCACAAAATTGACAGGAGTTAAGTAGCGTCTACCAAGGTAAAGTCTGTAAACTTTGACCGGTTTCCAGCACAATTTTTCGCCCACGAACTGATTAAAAGTCTTGTGGCATGTGTGAATACGCTTTATGTAAAATTTCGAATGTTTAGACCCCTAATTAGCTTAATAGCTAGCCTGATACCGCACAGGTAAAATCTTTTGGAAGCTAAATTTTCAGAAAAAAAATCGATTAAAACGCTTGTGCTATTGCAAAATATTTAGAACAAAAATTGGTTGAGTAATTTGGTAAGGAACGCAGAGGAAAATTTTCTTTATCTTTTGACCCCAGAAATACCCCCTAATCATTTATTGTTTTGGGCTCAAATCAAATTATAAATTAAGATACATGGCAAGTACATATCTTAAATTAAAAGTTTTTAGACCCAGAATTGGCGGGGGAGTTTAGTAGAGTTCTCAAAGGTCAAATCGTTGAACTGTTACTCACACAAATTTCTGGCCAAAACCCAATTAAAAAGATATCCACAAATTTCATAACCCCTTATTTCAAATCCAGCGTCTGTAGGCCGAAAATTGACAGAGTTATTTGGTAGGAAATTGTACACAGACAGACCGACAGAAAATGTAACTTTTGTAGATATATAGGTATTACATTTGTTTTGGAGAGTTTTGCAAATTATTACGTACTGGCAAAACGTTAAAGGTCAATTCAAATAGATACCCCCCCTTTGAATATCAAAGAGCTCTACCCATTTCGATAAGTTAAAGTGGTATATTCTATTGTTCACGACTGAACATTCCACACCGCTTACGTATTTTCTTTTTCTGGATTATCTGCGTCAAACATAGGCAGCGCCTTACTATTTAGCACTTTGAGTTTACATTGTTTGTATGAATACCACTACATCCTAATAATCCTATGATCACATGAAACGTTGCGCTACAATTACGTGGTCTCCAGTCGGAATGTCATCGAAATAGGCATTGTTTGTATTCATGCATTGGGTCTGGTCATCTGGGCTCATTCTAACTCTCACAAGTCCTTCACTCACATTCTTAAAGTCATGTCAGACCATTTCTGTGGTTGATTTACCTAATCTTGGCACACTTTTTTAAAAACAGCCAGCTGTTGCATATGGGCTGGCGCCGATATTATATTGGTTTTTTTTTGCCCTATGCGGTTCAGATATACTATTTTAGTAGGTGCTGTAGTCACACCAGTATACAGTTTTCGGTATATACATCTGGTTTATACTACGATACGTTTAACAGGTATCTCACATACAACTAGGATGCTGTTTTCAAAGTGACGGAATACACGGCGGAATTGAACACGAATTGTCTACTCATCTCAAAAGGTGTTAATCAAGTTTCTTGAAATGTAATAAAATTATTCGTCGCAATGTATGTTGATAGACCCCGTCCTTGTTAGAACGTCTTCAGATAGTTCAATATATTTTTCACCTTTTACCGAAACAGCCGTCACCAGATGGCAAACGAAGTGAAACTGCAGTCAATAAATATTTAATATTCATTGTTACTCGGACCAATATTTTTTAAGGTTTAAAGCAGGTTCTAATAAGAGAATTCGTGATGTATCGATCAATTACAACATAATCAGGTTCAATGACGGCGATTTTACAGACCGACCTGAGAAAACTTAGCGTCAGTTTTTTTTTTTTATAATGTAGAGTGTATGTCTTATATGACGATAACACATTTTTTCTGTGAATAATATTGAAGTGGTAAAACTCTAATGAATTCATGAATCCAATTTTAGTAGGTTGGACATGGTATCATTCAACCCCTGTGAGAACGAATATAACTGATAATTGTTATAATATAGTTTAGTGAAAGAGTTGATTCTGTGAAGAGTATCGAGAAATGTCCGATTGCGATGCTGGATCCACTTTGTTGGCTGGCGACTCAACTCCAAGCAAGGAGGGACTACCTTCAGCTGAACAGGCTTGACTTGATACTAACAATTTTATATAATAGTTGATTTGCTGAGGAATCAATGGTATCTGGAGAATAGTAATGAAAATAGTGTATGTGCGTAGCTTTAGTGGCAAGTATTTTTTTCATCATTCGCAGAACTCACCGGCTTGAAAACATGTCAATGGAAAATTACCCAAGTATGCATAAGATTTGCTATCAACAAATCGGAAGGTCTATGAGCGTAATGTAGTGTAGTCTGATACCGTATAATCCTACCGATTACTTATATATGTCGTACACGAGCAAATTTCGACCGTAGACTCTTGAATTGATTTTTGCGTTGTTGGGAGAAGCTTCCGCTGCAAGGTGATAAAAACTGACCACGTTGGGTGCGGCAGCTATACTCTACTGCTTGCAATATAGAACCCCACTTTCAGTTACCCCAACTAGCATTACTGTCAACTGTCTGCAGGAGTTTCGAAAGAGATGAGAACAAAAGTGTACCTAATAAGAGGTTTGAAGAATGAGTATCCATTAAAGAGAGAGAAACAAACGAACGCTGCTGTTGATTCAATGAGACTGTTATCCGATAGTCAAAAGCAAAGGATCTCCTTTGAACGGACTATCTAATGGAGGCGTGTTTATTTATCGTACACGGAAATCGGTACTACTTTAACAGACCATTGGTATTACTTTAACGCCATTCAAATAGGTGCCTACTCGCGTGTTTGTTGCAAAGGTATTGTATAGTGTACATATTCTAGAACAGTGTTATCATAAAGTGTCGACAATATATTTTTAGTTATTGAAAACAACCAGAATTTTTGGTCGTTGTTTTTTTTTCTGTTGTTGCTTTCTGAATACAACGTGCCTTAAAATGCAGAAACCGACACAAAGCCCGCGGCAAGCTTACTAATTTAATCTTAATCACAATCGGGGAATTTACTACTTCCTTTAATATGAGAATATCGATTTCTACATTTCATGGAATCTGCGTATGGAGAATGAAATAACCAGAATCGACCAACCTCGGTCCTTGTGCGGATCGATTATGGCCAACGTATTTTAATGTATAAGCTATTTGGGTCAGCTGTTAAAATGTTTCAAGGTGCTCCGTGATGGTGGATACACCTGTATTCGAACACTTATGTAGATGAACCCCCGTTAGAGTGTTCATTTTGCTACTTGCCATGTATTCGTAATTGTATCTAGTCCCTTCTTAGGCAAATTTGCTATACAGTCCGTTTTTTATCACTAGAGTAGACCAATAATACATCCATTGAGAGCATATTTTTCACGAATTGTATCATCGTGTAAATCATGGCTGAATAAGCATTTTACTCGTAACTTCTGCCCTGTAGCCTGACCAGCTTGTAAGCGGATCAGATCGCCATTTACGCACAAATGCTGAACCAGTAAACAAACAAAATATGGTGCTATTGAGTAGCGCTGTTAAGTTTATTCCTTTAATAATGCCATCGAGTTACGCAAGGTGTATATCGGGAGAAAATTCCTGAATATAACAACTCCCATCGTTTACTAAGGAAACGCTTGGTTGCTTGTGTCGACTAATTTGCTCAGAGATGGGCCTTCTTTGTACAATCTGATGAAAGCTTCTTAATCATTATTTTGATAGAGATGATGTTGCTTAATGCGTGATCCCACCCATTTGGGACTTAAGATGTAATCCGTTTGATGATTGCTATGGCAAAACGAAACCAAGTTTGCGCAGCAAACTTGCTACACAGAAAAGCAAAAACAAAGAAAAAAACATACATTTCGTCTGCTGACGACATTACGCATATCACGGATTTTGCTTTTTCGTCTTTAATGAATAGATTCTCATCTCTTGAAGCCCGTAAGCTAAGCATACTGTAACCTTTCCGGCCTTTCACTGAGGAGATCGAAGCTGTAAATAGAATCCGTTACACACACTGCACGCACAACACATTGTATTGTAATAAATAAACAATATTTATACTTTATCTTTACCTGATATCCTATCATCATTTATCACCAAAAACTTATCGCTTAAAATAATAGAAAATATAAGCGAAGGCATTAACAGTATTGTACATATAATCAATTGCTTGGTCAGTTTATTCAGTTAAATATACGCTAGAAAATAGAATGTCTCTCAGTTTTATAAGTTTGCTTTTTTCATACAATGCTGATTATTTTTCTGTTATTATAATTGTTTACATCCTTATTTTTCTGATTTAATTTAGTGTTATATTTATTTCTTCATTTCCCAATATTTCTTTGAATCCTGACATTTCTTTTTCTTCCAGCTGTGATGCAATGTGGGGAAATCTATAAAGAACACAATTAAATATGACTTCTGAACTTGTAACTATAAAAATATATGGACTAAGTCGCCAGCAGTTAAAGTAGGTGCGAAGGAGTTTGTGGTAAACCAAACAAATGTACGAACTTCCTTACAGCAAAAGAGTATCATGGTCGATATACCAAGATCAAAAGACTTCGCAAAGAAACCTATTTTGGTGTACAGGTGCACGCAAGAAAAAACAATTATAGTGTTATCAATATAACAAGTTACTAAGCTAGATCTGATGAGCTTTCAATGTTTGACAAAATACCAAGTGTACAAAAACTTAAATTAGTTTTTTTTTTTTTTTTACTATAAATAAACGATACTTGTTGTTATTGATTATTAAATTGTTAAGAATCCAATAACAAACTAAACAAAATAAAAACAAACTTTGTTTTTCTAGTGTCTGTTTCATGTGATTTTTGTATTTGTGAAAATAGCGGTGCTTGTGATTTTCAACCGGCAATCCGCAAGTTAAGAATTCAATAAAAAATCGAAAATGATAAAAAATTAACTTTTCTTTTTTTTTTTAACTTTTGCCGCTTGTTTTCGTTTTGGTATTTTAGGAATAGCAACGCTTACGATTTCCAATTGGCGATCCGCAATGTTAAGAATCGAATTTCGAAATGACCAAAATACAAACAGACTTTGTTTTTGTAAACTTATGTTGTTGTTGCAATTCGCTTTGTTTCTTTTTTTTGGGGGGGTGAAAGTAGCGACTCATTCGATTTCTAAGAGAATATACTGGTAGTTTAACTGTTCGTAGCTATTATTGTTGATGTTTTTATTTAAATCAACCCGAAATTGCCAAACCAACAGAAAAACAATCGATCACAGAGTCAGAAATTGATAATGGCATCAAAGAAATTAACAAAGAAAGGATGTTGGATAGGACTATATACCTCTGGAAACATGACGCACATGATAACATATTCAATAATAAGCTATCTATTCTTCTCAATAACATTAGATACACTGGAAAGATGCCCGCAGATATGCTTATCGCCACATTAATCACAGGATTAGCCTGAACCATACATTGAAGCTTCTACATAAAATAGTAATGATGAGACTGCGAAACACAATACGGTATGAAATATCAGAAGTACAATTTTGTGTGCTTTCTCTTTGAAAGAAAGGGACATCATAGGGGTCAATATGGATAAAGTTAGTAAACTTCGGATTTTGGACATCTTCCTCGACAAAAGATCCTTTTAAACAAATTTCTTATTACGTGAAAACATCAGAGAAAAAGAAACAATTGTTGTTTGAGGGCGAAAGTAATATTTTTGGATATGTAGAAGAGGCTGGATATCTGAGTTTTACTTGCCCTATCAAAATGCAAACTCAAGCTTACAAAACAACGGAGAGTAGATCAACTGAGTCCAGAAGTCGCGATGGTGTCTTTATTTCCACTACCTGAAATATAATTATATGTAAACCTTACACAAATAAACTATTACCCAACAAATTTACGGAGGAATAAAACTTAACCTGGTCTTCAATAAAAAGGGCATTCATCTTAACAATTCACCTCTAAATTATTTTCCGAAACGCCCAGTGCATTAGGGATAATAAGAATTAGAGCATAAACCAATATATTCGAGGGGATTAAAGAATCGCTTTATTTGAAAGAGGTTAACAACTAAAAAACACCTTCGATGCCTGTTTATTACCAGAAAATAATACATCAGAATAACCCCTGCCCCCCAAAAAAAGAAAAACATTAATCAGCGAAGAGATGGCTCTACATATAATTTTCCATGTTTAATGGACACCATTGAGCCCTCATTCCTAATAAAAACCAAATTGTCCGAACCTTATCAATTTTCACTCTTTCATTACGTTCACTAACTCCTCTTTTCTCTTCTAAATAACACTTAAAATCCGCCTCCTCCGTACTCATACTCTCTGCCTACCCACACAATCAAGCCAATACAGAACACCACGTTACAAAAAGCGAACTGTGTGAAAGATCACACCAGACCATGAAGCGATAATGAGGTGGAATATGAATAAAGCATATAGCTCTGCACCCCAGAAAAATATCCAAAAGCAAATGTAATCAACATGAGGAATTCTAAACCGGGAAAGGAGACTTAACTGTTATCAGGGTAAGAGAGAAGTGAACTGTTTATTAATGATTATGGAGAACGCGAACAGTGCTTATGGCGTGTTTCTGTCTGAATTCTTTAATAATGCTTTACATAGAGAACTGTAGAAAAATACTTCTATTAGGCAGGTACCAATCAAATTGATGATGACAGACTATAAAAACGTTACCAAAGTTATTGGCGGCTATATTTCATATATAAATCGGCGGTCTCTTCCCACACTTACTCATTATTAGTGTTATGACCCATGTTTCATTGTAAGGATCTGAAAGCATCTTGAAGGCGTTTCTCTTCTTTTCCTATATCCAACCCCATATTTAAAAAACCCTGAAATTTGCTAGTCTAAATGTCCTATGCTTGAAAGACGCCCTTCGTAAACTACGAGTTTTACATTACATTTAACGCCTTCGTGGGGACATATGCTATTTTAGGAGACCGACTTTATTCAAAGTTGTTTTTAATGTGTGCTATTTTAGAACATGCACCCCGTTTCATCACATTTAGATGCCCCCACAAGAGATGTTCTAACTAGTAAAGCGAAATTCCTCTGGGCTGTGATTTCCAGTATTTGGACATTTAAATGACAGGCCCTTTGTAGTAGTTAACTATGTAGCATTTTGACATGTTGGAGTTTATGAGCTCAAAAACATGTCGAGATTTGCTGTTTATTTCGGCTAATTGAAAGTGTTATTAATTCAAAATTTTCGAATAATTCTTGCAGGATAGTGCAGCGTTTTCCTAGATAAAACTTTGGGCAGGGAAAATACTATACGTCGTCCTATAACCCAATATAAGAAGTAATACAATTACGACATATCCAAATTCGAAAAGGATGATGAATTCCGGAATAACAAAGAAACCCTGACCAAGTAGATACGTTTCAGATTGTGTGCAACTTTCATGTTACATATGTTCTTAATTATGAGAGTATACAAAAGTTGTAAGATTGACCAAGTCATCTACATATAATTTTTTGACTCACAAACTAGCCCACGTTTGGATAAACTTAGATAGTGCTAAATCTATATGCTGGAAGTTTTAGAAGTAGGTGTTCGAATTAGAAGATCTTAAGGAACAGAATTTACTAAAAATACGGAGGTAACTGGCGTAGGTTATAATTCGAAATAAGTTCTTGAGGCATTTTGAAACAAAAAAAGAAGAAACTTCGTTGTCGATAATAGTCGCTTACTCAACCTTACTTATAAGGTAGCGAAAACGACACTAGAATCTAGATAAGTTTGGGTTGGCTTATTGGTTAGAAGGGTGGCGTTCACAATTTGGTTATAATTTCTTGGCATTATAAGGCATGCGTTTTAAGATTTTTTTCTTTCCGCTCATTAATTACTGTTCCGTTTCAAACGGGTAATGATTTCTACGAAGTGTCTAGTCGGCAGGATCGAAGCAAAAAATATCGCATCACTAGCACATTGCAAAATGCCACCTTAGACAACTAACATGGCCACTTCACTGCGTGATGAGTAGTGTCGACACCATACTTATATAGACGTAGCTAGTGTAACAGTGTACCGTGAACACAAACGACCAGGTCTTGAGGGGGGTATTTGCTCTCATTTAAAAGAATCACTTTTTTCATTTAGTTCGATCAGACAATGGCTCAATCCTACGCTTATTTACCTGATTTATTCGTCTTGTGATGATAAATGTGGCTGAGTGCGAAGATTGTATAAAAGATTACGATGTGTTGGAGGCCATGAAAGAAGACTACTTTAAAATCTATATGGATTAATAAAGTGTGCACCCGCCTTAGGGGGAAGCAGACAAATTGCTCCGAAACGAGTGCTTATTTGATCATTAGTGTTGACAGTCTTTGAAATACATAATCTCTGGGAGGTTACAGTGAGATTATCTGCCTGAGACAATAGGATTGAATTTCTCGGATTTAGGAACAGGAATCCGCGCTTATTTTTGCATTCTGCCCCTTGGGTGAGGAGCATCAAATATATACCAGCAGCATACCCGGAGTAACACAGAATTGAATGAGATACATCCAAATGTATGCTAGCAGAATACACGGGCGCTTGGGGTTGAATGAGATAGATGCAAATATATACGAACAGAATACCTAGCGTTGTTTCGGATTGAATGACATTGATTGAAATATATACTAGCAGAATTTTTTCCGTTACCCAGGATTTAAGGAGATTAATGGAGATATATACTAGAATACTACCCGGTGTTGTCCTGGATTGAATAATGTAGGTTAGAATAGATACTAACAAAATACCCGGCATCGCTTGGGATTTAATGAGATATGTGGAAATATATATTAGCAGAATATTCTGCATCGCTCTGGATTGAATAAGATAAGTGGGCATATATAGAAACAGAATACCAGGTATCGCTCGAGATTTTATCAGGCAGGTTCAAATAAATACAAACAGAATTACTGGCATAGCCTGGAATTGAATAAGATAGGTATAAACACAGAACAGACCAATACTTGGCGTCGCTCCGGATTATATAAGATGGCTGCACATATACACGAGCAGAATACCCGGCATTGCTCAAGATTGGATGAGATAGGTGAGTAAAATATACTTGCAATATCTCCGGCGTCGCCCGATATTTGCAGAATTCCTGGCCTTGTCCCGTATTTAATGAGCTAGTGGCAAATTTATAATCGAAGAATAATCAGCGTCACTCTGGATTAAATGAGATTGGTAGAATATAATGTTTTACCAGAAATGGCTTAAACAATTTTCTATCTTAAAATTACTTTATTTGTGAAGTAGATTCCGGAGATGGCTTAAACAGTTTACGATGTACAAATTAGATTAATACATGTATATTTTGGTTTACTATGAAAGTTTACTAGGCCAGTGGCTATAGGGGGTTATCTATATTTTTTTAATTTTTCATGTTATTATCCTGGCATGATGTGAGGATTGGAGAGTTGGGTAGAATGAAGCATGTAGGAGAAGTAATTTTAAGTTCTCTTTTGAGGGTTGGGTTGGAGAAAGTAATGTCCGTTTTGGGGTCAAGAAGTATGTGAAATTGTTTCATATATGTATTTAAATTACTCGTCTTCGTGTAGGTAAAATTATTTTAAATATGTGTTGTATATTCACCGTCCATGCAAAGGTAAAATTATTTCGTATACATGCTGTAAATTATCAACCCTAGGTAAGATACAATAATTTCATACGTCTAATAGCGTTCCGAGCTAGGTAAATATTATTTTACTGGAAATAGCAGAGGATACATAGACATTTAAAATTCCTCTCTCCTAAGAATAACAAATATATTAAAAATTCAATTTTCTCATTGTTTATACGGTCCGAGGCAACGCTGGGTAACCCCACTAGTTGTAAACAAATTATTCGTTAATTGTATTTCTATTTTATTCTTCAACTCACATATCATGTATTCATTGACAGTGTGAGTGTTCCCTATGTAATGCATACTGTGATTTTAGTGTTATCGTGCGATCAGACGAAGAAGCCCGAATAAATCTATCTAAATAACATCTAATATTTCTATATAAATCTGTTAGAACAAAGAATTAACCCGATTAAACATATTAGTTACACACCAAATCTATTACAACGTGAAAGATAACATTACGGCAAAGAATACAAACATAATTTTTAATCATTCAAGCAATAATGTACAAAATATGGAAATATTCCTAGTGTAACGCATAAAAAAGACCGTTCTTATTAATGTACTTGAAGGTATTTTTCATACAAAATAAAGAGAATAAAACGGTAAACGTACTTTTTAAAAACTTTTTCTTTTCCTACAACTCTGGTCAACGTTGACTGTTACACTGCAAATGGTAATATTACAGCCCTTGAAAATTTCATTCTGGAAAAAATTCTACCTGATGGAAAACTTTGAAGCAGTTAGCATTCTTTAACTATTTCGCCAACGACTGAAAACACACAAAAAACAGAACAAAACAAATAACCGATGCTACACTGCAAAAAAAAAAAAAACTAATGAAAAATAGATCGTTATAAAACCATCAGATAAATAGAAGAACGCCTACAAAGATTCAGTAATTACTGTCTAAAGGCTTGACCAATAAAACGATCACATACAGAAACCCAATGTTCTAGAAACACCATACGGAACAACATAAATGTTTCTGAGTTTGCTCTCGAATTCATGACGAATTTTTCAACGTCGATCGCGAAGATTAATCTGATTCGAAAATATCTCGAACCAAATAGATTTATGTTCTTCGTCAGACCAAAAAAATGATTACGGGTATTTAGTTCGAAAATACCGTGGGGGTACTATAACAACTGTTCAATCCCAATATTTCACTGTTCCATAATAGGCAGAAATATTAAATTTAGCTAATCGAGGCAATGACGTTTATTTAGCTTTTGAGTCCGTTGTAAACAAACGATGTAACAACGTTACACTAACAGATTCTTCAGCAAATGATTTTAAACGTCTCATAATCTCTCAACAATTAGTATTGGCACGAAATGCTAAGAGCAGATAAAGAATACGAACAAAATTTGGAAACATTCGGAAGATTGCCAAAATGTTAAGTGTGTAAGAAACATACTTTAAATACAGTGGAATAGGGTATAGCGTGCGTCAGACATTCAATATATGCAACTAATTTCATCTACCAAGAGAAGAAAAGGCACAGTCAAAAATAATTCTCAGTGTAAATTAAATAATGTGCACTCCAAAAATGGACACAAGAAAACAGAAATATATACCCTTATCTACAAAACGAGTAGACTATACAGAAACAAAAGAATCTACCACCAGTGCACTGCAAATGATGCGATGTATTGCATATCGTACAATTCTACCCGTTCATTTGTAACAAAGTTTGGCAAGCTTGATCATAAAATATGGCGTTGTATGACCAAACAAAAAATAAAAAAGACAGTAAAACAAACAGACACACCCCTTTCTCAATCAGAGAAAAATTCACGCAAATCCGTTATTGTCAAGGTGTTTAATTCAACTGCATAATTACATATAAAATCTTAATTGTGTTTGCATACGAGGACGATTCTTAATAAATCTACTTCGCTAAACAACTATTTAAATCACCCCTTACAGGAGCTGGCAAAAATTAACTTTAGTGGAAAATTATGTTTACTAATAAATACGTGCGGAACTATTTAAACACACACACACATACACACACGCACACACACACGCACACACACACACTCACACATACAAATGTGTATTTTACAAATTATGCCTCTTTTTGTGCAGGATTAATAGCTTGAAATTTGGAATTTATCAGCCGACAATTTAAATGAGAGAATATACAATTTAAAGTTGAAAAAACAAACGAAAACGTGCCGAACGGAATTCCTTTGAAACAACCCATTTATAGCAAACAACCAGACGCTAATAAACAAATTACTTACATCATATAAAAAAGCATAACAAGAAGATTGCGTATGCTACTAATAGAAAACGAAAAATATCACACAAACTATGCAATGAGAACAAAATAAAAGTACTAGAAACAGTGATGTGTAGAAACAGAAAGACTGTTTCAACGTAAACAAAAAGGGGGGGTGAAATGTTAAGAAAAACAGAACTAAAAACCGACACAGACCGCTGATGGGATGACTCGACTATAGAAACTTCTTGCATTTCAGTTCTACAAATACGAAATTAACTAAACTGGCACAACGGACTTGGAATGTCATTGAGAAACTAATGAATGATATTTCTTATGAAAACGCACACTTTAAATAAAATCGTAAATATTTCTCGATATCAAGTATATCATACAAGTTACAAAGACGAAATACTGAACGCTACCTAAGACAATTAAAACAATTCCTCGCAAGGATTACGCTAGAGATAGTTTACCTTTCAAAAAAGAGTCGATAGGAGGGAAAATTGTTAGAAGCTTAATTTCGATCCATGTACATCTGAACAGTGAAGTTTGATGAGAAACATAAAGCGACACGTTGAGTATGGACCCAAAGCAGAAAAGACGTCCACAAGCTTTTTTTTCCGGTGGAAAAAAGCTTGAGAACAAGAGTTGTGTGTACACGGCCGTGCATTACATAGGAACTTTTCCGATCACTATAAATAGAACGACAGGATTCGACGTTCGGAAATGTGGTGTTATTTGTATTTTGAAGGAGGCCATCTCGGCATTCAGTGCTACAGATGTTCTCTCTTTTGTTTTAATTCAAATATAATTTTCTCAACTATATCGGCGTGCATGACTTTCTTAGTGACCCATCATTGCCACAACACTTACAACGGAAAATATTTATTTATATTTTTATTTGATATAATGTTTGTACTTTATTTAAAATTTTATATCCGAATGGAAATTTGTGAATTGTATTTATTTCTAAATATAATATAGACGTTGCTATGCTTTGACACAACATTTACAACAGCAAATATTTATTCATATCTTTAAATAGATCAAATTTTGGTACTTTATTTAAAGACTAATGTCCGAATTGAAATTTGTTATTTATTTCTAAATATTATTTAGACGTTGTTATACTAACATGGTACAGTTTCGGTAATACACATATAGTATTATTATTATTATTATTATTATTATTATTATTATTATTATTATTATTATTATTATTATTATTATTACTTGCTGGACTATTTGACGTTGCTCGAGACCATATAAACAATGAGAAAATTGATGTTGATTTTGAATGTAATTGTTATATTTGGAGAGATACATTTTTAATGTGTATATATCATTTACTATTTCGAGCAAAAATATTTTACCTACACTAGGACGGCTATTACACATATGAAATGTTTGTACCTTCCTTGGATAGGTAATTTACAGAATGCTTATAAAATAATTGTGCCTTTTAGGGACTGTTAATTTACAACACATTTAAATTATGTATACCTACCTTCGGACGGGTAATTTATATACATATATAAAACACTTGAATATACTCTCAACGGGTATTGTACAACATATATGAAATAATTTCTCTTTCCACGAAGGCTACCAAGATTTTAAGAAAATTAAAATGATTTTTAGAAGATGGATCATTAGGATTTCCAATTAATATATACATACATTGTGATAATTAATGAGTTCGCAACCATTGCTTCATCATAAATTTTAACATTACTTTCCTCCCTCACTATCGGCAGTATTATTTTAAGAAAACCTGCCATTTTTGGAAGATGTCTTCGCAAGATTTTAAAATTATGCATAAATACATTGACAAAGTGAAATGATTACACAAACCTTGCTTTATTATCAAATTCTACAGTATTCTTTTTAATTGTTTCCATACTACCGACAGTTAAAACTTTTTGGAAGAAAGTCATTTTCAGAAGATTACTCAGCCGGATTTACAAACAAATAAATAAATATGTTGAGAAGATTTGTGATTAGGCACCCCTTGCTTCACTACATTTCAAATTACTCTGTTCTTTCCCTCCCTACTACTAATAGCATCATTTTAAGGGAAATGATTTCAGTTCTTGACTATAATTCAGCAGGTTTTCGAAATAATTACATAAATGCATTGATGCGAAGGATCATTAAGCAACTTTTAGTTTACCACAATTTTCAATATCAATATAGTTCTCCTCTCTTACTGTCACAACCGCCAACAACACATTAGTAAGAGAAACGCTGTCATTTCCGGAATATGATTCCATAGTTAATCCATGTTTTTGGAATATGACATTGTGGAAGATTGCACCACCCCAAAATAGACATTACTTTCTCCAGCCCCTCCACAAAAGTGAAGGTTTGTTAATTCATAGAGAACTCCAACCTTCGTAAAAAAACAACATAATTATGTGTCTTTCTCCTCACCACTACAACTGTGACGTCATTCCCAGAAGTTAACACTGAAAATTCAGAAAAATATTGTTGATCACCTACAGAGACTGATGAATTGGATGGGCTTATTATTTCATTACAAACATAGGATTATTGGATATGTTACTAATTTCGACAGTCATTTGTCATAATTTTGACCCATATTATCGCCCCCCCTTATGAAAAATGATAACATTGATGAAATGTCTGGGTTGATTATTTCATTACAAACAAACCAATCAATTTACCCACATTTCACCATTGTTCATAATTCTTGGATATATTACTAAGTTCGGCAATAATTTTCATAATGATAATCGACATTATCACACATCCTTACGAAAATAATACTTTTAATATATAGTCTGGGCCGATTATTTCATTATAAACGCACCGATCACTCAACTTACATTTAATCATTTGTCGTAATTCTTAGATATATTACTCATGACGACAATGATTTTTTTTTTATAATTTTAACCCATATTATGCTCTCCTTGCGAAAATAATAACTTTCATAACCTGGGTTGATTATTTCTTGACAAACACACCAATCAATTATTATTCATAATTATTGGACATGTTACTAATTTCGACAACCATTTTTGATATTTGTAATCCACGTTATCGCCTACCCCTTACTAAAATAATATCTTAGGTATATTTCCTGGGCCGGTTATTTCATTACAAACAGACTGATCAATTAACTCACATTTCATCATTTTTCATAATTCTCGGATATGTTACTAATTTTGACAATCATTTTTTATTACTTTAACCAACATTATTGTCCCTCCCTTATGAAAATAATAACTTTGATATACTGTCTGACGATGTCGCCTACAGCTTACTAAAATAATAAATTGATATATGGTCTGGGCCGATTATTTCATTACAAACACACCAATCAATTAACTCACATTTAATAATTTTTCATAATTCTTGGATACGTTACTCATTTGAACAATCGTTTTTCGTAATTTTAACCAAAAGTCTAGCCATCCCTTACGAAAATCTCAACTTTGATATATTGCTAGGCCGGTAGTTTCATTACCGACACACCAATTAATTAACTCATATTTCACCATTTTTCATAATTCTTGGATATGCTACTAATTTCGGTAATTATTTTTTTATAATTGTAACACACATTATCACTTTACCCTTTACGAAATAAATAAATTTGATATATTGTCTGGACCGATTATTTTATTACAAACCTACCAACCAATAAATGAACTATTTTTTTATTTTTCATAATTTTTGGATATGTTACTAATTTTGACAATCATTTTTCATAATTTTAACCTACATTATCACATACCATCCCTTATAAAAATAATAAATTTGGTATATTGTCTGAGTTATTTAGTTAATTAAAAAACATCAATCGATTTATTCACATTTCATAATTTTTCGTGATTCTTGGATATTTTACTAATTTCGACAAACATTTTCATAATAGTAACCCACATTATCGCACCTCCCCTTACGAAAATGATAACTTTTATATATTGTCTAGGTCAATTATTTCATGGAAAAAATACTAATCAATTAACACACATTACATAATTTTTCATAATTCTGTCGACAATCATTTTTTATAATGTAACTAACACAATGCCCCCATTCTTGCAAAACTAATAACTCTGACATTTTGTCTGGGCTTATTATTTCATTACAAACCCACCAATCGATTATTTCACATGTCATCATTTTTCATAATACTGGGATATGTTACTAATTTCGACAATCGTTTTATTTTATAATTTGAACCCACATTTATCCCCGTATTACGAAATTAATAACTTTGATATATTGTCTTGGCGGATTATTTAATTTAAATCATCAATCAATTAATTCATATTTCATCATTTTTCATAATTCTTTCATATGTTCCTAATTTAGACAATAATTTTTCATAATTTTAACCAACGTTACCCCCCTTACGAAAATATTAAGCATGTATTAATGTTTGTTAAAAATATACATGAAATAAAATAATATTTAAATCGTTATCTCTTTCAACCATTTCCGGCACTGACTTTTATCCCCCACCACACTGTTATAAATATACATTAAATAAATTAATGTCTAAAACATAAAATGTTGCAGCCCTTTCGGGGACTGACTCTATAAGTCCCACCTCACTGTTTAAAATATGAATGAAATATAGTAAGTTTTATCTCGTAAACGTTTTCGGCCATTTTCTGGACTGATTTTATATCCCGCACCTCACTGTTTTAAAAGCATACATGAAATAATGTAATGTCTAAATCGTAGACTGATTCAGCTGTTAATATGAGATAAAGTAATTTTGAGATCGGAAACTGATTCAGCAATTTCCGGGCCTGACTCCGTATTCCCACGTCTTTGAAAAAAAAATTATGAAAGAAATTATTTTGAGATCATCACCGGGACTTACTTCATATCCCCCCCACCTCTTAAAATATATACTGTGTCGGTTATTTTGTATTTTGTTTTTATTTCAAGAGGAGGTAATTCCTGGTAGAAAATTATATTACGCTAACTTGGCCTTTTGGCTAAGGTCAAAGTGTAGTATCTATCTGAAGCAGCATTTCAGCGAAATCATGTACTCGCCACCTCTCCATGAACAGAAAATAACTGGTGGTAATGCTTGGGAGAATGGACAGCCACTAATGCACCCCCCAACCTCACCTAAGAAAATAAGCTTTGGTTAACCCTGGTAGCCTCCAGAGTACTTTTTAAAGAAACTTAATCGTGTTCGCCCCCCACCTTCATCAACACATGACGTCGCTTCCGGAAAATGACTCAGCAGTTTTTCGAAATGCATGATTTCATTATAGATTGTTTGCATTTTTCAAATATGCGTACAACTTTAATTTAAAATTATGCTAAGCACCTTATTTAAAATTCATGCTACTCCAAAAAATGAATATTTCAAAGTGCAGTTAATGATTAGGCAACACTTGATTTTCAATAAACTAATCAAGAAATTGGATTGAGAAACAGATCTTAATGTTAACTAATATTAAACAAAAATAGAGATAATACTTGCCAGTTTCTTATTTAATAAATCGTTAGGTGAAGTACAGAATGTTTTAAATAATATATTCCCCATCCCCATATTAAGAATGATTTCCTAAATATTAACGATATTATTTCAGCACTGTCCGTATTCCGTGTGCCATCCCCTCCTCCTCCGTCTTAAAATAATGTATGAAGTAAAGAAAATATGATATTGTAAAAAATATTTATAGGTTTGTTTTCATATTTACAAATTTCAAACCGCGAATGAAATGTACGTATGGTTTCCTTTTTCATATATACAAAAACAAAAAAAAATGAGTTGGTGTCATTAGTTAGAACTGAAATTAAAAAGAATCGAGCTTTCTAGCCTGAGAAAAACATGAACGTTCTCGTCGCATGCGCATACAAAACAAAATGTCGACTAATGTTTAGTGAACATTTTACATGTAAATTTGCCGATGCCTAGATCCGACATACATGTATGTAAACAAAGATATTATTCGCTATAAATCATCGTTGGAGCATGACTATTATTTGCTGAAAATTCCAGTGCTGTGTGACCAGTAGTTTACTAGTTTACCTGTTAGATATTTACACGCACACATAAGTCTACTGTTTTATTTATATAGATTATTATTATTATTATCGTTATTATTATTATTATTATTATTATTATTATTATTATTATTATTATTATTATTATTATTATTATTATTATTATTATTATTATTCGTGTAGGTTGCAGAGTTATTTGATGTGGAAACAGTTGCATAGATGATTCTATAGTATCTCACATTATATTTCGTTTATACAACATATATTTTAATGAATTATATCTGGAACGCGAACATTTATGCCAAGACATACTATATGAAAGTGTTGTTGTGATAAGTGATTTTCTCTACTAATTCGCACTTTTTATTTTTAGATTCAAATATTAATAACTACATTTTATTTCAGTATTTAATTTATGTATTTCTGTTGCATTAAATGCTAGCTTTTTTTTCTCGTCCATAAATGTTTATCTACCAAGTTGATCTAAAATATTGTAAAATCAATCCATTATATTATCATTTTCAGTCCCCCACCCCTAATTTCTGGCTCCCATCTTATCTCGCCATTACTTATAACGTCACCAACTAACTTCGGAAGAACCCTCCCCATCTGCTTTTCTTTTATATCATCAGTTTCTTAAAACGTGACTAGTTAAAGTTCAGAATAAAATCACGCTTTCTCTTAACGGTTAATTTAAAAAAAAAATCTTCTGAACGCTATTAAAAGTTAAATTCTTAACTAGTTTGCAGTTTGGAGACGGAAGTGTTGTTGTGATAAGTGATTTTGTCTACTAATTCGCACTTTTTATTTTTAGATTCAAATATTAATAACTACATTTTATTTCAGTATTTAATTTATGTATTTCTGTTGTATTAAATGCTAGCTGCTTTTCTCGTCCATAAATGTTTATTTATCTACCGAGTTGATTGCAAAAATAGATTACCTAATTGTACTCATTTTTAGTTCGTGAGAGGGGAATCTATCACCATACTTTCCCTTAAACACGTAAGTTGGACTTTTATTAAGTACAATACTTAATAGTATTTTTTTTTAATGGAGAGTAGAAAACGCTTTCTGGATGCGTTATCGGCAGCTCCTGTTACTCCCGCTTTCTTATTTGTCCCTCAGTCCTCATTTTTAATGGGTGATTTTTCTGAAAAAGGAAGAAGAAAAAGCTGTTTTCTATGTTGGCAGTATTTTGCGCGAACAGTTGGCAGAGTTGGTGGAAATTTTCTGTTTCTATGTCTATCCTTGTAGCCATGTCACTAGTAAGGGTGCTGGAGGTAAACGTTTTGTCTGGGCTGACGTTATCCGCCTGATAGTCAGGGACCCGAACCTTGGATTAACTACTAAGGAGGGTGTCCTATCAGCAGGTGCAATAGACTGGGGCTGATGTATTGCCATTTGGTGAATGGAATCTGGACCATGCAGTAGCTTCTGGTGGGGTCTCTCGATGCCATACTAGTGGGTAATTGTTACGGCTTTACCTTATCATGTGCTACAAAAAAAAAATTCTTCGTTTCTTTTTCTCTCTTAGTTTCCCCTCTCTGTCCTGCTCTAAGTAAATCTGACGACCTAGTCCACAAATTCCAAAATTTCATCATGGCAAGTTTCAAGCAAAAATACACGATTAAACCCGGTTCTTCAACTTCCAACGTAGACCCCTACTACCATGTATCCTTCTCCAACATCAGGGGTCTTCGTTCTAACCTTCCAGAGGTTGAAACCCAATTACAGGAGACTAAACCAGACCTTTTATTTTTAAGTGAAACTGGCATTGGACAGGCTATTTCCCTAGATGAGTTAGCAATTACAGGATACTCTAACTTAACTTCTAAATTTGACCCCCAAGATCGCCATGGGCATGGAATATGTGCCTTTATTAAAGATAGCTTTCCATGTGGGAAGGACATCTCAAGGGAAGATCCTAACTTACCCTATATGTGCTTCCGGGGTGCTTTAGCTCACACTACTGCATTTATATTTACTCTCTATCGCCCCAACAACAGCGGAGTTACTATCTTTCAAAGAATCTGAGAAAATTGACCAAGTCCTTTCTACTTATCCTTCGGCTAACATTCACGTATGTGGAGACTTCAATGTTTACAACGTCGAATGGTTGACCCACTCAAACAAGACCGATGATGAGGGGAGGTTCTGTCATGATTTCTCCATTGCCTATGACATCACTCAGATTGTTCAGGAACCTACCCGGGTGCCCGATAATGACGGCCAGTATGCGAGCCTACTAGACCTTTTTCTCACAACTTGCCGGAACTATGTTCAGTTTCTGTTCTGTCGCCTTTTGGATCTTCCGACCACTCTGTTGTATCAATTAAGATAAAAATGAAATGTAATAAGTCCCAAAAAGTACCTCTTCATCGTACAGTATATCGATACACTAAGGCTGACTGGGATAGCTTCCGTACATTTATATCTGATCTACCTCTGTATTCCATGATTAAAAAGGATGTGTCCTCTATAGTATTAGACCTGACTGAATGGTTAATTGTAGGTATTGACCATTTCATACTCTCTAAAAAGTGTCAGCAAAAACCTAACAGCCAGCCATGGTTCTCTCCAGAATGTGCTGCCGCCATTGCGCACAGAAATCACTTTTTCCACTGCTTCAAACGTAATAGATGTATGGAAACTAAAGCCGTTTTCAGGACTGCCAGCAACCATTGTAAGAAAGTAATAAGGAACGCAAGAGAGTTGTATGCTCAATCTGTTAAGTCCAAAGTAGCTGAGCAGCGGCTTGGTTCCCACCAGTTTTGGCAAATAGCAAACAGAATCCTGAACAGAAGCGTGTGCTCCATCCCAACTATTATCAATGAACCTGAGGTAATCTCGTCAGCATTAGACAAAGCCAAACTCTTTGTCAAGAACTTTGCAGCTAATTCTTCCCTTTGCGACCAAGACCACCAACCCCAATTATTTCCTCCTGTATCAGAAAACACGCTATGTGATATACGTATATCTGTACGTGATGTTGCGAAGCTAATCAAAAACCTTGATTCGAGTAAAGCAACTGGTCCTGACGGTATTCCAATTATAGTACTCAAAAAACTTCAACCTGAACTAGCGCCCATACTTACAAAACTGTTTAAACGTTGTCTAAAGGAAAATAGTTTCCCATCTCCCTGGAAAATCTCATCAGTATGCCCTGTATTTATGAATTGAGGTGATCGCTCATCCCCCTCTCAGTACAGGTCAATAAGTCTCCTGTGCGTCATGAGTAAGTTGCTAGAATCTGTGTTAAATACAGAAGTAATCAACCATCTAAACAAAAATAACCTTCTTAGTGACACTCAATATGGTTACCGTTCTGCTAGATCTACAGCAGATGTCCTTACAGTTATATCGCATAGGATTAGCAAATCTCTCGACGGTGGCAATCTTTCTAGGGCAATTGCTCTTGACATATCTAAAGCCTTTGATAGGGTATGGCATAAAGGTTTACTTCATAAGATCGCTAGCTATGGTATAGCTGGAAAAGTCTTCTCAATTATTAAATCATTTCTTTCTGATAGGTTCATAAGAGTAGTAGTTGAGGGGCAAAAATCAGAAGCTCACAGTATTAATGCCGGTGTCGCTCAGGGATCCATCCTGGGCCCAACTCTTTTCCTGATCTACATTAATGATCTTCCAAATCATATCCTTACATCATTTGTAGACATTTATGCTGACGGCACTACCATTTATAGTAGCACATCTAAGACAGTAAACGACCAAGTTCTCTTCGATTCTCTCTCCTCTGATCTTGAGCACGTAGTACAATGGGGAAAGGAGTGGCTGGTTACTTTTAATGCATCTAAAACCAAGCTTCTCTTTTTACATCATCAACATTCTAATCCACATTTGTCATCAATTGAAATGAATGGCTCTCGTCTTCAGGAGGCCTCAAGTTTTGACAAGCTTCTGGGCTTGACCATTACTCCTGATCTTAAATGGAACACGTATATCAAATCTGTTGCCAAGGCCGCTGGAAAAATGGTGGGATCTTTCTATCGATCCGGTAGATATCTCACTGCTGATGCTATTCTCTATCTATATAAGTGGCAGGTACGTCCAAGGATGGAATACTGTTGCCACATCTGGGCAGGAGCTGCTAGAAAGGACTTGTCCTGCCTTGGTAGAGTTCAAAATAGACTTCGTAGCCTCGTAGGAGATGTCCTTTTCTCCTCCTTGCAACCTCTATCTCACAGAAGAGATGTTGCGTGTTTGTCTTTGATGTAACGTTATTGTCATGGAAAGTGTTCAACTGAGCTTCAATCTATGGTCCCCCCTCGCCAAACTTTCACAAGAAACACTCGTCTAGCTGTAAACACTATCAATAATTTTCCCCACTCTTTATCTGTGCCTAAACCTAAACGTAGATTCCATGAACAAATCCTCTTTCTTAGAACTGCACGCCTGTGGAATTGCCTTCCGTTTTCCTGCTTTCCGGCTGACTACAATATGGTTGTGTTCAAGTCTAAAGTTAATAAGTTCTTGATGAGCCGTTCCATATAAGTTATCAAATTTACCAAATTTTCATTACTAATGATTACTATATTGACCAATTTCTACTGTACACTCTTTAACCCCTATCCTTGAGTGGTCTCTGGACCTTGATAATATGGTGATGCCTATGTAAAAAAAAAATGTCCTAATACATACCGATTAAATAGAACGTCAAGGAGATGTGATATTTACCGTTGAGTTGTTTTAAACTTTGACACTTTACATCGATTAATTAATCCTATTATTATACTTACCCTCTGTCTTATAACATTGTTATGTTTTTTATGTGAGACAAAATATTGTATGAATATGTTTACTTTCAAGAGGTTATTTCCTCTTAAACACAAATGCCGTAGTACTGCTTATCTGTTTCTTACAAATTTCTCTGACTTAAAATAAGTGTCAGTTCATAATCAGCATAAACTGCGCTATGAGTAAACAAGCAAAGATATTATTAATCAATTTAATGCAAATTCAATATAACTTTTTTTTCGGCTATCGATGCTTTTCAGTTTCGTCTGACATTATCTAGACAGAGCTTGGTCTTGTGTTTTGTAATCTAGCAGAACTACGTATGGGGAAGATAAATAATGTCTATTTATGAACGTCAGCCGCTTACTTTGTTATATTTTGTCACATTATAAGAGATGGGATTATTTGAGTCGAATTTGTCTCAGATACTTTTTTTATGAATCAGTTCTATTTTGTTACATAACGTGGCTCTGTATGGACGTTTAGATAAGTATATTTGCAATAATCGACTGCTTTTTAAAGAAAATCTGTTTAGAAGGCCAATGCTTGCTACACACTACGTCATCCCATATTAGATAAAAAAAGTATTTATGATGTACGTAAGCTTAGTTGCTCTCATCTGCAACATTGGTCAAGTCAGTTTCCAGAGTTTATGATAAATACCTGTATAATTATGTAATAAGAATTACACATAGTCGGCAGAGATATGTTAAATTAGCTGAAGTTATACGGGTGTAAGTTACGCTTAGAATATTCGGGAGAAAACAAGTTACGCTTAGAATATTCAGGAAACAAAATTATATGACATTTTCAGACACTATTATGCCAGTTGGGATTTCATTAACAGGCACGGCTCTGAGGATTCATATGCATAGATTAAATAAAATGGCTTCATAGATCAAGATGGATGCCACCATTTGAGCAGGACCAATAAGTAATTGGCGTCATACACAGCTCTGACGAATGCACAAGTCTCTCCCGAGAGAATACAAGAAGACAAATTGATCTCGTGATGGATGGAATATGTGAAATATTCAAAACATCCGCACGGCACGTCCTTGATCTCTCAATAATTATCTGCTATTTTTGATTGGCTAGCAAGTTACACCGCATGGATATTATATATATATATATATATATATATATATATATATATATATATATATATATATATATATATATACATATATATATATATATATATATATATATATATATGTATATATATATATAATACCAAAAGATGGTGGAAGTGAGGAAGCAGGGCTTTTGAAATTCTTTTATCCGAATAAGATGTCCAGAATGTTAAAAAATATACCTTTTGTTGTAAAAATCTAACGGATAGACACCTGAAGAAGTTGGTGGGGGCAGGATATTTTTATGGAAACATAAATCGTAAAATTGCCAACACATCAATGAAAAAACTATAATGGAAAAATCCAGGAAATAAACGAATGTTATACTAAGAAAACCTGAGTCTTTGAATTTTTAACAATATTTTGCACTATATATATATATATATATATATATATATATATATATATATATAATTATTCAGAATAATCAAATACAAAAATCTACTAGTATTCGAATCCAGTAAGTATCGGTCTTACAAAATAATATTAGATGTAAAATTTTATATAATACTATCCCAGTTAAATGAAATTGATCAATATCCGAGCTAGAGCGAATAAATTGTAATTTAGGAATTTAAAAAAAAATTGATTTAAATTTAATTTAAAATATAGAAATGTTGCTGTATACAAGACAAAGAATACAGTATAGTAAAAATATTTCCGTAGCTCATGAGATTTCTATATTTATACATCTCCTTTGAGGAAATATATTAGCAAATATTATGAAAGGTGTTCACCTAATTTGAAAAAGGAAATAAGCACAGAAAATTAAATTAAATGTATTTAAAGGTTTTACACCAGCTACATAGAACATTAGAAATTGGATATTGATTCATAAAAAAAATATATTGAACATCAAATCGAAAGTATATGCAAAATTTTGTAATGGAAAGTGTTGGTATTCGGCAGGTAAATATATTCAACGCGTATTGTAATAAATCCAATAAAGCTGGTAACAATACATATTTCCAGTGTTTTTTATAGTTTCAAAACTTTTATTATATAAATCCGGTAATAGTTGTTTTCAGATTTAAGTTCAAGTTTTCAATAAATTTGTGAATAAAAAACAGAATATATCTGCTGAAAGGCAATCAGATTAAATAAAAATTAGAGGAAAATTAAAATAGTTAAACAAAATAACTGATTATCAAACCAAAGAAAACTAGTCTTTGAAATCAGATGCCGTTTTTGTTATCAAGATTATATTTGTAAGTAAACACAAGTGAAAATGTTATAATTGTATAATATGAAACTCTCAAAATTAAAATTCAATCTTCTAAAGATAAAGACATTTTAGGAAAATTTAACTTGAGAGGAAGGAGATAGAAAAAGGAAAAGAAAAAAGGGAGGTCTAACTTATTAATCTTGAATATGAAATATCTAGACAGGATTTGACATGATTCAAAAAATAGGTCAAGATTAAAACTGAGTGTTGGATAAGGTGATTACTTAGGTCAGAATTGTCTGTTCCTTCTTTCATCGGATTATTCCGATTATTGATGATCGAAACTTATCTAATACAGTCGGATACAAATCTTATCGAAGAACACTGCCAGGCATATGAAATATCTCCATGTTTAATTTGGCAAAAATAATTGACATCCATTTTCGAGTCCATAGAGAATGAACACATATACACAGACACAAACGTGTTTTAAATAATAGTAAATGCTGCTTTACTGTATCTTAGTGTGACTAGACAAGCACCTTTCTCAGGTGCAGGATCGGACCATACACCATCTATTTACACATGCGTCTGTAGATTTCTTCATACATATGTACATAACATAAAAATGAACTAAAATATGCCAAATTCATGTGTTTTTTGAAAATTATGCTTTATTACATATTACTTTCATATTTTGCGTACATTATTGATGCGTCCTTCAAAAAATTAATTGCGGACAATAACACGACATATAAGTTGAAAGGTCACATTTTTTAATACAGAAACATGCGAATGAACAAATTTCGTAGAACGAATTCATAAGAGGACAGTTCCCTCTTTTGGAAATGCATTTTTCTCGTGTGTTTAATTGCAACAGAATTAATTCTTTCGTATGAAGCAATTTGCAGCCTTTTTTTTAAATACAACAATAATCAAAATAACTCTGCATTTAATATTTGGCAGGAGCAAAGTACAAACTCATGTAAAATGCTAGTATTCAAAAATAATCAATCAAGTATATTTCATGTAAATAAGAATATTTTGACAATATAATGTAGATATTTATTTTAGTTTTATTATGATGGTTTTCCTTCCGAACATATAAGAAATAACTATTACTGATAATAATACAATCTTTATTATTATAATGTATTGTTAGTTGCATTATTACTATTAGGATCGGCAGTAGTAGTAGTAGTAGTAGTAGTAGTAGTAGTAGTAGTAGTAGTAGAAGTAATATTAATAGTAGTAGTATTCGAATTGTGTAATGAAATGGATTATTAATTATGAACAACTCACAATTCTGAACTAGTTTGCTTTGCAAAATATTTAAATATATAATTAGTTTCCCACGACCGAAAGAACACCACCGCTAATATTATTGTTATATATCAATAATGATTTTCTTCAATATCTCGAAATAAATTTCCGATAGTTTTATTCATGGTAAAAATGCGACAGTTGAAATAGATTCAGCAATAATCTCCTTAATAGTTCATTTAATTTATGACTTATTTGTTTAAGTTTTATTTGTTATTTCTATACAATATAACTATTTCATCCTAAATAATGTCGTTGATCGTGTGACTGTAATCACACTGATTGGCCATAAAAACTTATATATACATATATATATATATATATATATATATATATATATATATATATATACTAGACCACCCGTGACCCGTTGGGTCAGTACGTTATATAAGCTATGGAATTCATGTATGAGCGTGACACTTGTGGCATAAAGAAAATAGTTTTTTTTTACATAACAGAAGCATTTCTATGAAAGTATATTAAAATGAAAAAAGAATATAGATAGATTTCTATGAGTCGTTCTGTTTATTATAATTGTTATTTTTTTTTTAAATTACAGTTACTGAATTATAAGTGGTTAGTCATACTTATAGGTAAATATGCACTGAACAGGTATCATAATCCTTATTATAGTTAAATTCAAATTTTGATATATCATCTTTTAAATGAAATTGTTAGTTGAAAGTACAGAATAATAAAAAAACACTCTCCACATGTTAATAATGACTTTTTAAATAGAAAATGAAAATAAAATGTAACTTTTTTCATTTAATTTAAGCAAACATTCAGTACCCATTGTGTAAAATATTTAATTTGTATGTTAATAATAAGGTCAATAAAATTAAGACAATTCTTTTCTATTTACATTTTTTGTACAATTATTTTTTTTTAAAGAAAACTTTTGTTATCCTTTTGCTTAATTGAGACTTCTTATCAGGTTCTAACTCTCTTATATCCAGATTAATTATATTAATCAATTTATTTTATTGAATATGTATCGCTGAAAAGCACAGGTGCTTAAGCACTTATTGTACAGAAAATAAATATTGTATTCATATGCTAATAATAAGGTCACTAAAACTAAGACAATACATTTCTATTTACAACATTTTTTGTACAATTTGAGTGTTTTAAAAAAACTTTTATGTTTTCCTTTCGCTTAACTCTACTGAGTGCAACATATAGTTGACCATGTTGAAAGACAGGTTGGTCTAGATAAACTAAAACTTTATGTAAGGTCCGTCCTTGAGACTTATGAATAGTAATAGCAAATGCTTATTGTATAGGAAACTGGACTCTGGCAAACGGAATATTGTCACCTTCAGATAAGACCATTTTCAATCTTGGAATTAAAACGATTTCTCCTTCAAACTGTGATGCAATAATTTTAGCAACAATCAAATTATTATACAGCTCCTCTATTATTAGTCATTAATGTAATAGAAATGTGTGCATTTACCGATTCAGCTTTCCGTTTGGAAATGTAAGCAGACGACTTTAAAAAACATGGGAAGAAGAAAAAGAAATTTTTTTGTAATAACGCCCTCTAGTAAAAAGGTCTGCATTAGTTAAGGAGGATAACTCTATCCAGTTTTACATCGCTCCCTTTTTCTCTCTCTCACACATACACGTAACTATTTCTCGCGTACGTAACGAAAACAGAGGGTGTAGGAGTGTTGAAATCTATGAGAGTGAAAGTAGGAGGTGTTTTCTTTCACCGCCGCTGCTTCTATTAATAATGAGTGTTGTTTTTCTTGTTTGTTTACTTTTGTTTTTTAAAAGGGAGAAGTTTTTTTGAAACTGTGACAGACTTTACGAAGTTGAATGGTTTTAGCCGTTAAAAAAAAAAACTACGGTTGATGTTATAAAATTATTTATTTATAATGACATGAATTAAAGATTTCTCGCGTACGTAACGAAAACAGAGGGAGTAGGAGTGTTGAAATCTATTAGAGGGAAAGTGAGAGGTGTTTTCTTTCACCGCCACTGCTTCTATTAATAATGAGTGTTGTTTTTCTTGTTTGTTTACTTTTGTTTTTTAAAAGGGAGAAGTTTTTTGAAACTGCGACAGACTTTACGAAGTTGAATGTTTTTAGCCGTTAAAAAAAACAAAACTATTTGATCAAATTAAATGAAATTGTTTGTATTAAAAGCGATATAAAAATTCCGGAATTGGAATAACGGATTGAAGACGTTGCTATTTATGCATGCGCAACCGGATGTTGAAAACCGGAAATCTGATTGCAAACATACAAGATCCATAGAGTTTTAGTATTATATTGATATATATGCAAGTATATATATATATACTTGTATATTTGTATAAGGCGTTATATATATATTAAATTTACATTAAATGAGGTCTTTAAACTCATGCAATAACTTTTACGAGGTTTTACAAGTCTGCTCAATATCAAGGTAGGGCAAGGTATAATTTTATTAATTTTTCATAAATATTTAGGTATCATTGCACATTAACGAGTATGCTTACCCCAAGAACGTATAACTTATTAGAAACATCACAAGTCGATTCTGTTTCACAACAGTACTAAGAAAATGCTAAGTAAATGTAACGGACGTCCTTGGCTGGAGAGTAATCACATAACGTTAGAAATGAATTAAATTTAACATCAAGATAAAAGCGGAATATATATATATATGTATATATATATATATATATATATATATATATATATATATATACATATAAGAAATTACAATGAGATAATAGATAATTATACATAATTGGTTATCAGAATAAAACATGAATTGAAAAATTAGAAGTGAATATGACATGTGTATAAGGGTTTTATTTTAAGTGGAAAAACATGCACAAGTAGACAGATAATTTACAACACTCTAAACTTATCGAGCATATAAAACGATTATATAGTGGTTGATGGCAGACATCAGAAGCTTACAATATTAATTCTGGAGTCCCTCAGAAGTCCATCAAGGGTCCAACTCTCTTTCTTATATAATAATGATCTACCAAATCACATCCTAAGACTATGCGTAGACATTTATACTGACGACCCAGAATCTCTGGCAACGCTTCAAATTATGTACATTACCAAATTTTCTCTAATTCTCTTTGCTCTTATTTTAGCACTTAGTGCAATAGGGGCAAGGGTGGCTGGTTACTGACATGATTGGCTCTCGTATTAGAGGATAATTTATGTTTTAAAAGGTTTCGGAGTTTGACGTTTACTCGCCATCTGAAATAGAACGCGCACGTCCTATCCGTTATCAAAATCGCTGGAAAATTGGTGGAATCATTCGACCACTCCAGTATGGTGTCCACCAGAATACTTGTATATTTTTATAAGGCGTATTTCTTTTATGAATTGTAGTTCGATGTATGTTTTACAAGTTGGTAAGAATTTCTCTAAATTCTTTGTTGAGATCAGCATTTCATTCCCCATAGTTTTTTTGTTTCAGCATATCTCCGGGGTCATCAAGTGCTGCTTAGTGTTTCCAAAATAATATTTGGATGACGGGATTTTATTTTTGATTAAATTATTAAATCATCTCTTTAGAATGGAATCGCGTTGCTAGTAGTATCATCTACTTTCAATTGTGCTTGATTAGCTAACATATATTTCATTTAAACAAACATTGTAAAAATAGCATCTACTTTCTATTTGATTATACCTTTTTTTTTTCATTTCACACATTTGATTGTTATCTCCGAGTGTAAAAAGTGTAATGTTTATTTATGTTTCATAGTGGCACATATGTTTTCCATTAGCGTATAATCATATTCGTGTGAGAGACTAGTAAACACAGTACTCTGAAGGTGAAAATTAAGTTCAGGGATATGGTCACCTATCCAAGATATAGTTTGCACACACACACAGACACACATACACACACACACACACACACACACATATATATATACATATATGCATAGTTAGATATTTACGTGAAGTTGTCTGTTTCGTTTTTCAGAATAGTTGACTTCATGACTTCTAGAGTGATTTTTAATAAAATAAATCTCTCTGCACTTCTTATTGTACAAGCCAGACTCAAGTAGTGGCGTTGCCTGTTTGAAATCATATCGCTAATGCACAACAGATTCGGCAAAATTCCCCCAAGAAAATAAAAAAAAATAAAATACGGTTGTTAACAGTGTCAACTTTGGTGATGTTAAGTGTGGTTACTTGCGCATACAAATGGGTATTGGTTTTGATTATCGCTGGAAAACTCTGGAGATCATGATAAACATCAGCGTCTATTGGAAGATACTGATGCCCACTGCTGTATAGAGATGTGCACTGTTAGACCTTTAATTTCATAAACTGTAACGTACGGTACACGGCTTACAGGCTCGGTTCTTGGGGGGCATAAGCGGTATCGGCCCTCAATTGGTGATCATTGCATTAGTTATATTGAGGAATGTAGCAGCGTTTAATATTGACTTACGCTTTTTGTAAAACTGCAACCAACAGTTCCTCGCGTAATTTGCCTCTAACTAGTTGTCATGAAGGGGTTCTTGCTTTAATTAGGATACACTTATAGGAAGCTGTACGGGTTTGTTGGTAAATGGCGATTATGTCGATTGTTGGACTTCAGTTAATTGCTACGAAATTACATCGATTATGCTTAATTTCACTTCATGGGATTGACGCGCATTGCTAGAGAAATATTCAAATGTAAGCCACCGTCGAAAAGCAGCAGACACTTTCGTCCAAGTGGGTAACTGATCTTTTAAGGTAGTTAGTGTCAGTTCACTGCATAGGTAGTGAGTTTACCATAAATGTAAATGTTTTTCTTGTTAAAACTGCCAAAAAATATTTATCTGCGCTAACACTAACGCCCAGTAAAGCCCGGAAATACTGTTAATGAAGTACGCTTCGTCTGGTATTTTAATTCTGGCAGGTCTCGCATATCTTATTACGAGTTAATGTTTTATCGATGTTCATCTATATAATACTAAAAGTCTATGGGTCTTGTATGTTTGCAATCAGATTTCCGGTTTTCAACATCCGGTTGCGCATGCGTAAATAGCAACGTCTTCAATCCGTTATTCCAATTCCGGAATTTTTATATCGCTTTTAATACAAACAATTTCATTTAATTTGATCAAATAGTTATTTATATATACAAATAATACATAGATTCATAGATAATTATAATATATATTATAAAATCTATTTATCTATGAATCTATTAATAATATGAAATATTACCCTATACAATTTATGGAAAGAAAACACCTCTCACTTTCCCTCTAATAGATTTCAACACTCCTACTCCCTCTGTTTTCGTTACGTACGCGAGAAATAGTTACGTGTATGTATGACAGAGAGAAAAAGGGAGCGATGTAAAACTGGATAGAGTTATCCCCCTTAACTAATGCAGACCTTTTTACTAGAGGGCGTTATTACAAAAAAATTTCTTTTTCTTCTTCCCATGTTTTTTAAAGTCGTCTGCTTACATTTCCAAACGGAAAGCTGAATCGGTAAATGCACACATTTCTATTACATTAAATAGTGTTTTCCTTTACACAATGGGTACTGAATGTTTGCTTAAATTAAATGAAAAAAGTTACATTTTATTTTCATTTTCTATTTAAAAAGCCATTATTAACATGTGGAGAGTGTTTTTTTATTATTCTGTACTTTCAACTAACAATTTCATTTAAAAGATGATATATCAAAATTTGAATTTAACTATAATAAGGATTATGATACCTGTTCAGTGCATAAGTATGACCAACCACTTATAATTCAGTAACTGTAATTTAAAAAAAATAACAATTATAATAAACAGAACGACTCATAGAAATCTATCTATATTCTTTTTTCATTTTAATATACTTTCATAGAAATGCTTCTGTTATGTAAAAAAAAACTATTTTCTTTATGCCACAAGTGTCACGCTCATACATGAATTCCATAGCTAATATAACGTACTGACCCAACGGGTCACGGGTGGTCTAGTATGTTATAAAGTTTCGATTTCAAATATATATATATATATATATATATATATATATATATATATATATATATATATATAACTACTTCATTTATTCGCATGAATTTAATACATGAAAGTATAGATTTATGCGTAAATTTAAGTATTTACTTCAAAAGTGTTCAATACGTAGGTAGAGCTAGTTAGTAATTTATAAAATATATATGGTGATTAAGCTACACTTAATATTTTGCGTTTCATCCAACTATAGAATTCGTCAGGCTTATGTGCGAATTCTGTCGTTGCTTCTTGTTTTTATATATGTTGAGGATTTCTAGTAAGCCAATCATCTTTCTAGTATCCACCGCGCCCCTTCCTACCAGCCAATGGGCATGCATTTTATCAAACAAAGGATCTGTTTTAGAACTAGGTTAGTGGGTTTAGGTTGTCGTTCTTCTTTTTTTATATACATATAAATATACCTATGTGCACACAACAATGCACATACATATACATATTTACATATATATATATATATATATATATATATATACATATATATACATATATGTATGTGATCGTTTATGTATATTCATGTTTATTTAATTTATTTATTTGTTTTATTTCCTATTGTTATTGTTAGTTTTAAAGCTATTTTGTATCGCTATCCTAGAGTATGTTTTATTTTGTGAACACAGTTGTTTGCTATTTCCCGCCTACAATTTAATAGATTTTGAGGTTCTTTAAAGTACAGGATAGAAAATTTTTCATGGAGGCATAATTTACATGGGTCGTCTAAATGTCTGCATGTGGTAGCTTGTCTCATTATTTTCCATTCGACTACCTGCGAATGTCCGCTTTCTTTGAGTTCCCAGTATTTATTCGCTAGTGTTGTTTTTATACGGTTTTTTTTTAATTTTTGAATGTGCTTTTGTGGTCATAGTATCGGGTTTTGAAATCTAAGGAAGTCATACCTATGTAATATTTCTTGTTATTCGGGTGACTTTCGAAAATATTGTTGCTTGATAAACTACGCTTTTTGTTAGACATTTATTTTGGACTGGGCAAAGTGTGCGGTGTCTACAATTGCATTTATCTTGTTCTTTATGAGTATTTTTATTTATGGTATGGTTGTTCTTGTCCGGGATTGGTTTGTTATTATTATTATTATTATTATTATTATTATTATTATTATTATTATTATTATTATTATTATTGTTATTATTATTATTATTTCTGCTAGTGTTGGTTTTATTTCTGTCATGGTGTCTTCTTTTTTATTGTTTATTTTGTTGTTTACATTGTTTTCATTTAGTATTTTGTTATTATGTGCCTTTATTATCATCTCTAAATTTTCGCAACAACTGTAAGATAACTTCAAGGTATTTTTATTGAAGATTTTGTGTAAAAGGTTGGTTGCGGGAAAGTGTTTTTCAATAAGATCTAGAAATTTCTTGCCAAGTTTTGTTTTTAACATTTGATTGTATGGGGCCGTATACCAATTATATTTCTTTTTCTGCTGTTTTTAATTTTATTATAGTTGTTGGTGTTTTGTTGCTTATATTTGATATCGATATTTTTGTATCCACTATTTTTTAGGGCTGTTTCGTAAATATTGGATGACCTGTAAAATGCATTTTCGTCGCTTGAGTTATTACTGAGTCTACTTACGATCGAGTTAGGAATATGTTTTATAATTGATGGTGGGTGGTTGGACTTAGGGTTTACGTAAATTGGAGTAACGTTATCTTTTAAGTATGGTTCATATGTGTTTTTATTTAAGTTTAACGTGACGTCCAGGAAGTTTGTTATTTTTATGTTAGCTGATATGTCCGCTTTTAGGCCTAATTTTTTCATTTCTTTGTGTATGAGTTTCTTAAAGTTTTCTCCCTTCTTTCGTAAGTAGACTCAGTAATAACTCAAGCGACGAAAATGCATTTAACAGGTCATCCAATATTTACGCGTAGCTTATCAAGCAACAATATTATGCGTAAGCGTAGTTTATCAAGCAACAATATTTTCGAAAGAAAACCCGAATAACAATATTTTCGAAGGAAAACCCGAATAACAAGAAATATTACATAGGCATGACTTCCTTAGATTTCAAACCCGATACTATGACCACAAAAGCACATTCAAAAATAAAAAAACACCGTATAAAAACAAAACTAGCGAATAAATACTGGGAACTCAAAGAAAGCGGACATTCGCAGGTAGTCGAATGGAAAATAATGAGACAAGCTACCACATGCAGACATTTAGACGACCCATGTAAATTATGCCTCCATTAAAAATTGTCTATCCTGTACTTTAAAGAACCTCAAAATCTATTAAACTGTAGGCGGGAAATAGCAAACAACTGTGTTCACAAAATAAAACTTACTCTGGGATAGCGATACAAAATAGCTTTAAAACTAACAATAACAATAGGAAATAAAACCAATAAATAAATTAAATAAACATGAATATACATAAACGATCACATACATATATGTATATATATGTATATATATATATATATATATGTAAATATGTATATGTATGTGCATTGTTGTGTGCACATAGGTATATTTATATGTATATAAAAAAAGAAGAACGACCACCTAAACCCACTAACCTAGTTCTAAAACAGATCCTTTGTTTGATAAAATGCATGCCCATTGGCTGGTAGGAAGGGGAGCGGTGGATACTAGAAAGATGATTGGCTTACTAGAAATCCTCAACATATATAAAAACAAGAAGCAACGACAGAATTCGCACATAAGCCTGACGAATCCTATAGTGGGATGAAACGCAGAATATTAAGTGTAGCTTAATCGCCATATATATTTTATAAATTACTATATATATATATATATATATATATATATATATATATATATATATATATATATATATATATATCACTTATGCGCATTAGCTTGAACCTCCCCCGAAATAAAAACTTATGAAAAAAAATATATGTATATGTATACGTATATGTATGTATATATATATATATATACGCATACATATACATATATATATTTATATATATATATATGTATATATACAATTATAAAACTCAAATGACCTTGTAACGAGTGTTGTAACCCAACATCCAATTTACGACTTCCGGTTGCGTATGCGTACATAATAACCCGAAAATAAAATGTATTGTTTTACTGTGTACATTTGCAGCATCCCACTTGCTTTTTTCGCGATTAAATTAAAAGATATATCAAATTGATTTTATTGGAAGTATTATCGTATCTGGGTACTTGATGACAAGTGTGAAGCCTCCGCAAACATTGATCTATGTCAGGCGATAAAAAATGATGATAAAATGACAAATAATATTCCAAATTGATTTTAAACTCAAAATAATCAGCGTGTTTTCTGTTTTGACTTTTTTTCTTCCAGTAAATTTTATTCGTACTTGTATTTTGTGCTTGTTTATTTTATTTTATCTCATTTTACATTTATTTTTATTTTACTTCATTTTTAATTTACTTTTATATTCATTTTTATTTTATTTTCTGTAGACATATTATTGTACATTTCTAATAAAAATTGGTGACGCAATAATGTTAATGGACAAAGGACTTTGATTATTCTAATAACTCCCTCGAAAAACGAAAAAAATGCTTGCAATGTAGTGCTTGTCATCAGGAGATGCCTGTCATTTCGGTGGAAAATTAATGTGTCAGAAGACATCAACTAATAACGGATCTTGAAAAGAAAACCTCTAAGTTAACGTTACAAGAATTTATAAACATTGTGTATGTCTGGTCTAGACAGATCACTGGTGTTGTAGCTGCTACTCTATGCGAATTTAATGTGACTACAATTTATCAATTTGACATTTTCTTGGGTTTATTACTTTTTTTTATTTTGCCCTAAAAAGATTATCAGGACTAAATATACCAATGTATGTGCAGGGTCCACACTCGGCATCAAGTGGCGGTATCTGTTAAACCACTTATAATTCAATGGCTGGACATTTTTATTTCAAAAATAAATATATAAACATTAACACTCATAGAAACTTATCTATATTCTTTTTTTTAATTTTAATATACTTTCATAGAAATGTTTCTGTATATCACAAAAAAAAACTAATTTCTTTACGTCACAAGTGTCACTATCATGCATAAATTCCATAGCTAATATAATAAGCTAACACAACGGTCACGGGTAGTCTTGTGTGCGTGTGTGTGTATATATATATATATATATATATATATATATATATATATATATATATATATATATATACATATATACACATATATACATATATATATATACATATATATACATATATATATATAAAAATATATATATACATGTATATATATGTCATCAAGTATATATATATATATATGTCATCAAGTATATATATATATGTCATCAAGTATATATATATATATATATGTGTCATCAAGTACCAAGATACGATATATATATATATGTATATATATATATATATATATATATATATATATATATATATATATATATATATATATATATATATAAGACTACCCGTGACCGTTGTGTTAGCTTATTATATTAGCTATGGAATTTATGCATGATAGTTACACTTGTGACGTAAAGAAATTAGGGGTGTTTTTTGTGATATACAGAAACATTTCTATGAAAGTATATAAAATTAAAAAAAGAATATAGATAATTTTCTATGAGTGTTAATGTTTATATATTTATTTTTGAAAATAAAAATTTCCAGCCATTGAATTATAAGTGGTTTAACAGATACCGCCACTTGATGCCGAGTGTGGACCCTGCACAGACATTGGTCTATTTAGTCCTGATCATCTTTTTAGGGCAAAATAAAAAAAAAATAATAAACCCAAGAAAATGTCAAATTGATAAATGGTAGTCACATTAAATTCGCATAGAGTAGCAGCTACAACACCAGTGATCTGTCTAGACCAGCCATACACAATGTTTATAAATTCTTGTAACGTAAACTTAGAGGTTTTCTTTTCAAGATCCGTTATTAGTGGATGTCTGTATATATATATATATATATATATATATATATATATATATATATATATATATATTATGCATATATATACATATATATATACATATATATATATATATATATATATATATATATATATATATATATATATATATACAAGACTACCCGTGACCGTTGCATATATATATATTTATATATATATATATATATATATATATATATATATATATATATATATATATATATATATATACATATATGTATACATATATATATATATATATATATATATATATATATATATGCACATATATTGTCGGAATTAGCATACCGACGAGTTGGGGGGAGGGGAAGAAAAAACGGTTTAAGTCTTGCAACGAAATGGCGACGTTATATATATATATATATATATATATATATATATATATATATATATATATATGTATATATGCATACATATATATGTATAAATATGTATATATGTATATATATGTGTATATATGTATATACATATATATACATATGTATATATACACATATATATGTGTATATATACATATATATGTATATATATATGCATATATATATACATATATACATAAGAAAACTAATGATAATAATAATACCAGGAATAAAAGCAATATGAAAATAAAAATACTAATACTATTAACATACGGATGAGTCGTGAAATAGTAGTCCATTTTCCACAAAAACATCGTTTTAATTAAATCTGGCTGTGTATATTTATTACATTGATTAATTCTGTACTTATGCTATTTCTAGCGTATTTTTTTCTCGGGTACTGTCATAGGCAGTGCTGCTGAGGGAGTATCAGTCACTGCGGCCATGATTGGTGTCTGCTTCCATTTGCGGGTTCTTTAATGCAGTTACTATAAACTAATAGAACTGGCGAACATTGTTTGGTAAATCGTTTGTTTTAGAAGTGTTGTTTACGTTACCCCCAAAGACATAATATTAAAAAAAAAAAAAAAAACAGTAACAGCAAAACTAACACACCAGATTCCAATCAAATTAAAACGGGCGTAAATACGATTTAATATAATATTATAATCCCTCCAGATGTCGTTTATCTTATTTTAGAGTCGTGGTTTTTAAAAGAAAAATAAACGTTTTCAGGTGCTATCAGGAAGAACCAAAATATTCTAGCATTCCAAGCTGGTGACACTACCACTGTACCAACATGACACGCCTATATACCTATAACATTTTAAAAAATTAAAATAAACTAAGGTGAATGTACAGAATAATTAACAATTTTTTTTATATTTTGCCCAATTTTTGATCCATTGCAGACATTTTTAACTGGCTAAAGTCCTATAGAAAAACACCGCGTAAAAATCCAATCATTTTAGGCCCCCAATGCAGCTCAGCGACTTTCAATTTCGGAACCGATGGAGTTCGAAAATATGGAGACAGACAGAAAGACATACCGACGGATAGATAGACATATAGCCGTTTATATATTGGGTAAAAACACTGCAACGAAAATGCTATGAAGCACAATAAAATGTGAAACAGACGAAGGAGATTAAGCATGGAAATATGTAGAAATCTGAGTTAGCTTATTAGAGAAATGTAGCAAATTTGGGAACGGGTCTGGTTTTACTGCAATAAGCGAAAATGTAAACCGTATTCTAAATAAAGGGCGAACAGTAATCGTAGTATCAAGAATGTATATCCTGCGAATGACCAGACTGCAAAAAACGGGCTACAACCTACAAATATTTTAGGTAAGGGGAGAGTATGGTACAGAAAGCGTGTATTTAGACCGAGAACCGTTCCCGTATTTGCGAATTTGCTCCATACATCATGATCATAGACTTCCTGAATAGTATGTCGTACGGATTTCTGAAGAAAAAGCTGAATGATAAGTGTGTTGGTTTGTATGCTATTTTAAGAAAAAGTAAACGTGTAGCATTAATGAGAAAATTTTATATTTCTAATAAATAGCATATAAACAAAAGGTATAAAACGAAAATTGAAGTGCAACAATACGGAAGTAATCGGAAGTTTTATAGTTTAATAATCTCGTCGCATCAACGGAGATGAATGTTGCAAAACTGCGAGACTCGTACTTTATTGATAAATGGATTATGATAATTTATTTGGTGTGGTGAATGACACTATCTTGCTTTCTGATTAATCCTTCGGTACATTTCAAAAACTGATAATCCAGTATTCCAAGTAACGAAATCAGATAGCAAATGAAAGCGGCGGTACTTTTATATCGAAGCGATTAGTATTTTTAGAACAGATAATGGACAATTTAATATGAAATGTCCAAATGTAAGAAACAAATATAGGTGGTTTGGAGAAGAACTTGTACGGAATGTAGGGAAATGTCCGGTTACGATGAGGTATGTGGTAGGAGATAATTATTAGGGTGAAATAATTGACTATTACTGAAAGTCTAGACGCTGTTTAGATTGTGGTCAGGCCTAGAAATCTTTATATAATTTTATTATAACGTATGAGTGCGACTAGAAATATTCGAGAAACCTACGTAATTAGATTCTAGTGGTCTGATTATATCTAAATCATATGCAGCGGCTGCATTTTCCAAGCCATACTCATATTTTCCATGGGGAATTAATATATGTTATTTCATTTCATATAGAGATATTACTGAAGATGTACTGATACACGCCTTGATTAACCAAAATATAACTTACATTTCTACAAAAGTAGACCTTTCCATCACAAAATAGTACTAAATTAGCATATATATATATATATATATATATATATATATATATATATATATATAAAATGCATATATATATACACACATATATATATATATATATATTTGTGGGTGGGTGAGTGTGGGTGCGCGTGTGTGTAGTTATCGTGATGTGGTTAAGCAGGTTTAATTTAATTACGTTTTACTTTCCTTCTGATTTTACTTATTTTCATTCTTTCATATATTTCATTTAATAATTGAAAATGGCAAATGCTATACAACTATTAGATGTGTTTATTTGCACGATGAATATAAACAATTATCTTGCAATCAAGAAAGATGGCGATGATATCAGAAAATGGCTTGTAAACTCTGTCGAAACAGAACGGGAAGAAGATTTTTCATGTAAGTACATCTTCGTTTTAAGCAGCGATTGATTTATACGAGATCAAAAAGAAATTGTTGGAATCGTTTTGATAGGGAAAATGTTTAGAGGAAAAGTATCCCATTAAACGGGTCAGTTATTTCAAACCTGAATGTGAGACAGATGAATCAGTGCTTAATATATAGCGCACACATACACACACACAAGCATATACACAAGCAGGACCCAGTTTTTAGCTTTGCTCGAGTAATTACGAAAAAAAATTAAGTGTAGAAACTATTTAATACTCATTTTGAATTGTTAAGCATCTCTGGTCAGTGGTATCGACTGGTAATATTGCACACCGCGTGAGCAGTGTATGGAGGAGAAACTTTTGTCAGGATACTTCTAGCGTTTTTTTTTTCTCTCACATGCCCCTATTCCGAAAAAGTAGCAGCCGTAATCACACTAATACAACTAATTGAGAAATGAAACTAAGTAATTCCAACGAAAATCAGGTCACCATGCATATTTGTTATTTTCATAAAGAAATTTAGCACTCTTTCTCATATTTTTTTGGTAAATTATGGTTCGGGCTCATCAGGCAGTCAGCGGGTTAAGCCTAGCAACGTAACAGACGTACACGAACCACAAAACAAAGAAACAGAAAGAAATTATAAATAAAATAAATTACAAATGAAATATTAATCTAAACTTACTGAATATATGTATATTTATCTTTTTATCTTTTTACTTTGTATTGTTTATTTACTTTTTATTGTTTATTTATTTTTATTGTTTATTTACTTTTAATAATGAATTATTTTTCTGCACATTTTGGATTTTTTTACGACAGTTCCCAGCGTAGTATAAAAACCCTAAATCTCCCCATGACAAGAAGATTTTTCGGGGAAAATCCCCACCCCAACCCCGAAAACAGTTCTAAGTAATGGATTGCAGGGCATATAAATTTTGCAAGACGTTGTGAACATGGGGAGGTTAGAGTGTTAACAGTACGCTTCGTATTGTCGGAACATATTGGACATTTTTAACACAGTTTTTAGTACCAAGTGTATTATAAACACCCAACCTCCCCATGTAAAGAAACGAGTAAACACCCCCAAAAGCCGGAACATGGGAAGGTTGGGAATCTTTTTTTTTCCGAAAGAGGGTTTAACATGTAGATGTTGATGGTGTTTATAGTACGGTGGGTATTACCATAAAAATACACAGTGTTTTTATGAGCATTTCTTTTTCAATAAAAGCTGATAAAACTTGGTAATTTCGTACGTAGGTTAGCGTGCTAATGTAACAACGTAAGTATTAGAAATATGTTATAAACATTATAAACATAAGTAGACCCTCCATCTCCCCAAATATTATAATAGATTATTTTTAAAACTACAAAAAAAGTAAATTTGCTGTGTTCCATAATGTTTAACTGGAACACACACATCAAACTAAAAACAAAAACAAAGAAGAAAAATAAATGTTTGTTGAGCATAGAAAGGAATTAATGTGGCCAATTTTTTTCCTAAATGCAAATAGCGGGAATTTAATATTAGAAAACTTCGCTGTCAACTTATCAAGCAGCTGGGTAGCAACAAGTCTTCTACATTGTACAATGTAAGAGCAACCTCCTTATCCAACAAGACACATTGGAATGTCAAACGAAATTGCAAGAAGTGTTAAGCTGATAGCAAGACTTGTTTTAAACCAAACTCATAAGGAAAATGTTTGGCTTAGGTTCAGAAATACATAACGCCCACCTTGGAAAATGTTCGTTTAACCGATGAGGCCAGAACAGCCATGAGTGGACCAGAAAGTTCTCTTGCATTACCTACCCCTCACTAATTCCGTCATCAATTGGGTGGCGTAGGTGTTATGTTAGGGGCTGGAAAAATCTGCGATGAAATAATTGGATCATTTCCTGAGTCAAATGGCGTTAAACTGAAAACATAGCCGTATATTTTATTTTTAAATGAATTTTTTTCACCATGGTTTGATTACCTTGGATTGGCGCGCAACCACGAATTGTTTTTGTTATGCAAGTCAATGCGCCCTCCAACTCAACCAAGGTTATGACATCCTACCTGAAGTCATTGCACATAAGTAGAGAAATATTGATGATATGGCCAGCTTTTTCTCCAGATAAACCAAATTCAGCACTGGTCATAAAAAAAATGAAATTCATGAAGGAGATGTTCAATGTATGCCGAGATATTAACGTTCGAGGAATATTTTGAAATTTCCCAGGGCCTTATATAATCTCAAATCCGCTGATTAGCATCATCAGCAGACAAAAGGTATTCAGAGTTATTTTTAAGAATGGAAATTTTGTTGAGAGAAAAATATTTCCTTAAACAAAATAATGTGAAATCCGTTCTTATTTTTGGTTAATATTTTTACAGAATATGTTCTTTGTTTTATATAAATAGAAATCTGAAGTATAGACTATTGTTTTATTACCGGAAATATACATTTTGGCACTTGTAATTAAGTGATACACACTTAAAATTACAAGAACAGAGAGGTATTGGAATAACTTACACATATTGCTTCTAATTCGACAAAAATCAAGGACAAAAGGCACCTGGCTATGCTCGTCGTGTTTTCCAAATTTACTCTCTGCGTTTCATAGCAATTTCCAAATTATTACAACAGTGACTTGCAATCAAGCTATACAAAAGCTATATATATATATATATATATATATATATATATATATATATCATACATATATATATACATCATATTGCATATAATACATTTTATACATTAGTAATATAGTGTAAGATTTAAATTATTAATATATTCTGATTAAGATTATACAATTAAAAACAACCAGGATCAAAAATAAATACTTTATTGAACTATCTGAATATTATATTATATCACAACATTGTTTAATAATCCTAATTACTAGGTAAGAACCTGGCTGTATAAAATTTATTTATTCTGAGGTAGCGCCAGGTATTCTCTGACGCTCTGATATATTAGTTCCATAAAACATAAATGCAAAACAGGTACTATCTTTTTTGCGGGATACAAACCCTTTGAAAGGAGTAAGAGTTTCCTTTTTAAAGTATTTTATGACAAAAATTCAATCCTCCATTTTTATACTTGAATTCAGAAATGTGTATTGTGTTCCTCAATGTGCACACTTTAATTCTAACCCCTATGGATACGTAAGATGTTTGTGTTTTGCATTCATCATTACCGTTTATGCATGTCATGTCATCAATAAATCTACTAAAACCAAGAACATTATATATTTTGGATATATACTTTTTTGTGATGCCATATATATATATATATATATATATATGTGTATATATATAATATATATATATAAATATATATATATATATATATATATGTATATATATATATATATACTAGCAAAAGTACCCGTCGTTGATTGGGTTAAAAAAAACAGCTTACAGAAAATGGACTCTGATTTATGAAAGTATGATAGGTTATGAAAAGGAAAGGTTGTAAAGAGATAGTTTCGAATTTGGGGGTGTCAAAACCAAAGCAAAATATGATGAAAGTAAAAATAAAACAGATAAAACCCATAATTTATTATACTATACTTGTTCACAATGAACAATTTACTACAATATTCTCTGGATTTATATTAAAAAAAACTTGTTAAACTTTGTGATATATGTCCATTCTATGGAGCTCAGGCGTGAACGAACACGCTGTAATTTTATTATACCATATTTCTTTAAACTGAAACATAATTAGCAAAGTATACTTACGCAGATATATAGGAAAAGTTTTTTTTATTAAAGTTTGAGCCTATTTCCATTCTATGGAGGGCAGGCGCGAACGCCGACCACCATATTTTATTATACCACCCCTATTTAAGTAACCCATACTTATCGATGTATTCTTATGTATATATATATATATATATATATATATATATATATATATATATATATATATATATATATATATATCAAAAACACTTGTAAACGCATTCTTTTTTATTTTTAATGTTTTTATTTCCATACTTGGTGGATGAGGCCCGGATGCAGAACCCACAATTTTAATGAACCACCTTTTTGCAAGATCAAACATACCCATTCCTGTGTCTAGATACACATGCTATCATGAGGTGTAATGAGTTTTTAAAATAGTCAATCATATATGAGCCTATTCGTGACCAGACACACACTCACACGCTCACATACATTCAGCTTAATATTATACCAGCGAGGCGTACCCGGCGTTGCCAGGGTGGTTATAGGGGTGGGTGGTGTTAAATAAAAAAGAAACCGGGGGTGGGAGTAGGATCGAAACCGAACCCCTGAGGCAAAGTTTGAAAATAAAATCGGCCAGCCAGAAGTTAAAGACGTTTGATGACGATGTAAGCATTGTTATAAGGGAAGTAAGAAAAGAAAACAACATTTTAATAAAGCGGTGTGTGTGTGGGGGGGGGGTAAAACACAAAAAAATAACGTAAGGTAAAGGATCGATTAAAACAGAAAAAACGAATTAACATTACGTGAAAAATGTCTTAAATAATACATGGTCAATATTTAAATTAAAAAAATAGAAAAAAAAACATCTCACACTACGATTCGAATCCAAAACGTTTAGATAATGAACTAAGGCCTTAACTACCTGAGCTAAAGCGACTTATATAAAGTGTGTTTGGTTTATCAACTATTTAAAGTAAATCAGGTAACGGCCTCACGACGTCATCTGACGCATGCGTTGTTGACCCTCCCCCCTGTCGAAAATTGTCGATTTATGGGTGAAAATTGAACGTTTTTCTCGTTTTCTGTCTAGACATCTCTTTCACTCTCTCTCTCTCTCTGCGTCTCTCTCACTCCCTCCCCCTCTCTCTCACACTTCATCTTCCTTACTCTAAAGACTGGAAAATGGCGTCTGGCTGTTTTTGTTTTTACAAACTTCGTTCGTTAATATTTTTAAGCGTATTTTTTTTACTTCACATGTTTGGCTAGGAATTTTTCGTTTAACTATCGCATCTAACTATTTTGAATGTGGTAATAACTTTGGTAACGTTGACATAGCGTAGAAGTTCATAGTTTAGCTTTGATTATTTTTTTTTACGAATAACAACATTTGTAAATTGTAAATCCAGACCGCCATTAGAGCTTGCTGACGTCAAAATCACGTGACATGACTCAGCGGGTTCTAAATACAAGGCGATCCAAAATAAACGGCCGCGTGTATACTTCATGTAGAAGAGTTGGCGACCGTATTTTTTGGGGCAATTATAAATCGATTTAAAAATATGTAATGTTTGACATAAAAATGTCACTTTTTTGCCCCCCCCTGAAAAAAACCGTTCAGTTTACGCACTTCTGATCGTCATTGTGAGCAAATTTTTCGATATTTGTCGTCCGGAAGGTGGGGCTTTCATATGAGATCAAGTTTGTGAATTTTTGTTCAGTCAGTCGAATGTTTTTAGCAGACACACAAATATACATACATACACACAAACATATATACATTTCGCTTTTATATATAGATATACATATATATATATATATATATAAATGCATATATATATACATATATATATATATATAAATATTAATACATGTCTATGTAAATACAAATTTGCCCAAATGCTTACAGGTCTAATCCCATTGTGATGCCTATAGATTAGAGTAATATTGTTCTCTTATGTCAAAATAAATTTCTTTACTAAGATTACTGATTAGAATTTTTAAAATTGGTTTTGGAAATTCTAGTTCTGTTATTCTTGTTTCTTCAGCAGAAATCTTTAGATTTTGAAAAGTCTACATATTTACTTTATTTTTATTTTTTATTTTTGCTGAGGGAGGAAAAATGTGGATCGGATCAAAACGTATAACTAGCCCATTACTAGTACCGAGACAAAATATTCTTGGAATCAGTGATGATGATTGGATAATCGCCGCAGATCTCCATGGCTGGCAAAGTAATTATCCAAAAAATAATAAAAGCAAAGGGTTAACGGGCAGACATTGTTCTCTCATCAATAAAAAGAAAAGACTTGTTTTCATTGAATTGACAGTACCTTACAAGATGAAGAAATATGAAAACACATAAAAAGAGAGTTGGCTCGTGAAGGTTACGTAACAACTCTTCGAGTCGTAAAGATTGGAGCAAGAGGTTTAATTTCAGGCCCTTTATATCAACTTTTAGGACAACTTAGAATTACGGGCCGACAAAAAAGCGCAGCTCGTAAACGTCTAAAAGAAATTACTTAACAATGTGCCATATGGCCCTGGTTGAAAAGAAATACAACAATGCAGATTTATTAATTCATTTATTTAATGCTTTTTATTTTCTTTGCTTTTGATTAATTATTTTTAAAATTTTTAGTTCTTTATCTTCTTTATTTTCTTTTTTGTTCTTTCTGTTCTTTTTGATATGAGCGCGTCTTAACTTAACGGACTTGATAGGTGCAGCCTTTAAATTTAAACGTCACGCGCACAAACCGTTCCACGTTACATGAAACGCGAATCATTAAACATTTTTACTGCATTCAACACTTCATTCAAGTACAATTCAGATATCTAAGCCTCGCATCAAAGAAAGTGACCGATGCGAAAAAGCCGTTACAAGCAAAATACTCACTTAGATTGGATTTTCAATATCTCATAACAGCGTGGTAGAAAACAACATTAATACGAGAAACATGAAATCCAAAAAAAAAAAGAAAAAAAAAAGAGACACAGCTGACGATACAATCCAGGAGAAATGGAATACCGTATGATATGTTCACAAGAGTCTTCAGTGTAGTTATTACTGTGAGTAGATTTATCTTTTATATGTCTTTATGAATGTATACATATATATATATATATATATATTTATATATTATTATTATTATTATTATTATTATTATCATTATTATCAATGTTATATATATATATATATTTTAGCAAAAAGTACCCGTCGTTGTCTGGGTTTAAAAAAAACAGCCTACAGAAAATGGACTTGGATTTATGAAAGTATGATAGGTTATGAAAAGGAAGGGTTGTCAAGCGATACCTTCCAATTTGGGGGTATCAAAACCAAAGAAAAATATGATGAAAATAAAAATAAACAATATAAATCCCATAATTTATTATACAATACTTGTTCACACTAAAACACTTATCACAATATTCTCTGGATCTATATTAAAAAAAAAACCTTGTACAACTTTGAGGCATATTTTCATTCTATAGCGGTCAGGCGAGAACGAACACCCCCTAATTGTATTATACCATATTTCTTAAAACTGAAACATAATTATCAAAATATACGTTCGCAGATAGATATGAAAAATATTTAGTAAAGTGTGTGCCTATTTCCATTCTATGGAGGCCAGGCGCGATCGAAGACCCCACGATTTTAATATGCCATCCCTATTTAAGTTAAACATATGTATCAATGTATTCTTATGTACATCTATATCAAAAACACTTCTAAACGGTTTTTTTTAATTTTTAAATTTTTTATTGCCATACTTTGTGGGCCTGGGCGAACGCAGACCCCCCCCCACTTTTAATGAACCACTGTTCTGCCAGAGCAAACATACCCATTTTTGTGTCTCGGTACATATTCTATCATTATATGCAGTCAACCATATAGGAGCATATTCGTGACCAGATACACACGCAAACACACACATTCAGCTTTATATTATAGATATATATATTTGGTTATATACATGCATACATATATATAAATATATATATATATATATATATATATATATATATATATAGCATTTTAATTATTGTTGTTACTATTGTTGTTTATTATTATTGGTGTTATCATTATTTTCTTCCATATGTGCACGCCCTAACAAATATGTCAGACGAAGCCTTTGAACATTGAACGGCATGCACAATGCCGTTGCTCGTAACAAGAGCCGTTTAATTATCAAACGTCTTTTCTTTCAACGGTATTGAGCTTATAATTGGGTCTCCCATCAGTGAGGGGTACCGATACGCGAACAAACTCTAGACAGGAAGGCCCAGAAATGGTGCATCTTATCTCCTGATGACCCAATATTTCTATAAGACGAAATACCCCCCAAACATGACTATTTAAAGTTTTAAAGATATGCTATGAAATCCCCACAAAAGCACCTTATAAAACTTAGACGAGGAAAGACCTAGAAAGGCGCTTTATCTCTCCCTTGACATTGACTTTATCTAAAACAAAACAGCTTATAAACATCAGTATATACAAGCCTATACGCTAAGGTGTTTCTCTCAATTACAAAATCTGTTGTTCGCTTACTTCAGGGCGAGTTTCTACTACTGTCATGGGCGTATTTTTTTATCCTTTATTACCTTTTAAAGCTTAATATACAGTATTGTTTATTTCTTGTATGGAATTTTAGTAGGCAACGTACTAAAATAATAAGTCGCTATAGATTTTGCTTTTATTCTATAATTTTCCCATCTATTTTTTACTTATTAGTTGTGATTATTTCCCACCTAAATATATATATATATATATATATATATATATATATATATATATATATATACATATATATATATATATATATATATATATATTACTATAATATTTTCTTTTCTGTTGAAATTATTTTCTTGGATTTATAATTAATTTAAATACTTTAGATAGAGTTTTACTTAATGGTTAGCTAATGCAAGTTTTGGAGGATTCAAGAAATCAAGCGCCAACTTGAGTGTTGAGCATTTTACATATCAAGTACACACGTATAATTTTTGTTAACCCTAGTGCTATATTTTCAATAATAATGCTATTATTCAGACTAAAGTCATCTTAATTATTATTACTTAATATCTAGTGATCTGAAACTATAATTCTTACTTCTAACAATAAACTTCATATATAATATTTTTTACAAAGAAAAGCTATATTATTTGCCACTCCATTATTGGAAACTATTAAAAGCTGATCTCGATATATTTTAAAATCTTTAAGTATTTCTGATTTTTTAAGAAACGATTAGTTTTTTAAGTGGTTTAAATCATGGTATACGTTAAGTTTTATTTACGAATTTAAGTAAATTATTCTTCCAGGTATCAAACGTAGACTGTAAACTTTATATTTATTTTCCGTACGCATGATATCGCATTTATATGTAATTATGGTAAAAATAGTCGGCTTGTGACAATATAATCATAGACATTACCCCCCAACATACCATGTTTATCGTGTAGAGAACAACATTTTGTTAAATAAAATTAGAATGGAATCGCATCTGATGAGTTGATTGGTTGAAAACTTTCTATGAAAACATAAAATCCTAAAATTATTCAACTGTTAATAAAACAGCTGTAATGAGGAACTCCAACGTGTAATAAAAGAAAGTCATAAAGTAAATGTAACTTTGAATTTCAGCAAACATTCTTACTATATATATATATATATATATATATATATATATATATATATTATGTGTGTGTGCGTGCGTTTGTGTGTGCGCGTATCCGCGTGTTGTGTGCGTGCACTAAAAACTCTGTGTGAGAGAGAGAGAGAGAGAGAGAGAGAGAGAGTGCTCCCAAATATTCCTTAATTGTTGGACCAATTTATTTTGAAAATTACACACAAATGCAAATGAGTGATCTTGCGTAGTTTTTTTTTTTTTTTCATTTTATATCAGATACATTTGATAAATATTGAAAATGATATTTAACGATTAAAAGAGCAAGTCAAATTCTCATCAATGTAAACTTTTATATAGCTTATCATCCAGAGTGCATTTAAGAAGTTTTATCACTGTACATTTAGAAAAACACACTGACGAAGTATGTTCTTTTATAAAACAGTAGTGCGTTCAGAATGGATGCTTTTATTAAGAGTATGAGTAAATTATTATATATCTGACTAATGTATTTGAATCTTTTATATGAATGGATGTAATTTTTTTATGAACTAAAAAGTATATTCTTTGATGAGTAAGAGGGGCGTTCGGAATAACTGTTTCTGTTTATAGTACAAATTAAACATTATACTTTATTTTGTATTCTTATTTTAAATCTTGAAATTAAGCCAATATATAAAAGTAATTTTATATAATCGACAGTATCACTTCAGAGAGGCGTGTGTCGCTTCCATTAGTCATACTCCACTGAGTTTCTAAACAAGAACAGTAAATTAATCGATTAGATTGAAAAATCTATGTTTTATCTATTTTAAAGATAACAAAAGTATACTAGCATTTCACATTTGTTGATCATCATTAAATTGCGTTAAACGTCGACTTCATGCTACTATTAGCTAACTCGGTTACCTGGTTCCACATGAAAACTAACATTGCAAATTTACATTTCCACACACATAGAAAAATATATTTATTGAAAATATCATGGTTGATATATAACCCGTTGATCAACAAAGACGAACCAAACTTTTAAGGATGTCTTTTAGTCCAAATCTAAGCACATTAATAAACCTTTATTATAGGCCTAGATATTGATACAACGCTTTCTATAATTGTTTTCTTTCTGACTCTAAAGTACACCATATTTTCCGATTGTTTTATGTTTTTTTTTTCTTTCACCAATACCTACTTACCTAGTAATTATGTGTTTGTGTCCAAACAAATGGTAGTCGTAAATTTACAGACCTGTAAAATAGCGTGTATGCAGAAAGTAATCGAACTGCAATTTATAGAATGTTGTTTTTTCATCGTGATGTATTCGATCCGTGTTTCATCCATGTTTACGCATTAATTAAAAACTTATCGATAACATACAAATGACGCGTTACACATTTGACGCCGTGTTCTGTTTGAATGACTGTGATAAAACACGAGTCATGCTGTTTCATTGTTTATATAAATTAGTGCTTACGAGATAAATGACCTGACATGTTTAAATTAGATGTTATTTCAATAGTTGTCGGAAAATATCTGGTTGTGTTTAATTGGGAAGTGCTTAATATTGGTGATTTTGGCGTTCAGCGTAATCTGTTTCTATTGTAAGTTGTGTTTTGTATGTGACATTTATTTTTGGTTTAGTACGAGATTTTCCGTTAATAAACGAAAGTAAACCAGTATTAGGTCCATGTCTATCAATAAATCAAAATGACGATTTCTCTGGCCTAGACAAAGGCGGATTTGCATTATATAAAACCCCCAGAATTATTTAGTTTAGCAAAACCTAAATAAGATTAATGAAAGTGTAACTTTAGGAGAAATGTCGAGGACAAATCTGAAAATATACGTAATAATACTAACACGAAACCAGAAATAAATATATTAAAACTCTGAGAAAATAAGGAACACAGGTAAAAATATAGACTGTCACCCAAAACATGTATTAAAACAAAACAACAATTGACACAGAAATTTAGCAAGGCGCAAAATAGAGTTGTACAGAGTAAAGTGATTAAGTAAAACGAAAATATAAGAAACACATTAATTAGAAACGAAATGATAAGTATTGTACATAAAGGTATAAACTTTTTTACAAGGAACTATTTTTGTGCAAGCCGTCTCTCTCATCATTAATTATGTTTGTTTCAACAACTGTGTTAATTGAGAAGTGTCATATAATTTGACCCTATTATCGAAAGTAAGGAAATCGTGGTGTGTGCGGTTGCGTTAAATTGTAGAAAGTGAATTGTCTCAGGGTGTGTTTTATCTCATCAATAAAATCTTACTTTATTTTCACATATCTGATGAAGCTTTACGGAAGAGCAAAAAAAAAAAAAAACACTATCAAAAGATAAAAGTTTATGGCAAGATCATTATGTTTATAAAAGTATTACGAACTCTATTGCAGCATTAGATTAAAAAATGATATAGGTCACGTTTGATTATAGTTGGAAATCTTAATCCAGAATTATTTGATATACGAGTTTGAAAAGTGAAAGATTTTGTCGGAAAGAAAATTATCCTATGGAAATATTGGCAATTCCTCGCTTGTCTTGAAATTTCTCGTGTATTAGATATGAATCCAAACAAAAAAGAGATATACACAGGCGCCGAATAGAAAGTCCGCACTAGTAATTGTGTCAAAAGCTGCAAATTTAAGCTAAATATTATGTAACTGTGTAAATAAACTATACCTCATTTGATTCGCTTTAAACTCTATAATTTTACCTCTTCATATTCGATGTTTTATTGAAATATTTTTGTGTTCACTTCAATTAAAAAAAAATGACTTCTAATTGATGAGGCAAAAAGAAAGACCGCACAATTGAAAATTGTTATTTAAATGTAAGTTTAGGACAATAATGCAACACAAACACAAGGGGGGCACAATGAACTAGTTAATATTTAGAAGAATAGGCCTGTTGCAATTTGACAACATGCAATGTTTTACGAATTCATTGAATTAGACTGCAGCAATACTCTGGGGAAAAGGGAATCCAACTTTTCTTTAATTTTTGCCCAATTACTTCCAAATCTGAAATTTTATCATTGCGTATCTGTTGCTTGATACAATGACACGCGTGTTCGATACGATTGAGGTCTTGAAATTGTGCAGGCCAGTCCAAACACAGAATATCATGCTTTTCCAGGAACCTTTTGACATTGCCAGCTGTGTATAAGAGCATTATTCTGCATTAAGATGGGGTTATCATTCAAATTCCGAACAAAGTATAGTAACAACATTCGCAATAAACATATTAATGTACTTTGTCGTATTAAGTCGACCTTGCAAGAGAATTATAGACCCTGGACCATTGGTACTAATAATACCCCGCACTAAAACTGAACCTCCACCACCTTGCAGCGTTTAAACAGAGCACCAAGGATTAAATTTTTCGTCGTTCCTTCGAATGAAGCACTGTTTACCATCACTGCCTATCCTATTGACCTTGCTTTCGTCGATAAAAAACACTTTTGACAAATATGAAAATGCATGACCTTCATTGCAACTGACGAAGTCCAGACAGCGCTTTTTGTTCTTTACAGAAATGATTTGCTTTCGTCTTGCAACATATCCATTCAAATTAAATTCCTTTAAACTGCTCTTTACAGTAGAAAGAGATCACTTTTTAACAAGATTGCACTGTTGCTGGATTTGGAGAGCCTTTTTAAAATCTTTTTCTGACGCTGCGGACTTTGATAGCATTGGCTTCCCTGTTAGAAGTAACCCTAGTACGACGAGATTTAGGGGCATCACGAACACTGCTGGTGTTTTGGTGCTTTTGCCCAGTCTTTCATACCGTTTTCCCATCACATTTAAATCTACGACCGATTTCTTTATTGGATAAACCAGAAAGGTGGAAATTAATGAGCCCTCGAAGATCACTAAGTCGTGGCATATAGACTAAATGTTCGTTGTATAACCTGGAACAACAACAATTACGACGAGAGATTCTTAGTTGCCTATTGGTGAATATTTTAAACTGATTTAAGTCCAATAATGTTAGCTGCTTTTAAGCGAATTTGTTGCTGCTGACTTTCTTTTGTCCTCCTATTTTGTCAGTGTTTTTTCTTTTAATTGACGTGAACACTAGAATATTTCAATTAAAAGTAAAATATGAACAGGTAAAATTATAGAGGAATTGAAGACAAATAAAATGAGGCATATTTTGTTTATACAGTTACATATTATTTTGCTTAAATTTGCAGTTTTTGAGAAAATTACAAGTGCGGGCTTTGTTTTTTCGGGCATTATATCATTACTACTACCATTCATGTTCACGTTTGTACTCGGTAAATGTAAATAATCTTCCCTCCGCAACATCTCAATAATTTTTTTTTTTTTATTATTACATTTTCACCCCAAACAAGGCAAATTGCCACTTTGGTGTAGGGGGCTACTATCAGGGGCAACAACTACAGGGGTACTATGTAGGGATTTGGGCAGCAAGGTGTCGGTTCACGTTACACTTGAACTTCTGCACGTCAGTACTGTTGGGGAAGCAGCGACCTGGAATGGAATTCCAGAGTCTTGCGGTTCTGGGGAAGAAACTATTGGAGTAAAAAGATCTTTTACATCTAGGGACCTCTACAGTGTGGGGGTGGGATCTAGTAGCCTGTCGGGTTTGTCGACGGTGCTCGCGTCGTGGGGGCACAAGTGATTGCAGTTCATCAGAACATTCACCACTAAAATACTTGTAGAACAGGCAGAGGGATGCAACATTTCGTCGATGGGACAGAGGCTGAAGCTTAGATGCCATTTCAGGGCCTATCAGATTTGCGACTCTCTTTTGAACCTTGTCAAGGAGCGAGAGAATAGTAGCAGATGCACCAGCCCAGATGTGGCAGCAATACTCCATACATGGGCGAATGGTGGCCTTATAGAGGTACAGGATACTTTCGGGTGTTAGTAGTTTTCTAGCACGGTAGAGAGAGCCTACCTTTCTTGCAGCGGCCCTGGCAATGCCTTCAATGTAATTGTTCCAACTCATGTTTCCTGTGAACGTTAGGCCAAGGAGTTTGAAACATGGACTCTCAGATAAAGAGTCGTTGGCCATTGCTATTGGTGGTAGAGAGGGTTTCTTGTAATTATTGAATGAAACTAGTTTAGTCTTGGCAGCATTGAACGCGACCAACCACTTTTGTCCCCATTCCACTACAGATTGGAGGTCCACCCTTAGTGTTTCTGCCATTTCTTTAGAAATGTGTTCATTCGTATTCCTGTCGTGTCTGCCATAGAGTGTAGTGTCATCAGCATATATACCCATCTCAGAGGCAATGTTGTCGGGGAGGTCATTTATGAATATCAGGAACAATAGAGGTCCAAGGATAGAACCCTGGGGCACTCCCGCATTTATATCATATTGTTTAGATGTGCGACCGTCGAGGACTACCTGGATTTTTCTCTTATCTAAGAAGGATTTAAGTATGTTAAGTATTCTACCAGTGATACCGTATGATCTGATTTTACTGAGGAGACCCTCATGCCATACCCTGTCAAAAGCCTTAGATATATCTAGAGCTACCGCTCTGCCTGTTATGTTACAGTAGTATTTCATCTTTGCACGCATCCCAATATTATACAGTAACAGATTCTTGAGGAGGACACCGTTTGGTTCGATAGAATAATACCATAATGTGTCTGTTAGCTGAGTACATTACCGGAGAAATAACTTTGTTTTTTACATAGGCATCACCGCTTATCAAGGCCAAGATATCGCTTAAAGATACGGGTTAAAGAGTGTAGAAATTGATCAATATAGTAACCAATAATTATGGAAATTCGGAAAATTTGTTAACTTATATTGAACGGTTCTTCAAAAATTTGTTTACGTTAGACTTGAAGACAACTATATTGTAGTCAGCTAGAAAGCAGGTAAACAGAAGATAATTCCACAGGTGTGCAGTTCTAAGAAAAAAACGTTGTTCATGGAATCTATGTTTAGGTTTAGGCACAGATAAATGTGGGGAAAATTAGGGATAGTGTTTTCTGCTAGATGGGGTTTTTGTGAAAGTCTGGCGAGGGGACAGATTGGATCTCAGCCGAGCACTTGCAATGAAAATAACGATAAAGCAGAGACAAACTCGCAGCGTCTCTTCTATGAGAAAGATGTTGCAGGGAAGAGAAAATGGCATCCCCTACGAGGCTACGAAGTCCATAGTGAACTCTATCAAGGCAGGATAATTTATTTCTAGCAGCTCCTGCCAATATGTGGCAGCAGTACTCCATCCATGGGCGCACCTGTATCTTATATAGATAGAGAATTGCATCGGCAGTAAGATATCTACTGGATCGATAGAAAGATCACACAATTTTTCTAGCAGCCTTGGCAACGGATCGTATGTATGTGTTCCATTTAAGAGCAGGAGTAAAGCTGAAGCCCAGAAGCTTGTCAGAACATGAGGCCTCCCTCAAGAGGAGAACCATTCATTTCAGTTGATGCCAGAAGGGGATAAGAGCGTTGATGATGTAAAGATAAAAGCCTGGTTTTAGATGCATTAAAATTAACATGCCACTTCTTTCCCCATTGTACCACTTGCTCAAGATAAGAGGAGATAGAATCAGAGAGAACCTGATCGTTTACGGGAACAGATGACAAAGCAAGATTGGCTAACATAGATAGTAGTGTCATTAGCATAAATGTCTACGAATGATGTAAGGAGGTGATTTTAAAGATCATTAATGTAGATCAGCAAGAGAGTTGAGTCCAAGTGGGACCCTTGAGGGACTCTAGCATTAATACTGAGAGCTTCTGATTTCTGCGCATCTACTTATTCAAATGAATGTACGTGGACACGCTGTGTCATATTGTGAACTGATTTAACGGATAAATACTTTCATTTCATATGCATGCAGATCCCTTTGTTGAATCCAAAAATAAGAAGATTGATACGAATCAAAGCAACACAACGTTTCGGAGTGTGAAAGTAAAAACCAAATCTTTTTTCGAATGTGCCACATATTTCAATTAGAACCGGCGAGAACATAATATTTAGGCTCATGAAAAATATAAGCATTCAAAACTGCATCGTTCGAGATCACGTCAAGGAATAATCTTAAGATATAACTTTTCTGTCTACGATATTTAATATGGAGCAAATTCATACACCTTATATGGTTAGCCTGGATTTCTTGTCTATTTCCGTTTGTGTCACATTAATCTGGAATGAAAACGAATTAAACATCTCCTACTTTGTATCATGTTTGATTGATCGGCTGTGTAAATACTAGCTGAAACTAGGCTATTTAAATAACTGACACTCCAGTGTGCAAGTCGCTTTCATCGGAATACATTATCTCACGGTCAGTCATTAGAGTTATCCTATGCAAGACTCTATATTATTCTTTTTGTTTGAAGCTTTCATAATAGAAAATACTGACGGGGTTACTAAGATAATTATTTTTGGTTCGGCATGCATTTACTGATGATTTCCTAGCATTATTATTCTCAGGCATAAGTATTTGTACGAGCAGAAAAGCTGTGTTATCACAATGCCGCAGAAAAAAAAAGCTTTTAACCAGCACATCATCGCTTTCACACGAGATGGAATTTTCATCACAGTTTTCCGTCATATCATATTTTCTGTAGTGGAAAATAAAAGACATAGTGTTTTCCACTAATCAGAATAGTTGCTTTGTCATTTGTGCCCATAAAATATACCAAACTTTAAATACCCAAATACTTAGAATGAAAAGGTGTTTTAAAAACGTTTTCAATAGGATATCTTACAATAGAAAATCGTTCAGTGGCTAGTACAATAGGATATCCGTAAGTGGGTGTAGTTTACAATTACACATGCATAAACGACATTGACCATATTGGCGCTATGCTACGCATGTTCATATAAACATATTCATATTAATACTTCATAGTAAATCGATATATTATTAAAATTATATTAATTAAAAGTAATAATTTTTCTACATTCGCAACGATGAACAAACAAAAAATTATAACGGAAGTATCAATAAACAATACAATATTTTACTATCTACAGTTTTTATTGGGGAAAAATTCATTGACATCACATCACATTTAAATGTTCATAAAGAAGCTAAATACTTGACTAAAAGACACAAAAAACGGGCTCATATTTCATGGATTAATATAAGAGCTGTTGATCATATGATTACAGAATATATTTTTAAAATAACGAACACGGTACTAACCTTATATAAGCATTGTTTTCGAATATAATTCCATGAGATATTGCTTATATTGCTTGAAATATATTCTTTCATTTTTTTATCTAATGACGACGGAATTTTAAGCGAATATCATCAGATCACTCTGGGAATTTAAAATAAAAATATATATCCCTAAAATAGAAGCAATTTATAATGCGAACAGTAATGCCGTTGTGTTATGGATCTATTGCAGGATTTTCTCCTATCGTGTTAAAATCTATTTAATCATTATTAAACAAAAAGATATATTCCATTCGAATGATGTCGTCGCTCCAAAAGTAGAACTTAATAAAATTCCTACAGAAACCTGTTAAAGATAGCAATCAGATGAGTTCTACTAAATGGATAACTTATTTCAAATATAGAGATCAATTATAGTAGTTATTAAGAACCAGGCATTTTGTCACTGACGCTAAGATTGTTGTCCATTCCCTGGCAAATTAATAAATTATATATTTTGTGATTATTTAAAGAAACTTACTGTAAAATTTGAACCTATTGACTTATAGCATATATGTTGTCTGAGTCAAATTTCTAATATATATATATATATATATATATATATATATACACACACACACACACACATATATATATATATATATATATATATATATATATATATATATATATATATATATATATATATATAGTCCTGGTCACAATCATAAGACCACTTAAGAAAGTAAGTGTTAAGCATATTATCGAATTTTTAATCAAACAAATGGTTGAAACCATTGCCAAAAGGGAAAATATGATGGAAAAAATGAAATCTGCTTCATTCGAAAACTTAACCCTGATCTAATAATTATTTAAAAAGAAAAAAACATTTTCACCTCGTCAGCATGATAAGACCACTGACAATTTATCTAAAAAAGTAATTATAAATTACTAAAAAGGGTCGCAGTATTTAGTATAGCCCCAACATTACGAATTACTTAAAGAAACATTTCTTCGCCATACTTTCGACTAAATTTTTTATCAGTTGCGAAGTAATTTTATCCCATGTACTGAAAATGTAACCAGAAAGTTCCTTTATCTAATCATACTGGGTTCCATCCTTGAACACTTCTTTTGTCATCCATTCACAAAGATTTTTAATTGAAGTCCGGAGAACATGCTGGATGATCTAACAATTTCATATGATTTGCCGGCTTTTCACTACTTGCAACTTTAGGGTCCCAGCTGACGAGAAAGCACCCCAGATCTTTAAAGACCCTCCTCCACAAAGCCGGGTTGAAAAAGTCTCTTTGGGCAAATTTTTATCATGCCAAGAGTGTTCAAATCCATCTGGACCTTCTAGATACAACTTTTTCTCATCGGAGAAAATTACATTTTCCCTCTTCTCTTCATACCAAGGCTGGCATTTGACGGCATATTTAAGTCGGGTAGTTTTTGGCTGTTTAAGAAGACGTAGTTTCTGCAGTCGCTTTAAATGATTGAAACCCTTCATTTCAGATGTCTTCTGATGGTTTTAGGACTACATTCTGCTGCTGTTTGGCTTTTCAATCGACTTTAGCTCATACTAGGGTTTTTTAAACTTCTTCTGACACGGCGATCCAGTGAATGGGTTATTTATCTTGGTCGACCTGTACCCTTTTTGTGCCTATATTGATCTGGATTTCTTTAAACAATTGTGATAACTTTTTGTTACGATTCATTTCGTTTGCAATGGATCTATGGAAAAGTCCACCCCTATTATGCTCAAAGATCCTTCCTCTCTCAAACGCTCAAAATGGTTTCCCTTTTGCCATTTATAATTTAGTAAGATGTGCTTTATCCACTAACAAGTTGGTTTTAGTAACATAGAAAGTTTTTCGTATTCATTTTTTTCAAAACTATCCGAGTTCATTGAGTTGGTCTTATCATTTTGACCAGGTGAAAATGCTTGTTTAAAAAAACATATTAGATCTGCGTTAAGGTTTCGAATGAAGCAGATTTCATTTTTCCCTACATCTTTTCCCTTTTAGCAACGGTTTCAACTATTTGTTTGATTAAAGATTCGATGATATGCGTAAACGCTTACATCTTAAGTGGTTTCATGATTTTGACCAGGATTGTATATATATATGCCAGTTGTGCTATTATTACTTATGATAATATTGCACTAGATACTGCATTGTGCATGCCAAGCAACGTAGTAGGTTAGTCATTGTATAACTCACGTAACCAACGTAACTATAAATGTACATGTTCTTATAAAAGTTGCACTCTCTCGATAAAATATTAAAATTACATATGGCGTGAGTTCGGTTAACTTTTTGGGTGGATAAAGTGAAGCATTGTATTTAACTACTAGATTTTCGGCTTTAAGTATGCTATATCACATGGTGAGTATAATCTCATTGTGTTCATTAGGATATGTACATAAACAATCAAAATCATGTTGGCCCAACATCAAAAGAAAGGATCACATCAATAATTATTTATTTATTTATTTGAAATAATCATGAAAGAACTTCAACATCTTAAGCCAGTATATTAATATTGCTTGTTATTCTCTACTTTATGGATAGTATGACTTTTACACACACATATACACACACATACACTAACACACACATTCACACACACCCACACATTCACACACCCACCCCCACACACACACACACACACACATATATATATATATATATATATATATATATATATATATATATATATGTATATATATGCTCTTTATGCACAGTCTATGATTTGAAATCGCACCAATTATATAACACTTTTAAAATAATACTCAAAGGTAACATGATCAGCCATACATCTAATTTTGAAAAAATCGTATTATATTAAACAAAATTGCACAGAAAAAACGAGTGTGTAAAGAGAAACATAAAATGCCGGCTTACCCGAAGAAGTAATGTCTCTATCCTCTCAGTTTTAAAATAAACGACGTTTCTTTGTGGTAGGCTGAAGTTATAAAAGATGTATTGTCGAATGTATTCGCTCACCAAATAATAAACTGAGAAAGATCTTAAATATGACTGCTAGCTTTTTTTGTTAAATTAAAACGAATAACGCAAATAAGTAAATACTATTATTACTTTTCTCATAATTACAGTTGTTTAGAAAGTATCAACGCAATAGTGCATGCATTTTATTTTTTATTTTATCACTACAGGTTAACATTCCATATATACAATCGATAAAATTAAGTTCATTTACAAATATTGCCTTGCTTATTACTTATTATCGCTTTGTCAGCATTAAATCTTGCTATATATTATCATTTTGCATAAAATAATTGCTAATTTTGCTGTATAGAAAGAAAGCAACGAAAATACGAAACTAAACTTCATGACATGGCGTTGTCTTTTGTTCAACTAACATTTAAATCGTGACTGTATAATTCATTAAAAAAGAAACATAAATATATAAAAATATGTTCCATGAAATGAAATATAAATAGGAAAACAAAACACACATATAAATGAAATATTTATAACGGAGTCGTAAAATATAGTATTTTTACAATTTATTTCGAATAGCAATGGTAAGAAAAATTCAACACCTAGTAATGTTGTTGTCTGGAAAAGAATTCGTTTTCTAAAGTGTGCTTGAAGACACAATGACATTTTTCTGACACCTTTTTTATATTGATTTTTTTTAGTGGGCGTCTAGTTGTCTGATACGCTCTTTGCCATACATTCAATATTTCTATATGTTAAAAGCAATTTTTATGAATGTATTGTCCAGCGAATAAAGTGCAATTCACAAAACGATTATTGTTTCTTATGTCTGGGACTTGTGATACTTTTTTTATTTGAGGAAAAATATTAGATTTTCTATATAAAAGAAGTTACAGAAATTCACAATGGAGCTGAACGAAGCAATATTATGCGAATATATTAATTTTCAATCAGTTACCTACATATTTTGATATATATTAGAAAAGTTTCATATAATATGATTATTATAGAAATTAATTACAATATATATATTATTATTATTATTGGAATAAAAATTAATTTTCGCTTAATATAAACCTAAATTACATTTAAGAATAATATTACTGAATTCAAACGGATTCTGCGAGCATACTTTTAATAGATTTCATTGTGTTTGCAAAACTCCAGCCTGTATTGGATTGATCTCGCAATGTGTCAATATATATATATATATATATATATATATATATATATATATATATATATATATATATATATATATATGTATATATATATGTATATATATACATGTATGTATTTATGTATGTATGTGGGTATGTATGTATATGGTAAGTTATAAACTATATATGGCAAAAACACAGAGAATATTGGTGTTTCATTCACGCTAGGATTTGTCAGGCTTATGCGAAAGGCTGTGGTTGTCCTGCGGTTTTATATACGCACATTCTATTGAGTTTTTAATTAGGCAATCAGCTTCCTAGTCTCCACCGCTTCCGTTCTAATAACCCAAGGGGCACGCACTTACAACACAAAAACCCAGTTTACCTTGGGCTCAACCCTTGTTTTATGAGATTTTTAACCGGGACGAGTAGCTATTTACTAATCTGACCTACTTTAAACCTAGGTGTAGTTAAATTACTCTTTTTATTTTTTTGATATATACATATATATATATATATATATATATATATATATATATATATATATATATATATATAAAGATACACACACACACATATATATACACACACATATATATATATATACATATATATATATATATACACATATTTTAGAGGGAAGTAGACCAGAAGTCTAGAAGAGCAAGGTTTATTTTAATGTGTTAATACTTTAAAGAAACATTGCTCATTGTACTCTAGATATATAATAAGCTCAATAAATATTTTCTAGAGGAATATTTATATTTCCTGGAGGAATATTAATTCCTAGACGAATATTCATTTTCTAGAGGAATATTCAATATTTTCTCGAGGAATATTAATATCAAGGATAAATAGTTAATAATGGTAAATCATGAATAAATTTGAAAAAAAAACAAGGAAAGAAACAAAAGAAGAAAAGAAACAAAATCCCTATACAAATTTAGTTTTCATTTTTTGTGCTTCTCCTTTTGAACTGATTCCTAATTAAGAATTATTAATCAATATATATATATATATATATATAAATATATATATATATATATATTTATGAATATACACACACACATATATATATATATATATATATATATATATATATATATATATATATATATATATATATATACGTCAAACAACAGTAAGAGATCAATTACTTAATTTGTGGAAGAGCAGAATAAACTTATTTATAATTTACTAAAATATAAATAAGGATATAACAATTGAAATCTCAGAATATTTAATAGTAATAAATTAATTTGCTTAGATCCAGGAACAATGTACACAAATTATAGTGTAAACTCCACTATATTTACATTTATCTGTATAAATGTAAGTACGTTTGATATATAAAATTTATCAATACAAAAATAAAATTATCTCAACAAATTTTAGACTGTAAAATATAGAAATACACTATTTATGGTAACTTAAAATGGTTTCTAAATACAAATATTTAGATGTGCTTCTAATGGTGAAAGTATAATGTTAATTAGTAAAATCAACATGTTTTATGAGACTAAATCAAGAAATATAGACGTTATGGTTCGATAATCTATATGTAAAGAACTTCGCGAAAAACTTACTGATATTGATCAATAGGATTCGAATATCGATTTTATAAATAAAGTTTTGCAGGTGACTCACCTCGCTAATAAATACGACATACTTATATAGATATAAACATGAAAGACAAGTCCCAAACGCATTGAAGAAGTGACAGACATCTCTGCAACACAATAATAAATGTATTTTAAAATATTCTTAAAATATGCTTAGATGAATAATTTATTTTTTATATTATTCAATACACAGATGAAAAAAAATCTTTCACGCAAGGTAAGAATGCTTAAAAAAAGAACAAAAACGAGAAATGTCTTTTTTACATTCATTGTTCGAATAAATATGTCTCTGTCTCTGTCTCCCTCGTTCTTTCTCCCTATCTTTCACTCTGTCTCTCTCTGTCTGTGTGTGTGTGTCTCTCTCTCTCTCTCTCTCTCTCTCTCTCTCTCTCTCTCTCTCTATATATATATATATATATATATATATATATATATATTTCTTATGGGATTTTATTATTAAAAGCTTCGTTGAGATTTCGCTACATTTAGTGATCATCACTGGCACCCCCACTTGAAATATACAAAGAAAAATTAAAAGATAAACATTACAAAATAGTTTCCATGTATCATAAATCGCTTGTGAGAATGTACAATACTACTCTAGAAGAATACCTGGACATTTCTATATATATTTCTATAATATCAAATAATCTCTATTGCTAGGAAAATAATAAAACACCTACTAACATAAACAGAAAAGAAAAAGTACAGACACTAAGTAATTGAGAAAATAAGTAGATTTAGGTAAAAGTAATTTAACTTAAAGTAAAATTGTATGCATTTCTGCAACTTCGCTTTTTGCAAATAATGTGGATTTTAGGAGGCAAAAAGGATTGATCGTCTGATGAGTCGTGTACGAAAACATATTAACAATATATAAATACATATACAGTGATGATCATATTTATTGGCACGGTAAAATAAAAGTTAAATTTTGTCTAATAAATTCTAAAAAAGGGATTAAATTAAAGAAAATAACAAAGTATATTATGTATTTTAACTGCCCTTTCCGATGCAGCAATCGGATTTTAGAAAAAATAAATAACAAAGGAACAACAAACATAATTGCAAAAAACCCTTGTTCAAAATTATTGGCACGATTTATTTAATAATCAATTGTATAGCCTTTGGCCTTGATTACCTTCCTCAGTCGCTTTTCATAGTTTACAACCAAGTTGTTGCACTTTTCAGTAGTAATTTTAGCCCACTCTTCCTGACAATAATCCTCCAATTGAATAAGATTCTTAGGCTTCCTTTGCATTACCCTCAATGTTAATGTTCTCCATAAATTTTCAATTGGATTAAGGTCTGGGTTTTGTGATGGCCACTCCAAAACATTAATATGATTGTCCTCAAGCCATTTCTTAGTCAGTTTCGCCGAATGCTTTGGGTCATTATCTTGCATGAACCACCAATGACGACCAAGTGAGAGCTCTTTAGCAGAGTCTTTCAGGTTTTCATCCAATATTTTAACATAATCTTCCTTTTTTATGCTACCTGTGACCTTAACAAGTCGCCCTGGTCCAGAGGCAGCAAAGGATCCCCAAAACATCAAACTGCCTCCACCGTGCTTCACTGTGGGTATCGTGTTCTTAGTCAGGAAAGCTTCGCCAGATTTTCTGTAAATATAAGACACTTTATTATGGCCAAATAACTCTATTTTCGTTTCGTCAGTCCATAGAACACGTTTCCAGAATGCAACATCTTTATCAATATGACGTTTTGCAAAGGCTAGCCTTGCTTTCAGGTGCATAGGCTTCAATAAGGGAGTCTTTCTCGGACAACATGCTTTTAAACCAGCTCTCTTCAAAACTCTACCAACTGTATGTCGAGATACATTGCCTCCAGAGGTGCTCTGTTCATCAACAATCTCCCCAACAGAGATCCTTGGGTTTTGTTTTACTTGTCGAACAATTTTCCGTTCATCTCTTGGGGAAAGAATCCTTTTTCTCCCTCTACCCTCTAAACTCATAACGTGACCTTGCGATTTGAACTTGTTTATTATGGCTCTAACAGCGGATTTGGGAAGGTTTAGCTTCTTTGAAATCTTATCATAGCCCTCCCCATTGGTATGGCATGCTACAACAAGCTTCCTGACGTCTTCGCTGTGTTCCTTAGTTTTTACCATGGCGATTGAAAAATGTAATTTAGTCACTTATAATAGTTTAAATAAATCGCTATCTAAAAATTATCTGAAAAAAATTATTCACTGAATTAGCGTTAAACAAGCATAATATGGCTATAAAAAAGTTCAGAAAGCACGTAAACCGGAAATTGATTGATATTATACTGATACTAAAAGAAAAAAAAAGCCATGCCAATAATTTTGAACAAGGGTTTTTTTGCAATTATGTTTGTTGTTCCTTTGTTATTTATTTTTTCCAAAATCCGATTGCTGCATCGGAAAGGGCAGTTAAAATACATAATATACTTTGTTATTTTCTTTAATTTAATCCCTTTTTTAGAATTTATTAGACAAAATTTAACTTTTATTTTACCGTGACAATAAATATGATCATCACTGTATATATATATATATATATATATATATATATATATATATATATATATATATATATATATATATATATATATATATATATACGAGGGGCACGCAATAAGTAATACCTCTGACACACTACCAGCTGTCTGATCCAGCTGAAATAATGCATGTACAAAGATTTATATCTCTAAGGGTTATGTGGGAAATCACAGCTCTTAACTAATTGTGGTTTCTGTTTTACAGGCGTTTCAACTGAGTTTAGTGAGAAATTGAGCCTGTTACATATCGAGCAGTGATCTGCTTTCGGTATTTGAAAGGGCGCAAACCACAGGAGACTTTTGATGAAATGAAAGAAACTTATGGTGATAATGCCCCATCATATGACCTTGTAAAGTGCTGGCATCATGTATGCAAACAAGGCTCGGAATCTGTAGAAACAGCTCTCAAAGCTGGTCGCCCCCCTTCTTCAATTGATGAGGAACCTGCTCGTCAAGTTGAGGCTGCCATTTTGGAAGATCTGGGCATCACTATTCGCTAAATAGTCCAAGATGTCAAGATTAGTACAGGGTCTGTGGAAACTATCATTCATTACCATTTTCATATGCATAAGGTTTCTGCCAGATGGATTGCCAGGTTGGTCACACCATTCCAGAAGAGAGAACGCGTCGAGTGCTCGAGGATGAATTTCGAGATGTGCCAAGAAGATGAGTCAAAGTTTTTGAAAAGACTAATTACACAGGATGACAACTGGGACCATCACTATGATCCAGAGACTAAATCCCAGTCAATGCAGTAGAATCAATTGGACTCACCACCTCCAAAGGAGGCAAGGATGCAACCCTCCGCTGTCTTTTTGGACGAGGACAAAGTAGTGATGACATTTTTCCTAAAGGAACCTATTATGTTAAACTTTTTAGGAAACAAAGGGAAGCTATCAAAAATCAAGAGGCGGAGCCAGATCAGCAAAGGTTCCCTCCTCCTGCCAGACAACGCTGCGGTCCACAACTCGCATGCCGCCAGATCAGAAGCACGGACGTGTGGTTATGGACTCCTTCCCCATCCTCCCTACTCTCCTGACGTTGCCCCCTCTCACTTTCATCTCTTCGCAGCCATTAATTTTTTTTTTTGAAGGAAAGCGTTTCCCAGATAATGCAGCCTTGATTTCTGAAGTCACGTCGTGGTGGGAGGACCAACATGGGGTGTTCTCCAATAACGGTCTCCAGAGCTGCAAAAAACGATGGGAGAAATGCATTACTCTAGGGGGTACCTACGTAGATAAATACTAATAACTGTGGCAATTTTCGTTGCTCTACTGCTATGGGTTGTAGGTCAAGGGCATGTCCTGTTGCACGCCCCTCGTGTGTATATATATATATATATATATATATATATATATATATATATATATATATATATATATATATATATATATATATATATATTTCGGTGCCTGTATTCGTTTTTAGTCGCGTAAAAGCGACTCTATAAGTTACTTCGTCTGCCCGTTGGCCGGTCGTTCGGTCTCTCGGTCTCTCGGTCTCTCGGTTCGTCCGTAACACTTTTGCGCTTGGCCTTTTTGGATAAGATAAAAGGTTTGTTGTTAATAGATGCTGTTTTTTGCTTTTTAAGGTTTTCCTGTCCTTTTGGCTAAGATAAAAGGTCTTATAAGTTGGATTAGGATCCAGAGAATGGATGAGGTACTACGGTAAAAGTTGCCTGTCAAGAGTAAGACTCCAAAGTCTCCATTTCTCACATTACTTACTTTAGTCACAAAAAACCTGTACCCTTCCCCTCCTCCATTTCTTATAGGATCTTGTGCCTTATTTTGTTGTTTGTAATTTTTGTTTTTTCAATTGTTATGATTGTGATTACATTTTTACCGACAATAAAATATATAAATAAGATCAAAGTGTAGTATCTGTTCCGGCAGATACTACAAAAAAAACTACGGGAGAAACCCCCCATAAAGGACCTTGGTCAATGTAGGGGAAACCGTTCATACCAATTGTCACTATCAAGCTCTCCTACTCACCGGGGAGTTAGCCCCCATTTACCCTTAACTCCTCACATTAAAAATCGGCCTTGTGCCTAATTTGCAGGGTAGGGAACAAATAAATACAACTTTTTCTGGCCTTTTAGGAGTGTAGTATCTGTTCCGGCAGATACTGCAAGCAAAACATATGTGGGGGGACGACCCCACATATAAGACATTGGTCAATGTAGGGGCAACCCTTCATACCAATTGTCACTATCCAGCTCCCCTACTCCCCGGAGCATTGGACCTCATTTCCCCTTCACTCCTCACTTTTAAAATCGGCCTTGTGCCTTATTTGCTCGGTTGGGGAGCAAATAAATGCCTCTTTTTTGCTTTTTTGCCAAAATTATAGTTTAGTATCAGTTCCGGCAGATACTGCAAGCTAAGACCATATGTGGATGCAACCCAACATTTAAGACCTTGGTCAATGTAAGGGCAATCGTTAATACCAATTGTCACTATCCAGATTCCCAATTCCCTGGGTGTTGGCCCCCATTTCCCCCCTCACTCTTCACATTCAAAATCGGCCTTGTGCCTTACTTGCTCGTGTGGGAGCAAATAAACACAATCCCTTCCGGCAGATTCTGTAAGCAAAAGCCATACGTGGGGCCAAGCCCACATATAAGACCTTGGTCAATGTAGGGGCAACCCCTTATACAAATTTTCACTATCCAACTTCCCTACACCCCGGGGAGTTGGGCCCCGTTTCCCCTTTACTCCTCACATTAAAAATCGGTTGTACCTAATTTTGCTCGGCTGTGGAGCAAATAAATACCATTTTCTTTGCATTTGGTGAAGATCAAAATGTATCATCAGATACTGCAAGGAAAGACCATGTGTGGGTTCAACCCCTCATATAAGTTATTGGTCAATATAGGGACAACCTTCGTACCAATTGTCATAATCCAACTCATCTACTCCCCGGGGAGTTGGCCCCCATTTCCGTTGCTCTCCTTACAGAAAAAAATCAGCCTAGTGCCTTTTTTGCTCGGTGGGGGAGCAAATAAATACCCTTTCTTGGCCTTTTTGCCAAGATTTAAGTGTAGTATATGTTCTTACTACACGCTGTACTTATTGTGATATAAAGTGGGGGGCACTTTTCTATATTAATTTAATGTAAAATGATCACCCACTTTACAACCAGTCAGTCTCAAAGCCGTTCAAGTCATTTTCCAGATCATTTATTTGTGTTGAAATGATGCCAGATATTTTTGAGTATGCAAGTAATTCTTTAGGTCATTCAATTCACTCTTAACTTCTTAATGTCATTCTAAGTAATTTACGTTTTATTTATTAACATCATTTCAGTCAATTTTTCAGTCATTTTAGTTCATCCGTAATAATTTAATGTGAATACTTCATTCACGCATTCATTCATTACACGAGAGCACGCGACGAATGAATATCGGCCTTGTTTTTTGTAAAGTAACAAGCTGGGTCGGATGATTCACTAAACCAATCAGGGTACCACACGCTTTCTGGGAAAACCCCAGATTAATTTTGCGTGTGTGCATTTCAGCAAATCGTCGGTTCTGTGAATCTGGGACCAATAATATATCTCTTTCACACGAACTCAAAGTGTCAAACCTTTCTCTACTCAGCAACCGAGAACGTCTGAGCCGGTGTTCCTTAGGCCACAAAACTTCATTCCACCTTATTCTGACATTTTCTGTCATTGTTTTAAATAATAAAAGTATCCGTCCCTGTCATTGTTCTAAACAATAAAAAATATATGTCTGTTTTTACCAAACACTATAAACTCGCCCGTTTTTTGATAGGGCACCCGGCGCTGTCCGGGACTCAATCAACGTTGAACGGACAATCTCAGCACATTTACCCGGTCTTACACAGGGTTTTAGAGAATGTTAACCTTCCCAATGGGGAGCAGCATCGCTCAACAAAACGGCCACGTTATGGTCGCTACCCCGTAAATATCTTGCTCCCCACGGGTCAAATAGCTCTAAGCCAAACACACTGTTTCGTCCTCGCGTAGCTAGTTTCTCTATGCTGCTCAATCGTCGGTTCACCTGTCAGGAAAGTATGATAGCCTCCCTCAAGACGAGGGGTTTCCTTTGTTTGTCATACAAGTGTTCACAAGATTCATTACAAGAATGAAAATAAATGAGCAAGTTCATTCAGAACCATTAAGAGAAGTTGTTTTTTTTTCAACATACACTATGAACTTTCTTTTGTGTTTTTTTTCACAATTTACCATAATAACGCAAGATTTTTTTCAATAAACATTTATATATGCCACTCAGTTCATTTGCTTGTTTTCAATCCCATATTCCGTGATTAAAGTCCCAAAAGTTATGAAACCACTAAACATTGGTTTTGTTTTCAAAAAGTTATAGAAGTTATCTCCCTGTCCAAAAAGTTTTTATTTTGTAAGATTAATTATTCTTTTTTTTTTTTCAATCGAGAATGTACAAAAGTTATTCCCCTTTTCACAATATGTTTTCTTTTTTTACACAGAATTTCAGTCACAATTCTTTTTTTTTTTCATTAGGAGCTAAGTTCCATTACACAAGTTGTACAGCCCTTATCAGGGTACTTACGCTTTTTATTGAACTAAGGGATACCTCTCACCTTGACTGGTCGCAGTTGAGATTTGTGCTGGCAGTTCACAGTTCAGCTCCTTGCAACAATTTGATTTAACTAAGGGGTTTCTCTCACGTTAACTGGTCGCTGTTAAGATTTCTGATGTCAATTCACAGCTCAGTGTCCTGGAAGTACCCAATAAACAAAAAAGAGAAAGGAAAAAGAATATATATATATATATATATATATATATATATATATATATATATATATATATATATCCAAGTTGTCCTTTAGTGCATCTGGATGTCGGTGTCGCGGAGGTGTTCGGCACGCGCATTGGTCTCTTCTATTTTTGCATCAGGAACTGCATCCTCCTCCGGGACTATAGGGGGTTGTGACCAGAGTTTCTCCTGCTATCCGCGCAACTATCCTCGAGATGCTTGTCTCCACGTATCCTCATCACATTCGCCCCTTTTACACACAATATGATCGCACCACTAACGCACATCCCATTATTAGCGTGCTCAGTTCCGCTCCTGTAATCACTACCTGATGGAGTCTATCCCTAGATTCTGTATCCTCTACATCGTCGTATCAGGTCTGCAATTCACTCAAATCTATTCGCCTAACTCCTCCCAGATCTTTTGGTAAGATGGGTCGGGTACGTGGCGGTGATAGACGAAGCAGATGATTTCTAAGTTTAGTAAGGTTATTCAACTGGACATTAGCTCACTTTATCTCAGGTGCTTTTGATAAATTCTGTTCCTCAACTTGATAACACGTAAATATCCATATACCTTTTTCCACGGCTTCAAGCACCCTGCCCAATTCTACATAGTTAAAGGCGGAATCACCTTGATTATCCCACCAGTCCTATTACCGTACCTCCTGGACGGTTCCATCCTCGGTTGTGTGGATACCAACCAGGTGCTTTCGGCAAATCTTCGGCCAGTCATAAAGGTCCTCATTTGCGATTTCAACCTTGCAGACTTGATTTATCACACTGTCATCCCCCTGGAACAATACCAACACACGCAATTCATGATAATCAGTTACGTATATCGGATTCTGTGACCGGCAAATTCCAAGACAATTTATTCAGCATTATTCTCGCTGATTCAATAACGTAAATCTATCCCTCGCCATATTAAACGTCACCTATTCCGTCTCCACTATGTAACTGGCTACCAACTCCAACTTGGGGGTGTCCAGTGGGTATGGAACGGGTGAAATGATAGCTTGGTCCCTCGATCCCAGGGGGGGCAGGCACGAGGACCAGTAATTTTCTAGTTCAAACCGCGCACTACACACCAAGATGTTATAATACTCCCCCAACCCTTCTTCGGAGTTAACCGGGAGTTGTGGACGCGATGGTAACTTTTGTCTTATATCCTTCAAAATATTTCGCTGCTGATCCAGGCGTATCACATCGGGGGACAAATGCCTCAAAGCGAGGGCATCAAATTGAACCCCTATATGGGTGTGCAATTACACCAATGGGTGGTCGTTCGCTGTAGCCGTCGCAGCATATGGATTGATTGTAAATATCTCTGTAGGAAAGCTTCCCCTCTCGAAAACTCAGTTTCAATTCGACTAGACACATTCCACAATTCCTCATGCAAAGCTTCTAGTTGCCTAACGATATCATTAAGGCTTTCTTGTATTTCTACTCTAGTGATAGTTAATATCTATAATCTTTCTTTGGTAATATGTGTCAATGTTTTCTGCTCTAATTCCTCTATTTGTGTCATTAAATTGAGGCGTTCTTCAGTAACTACTCCGAATAATGCTCCAAGGTGTTGTCTATTATAAGTATAACCCCTCTCTTTGGCGTGGCCTCAAGGTTCCTAAATCTCTTTGGTCGGTCCACCGTCGCCTTAATATGCGCGTCTCGTTCTCCGAGGGACTCAGTATATGCATATATTGCCCCACATGCTCATATGTATCAACTAATTATCTTCTTAACAAATCAAACTGATGAGTAACTCTCCAATGTGTGCTAATTACTTCACTATATGGCCGCAAATGATTAACCAGTCTCAGCAGTCGATTTATGTGTGAATATTTTCTCGCTAGTTTTCTTAAAAATGACACATCTTCTTACCAGCAGCGTATTAGACGTCCGTAGCTGTCCTAAAAGGAAAAACACGATGATCTCCTTCATCTCTGCAATGACAGGAAGAAATGGCTCAGTCACCGACTCAACCATTCCATTGATTCACCAAATAACAACGTATGGGGATTGGGGTCGCCTAATAACTGTTTGTGCCCGCCCAAAATAGAGTATAGAAAAATACGACAAGGGCCGATGGATGACGCCCTACCAACAATGGAACGACGAGAAAGAAGAGATAAATCAATTCCCAGGGATTCCTCTCCCTTATTTACACCGAATGTGGATAATTTGCTTAAAAATGGCGACTATGCTCGGTAAATACAGTTGATACATATGAGCAGGTGGGGCAATTCTATACACGAACACATATGGGTTTCCAATGACATAATGTATTTTTTCTCTGAGAGGTATTTAACTCTGAATGATACCTGATTCACATGCGGCATCCCTTTGTATGCCGCATGTGAATCAGGTATCATTCAGAGTTAAAGACCTCTCAGAGAAAAATACATTATGTCATTGGCAACCCATATGTGTTCGTGTATAGAATTTTCACTCAAAGACTTCTGACGAAATAAAAAACATTATGCCTAAGCAACCCATATATAACTCGTGTATAGAACTTTCAATTAAGTACTTCCCACGAAAAATGCGCCGGAATAAATTTCAACTAATTATATATATATATATATATATACATATATATATATATATATATATATATATATATATATATATATATATATATAACGCACCGATATCTCACAAGAAATTCGTTTCTTGACTAATGTCTCCAGTTAAGCATAATAGGTTCCTGTAACTGTGGTACCCTTTGTCAGGAAATCTGTCATCACTACTCAATCCTGGACCAAGAAGACTGTGAGCATGACCTTGCCAGCGAAGGGCTGCATCCTTTCCTTCCTTAGAGGTGGTGAGTCAAAGTGCTTCCACTGCATTGACTGGGGGTTGGTCTCTGTATCATAGTGTGAGACCCAGGTTCCATCGTGTGTAATCAATCTTTTGAAAAACTTTGATTCATCTTCTTGGCACATCTCAAAATTCATCCTCGAGCACCCGACGCGTTCTCGTTTCTGGAATGGTGTGACCAACCTGGCAATCCATCTGGCAGACACCTTATGCATATGAAAATGTTCATGAATGATAGTTTCCACAGACGCTGTACTAATCTTGACATCTTGGACTATTTGGCGAATAGTAATGCGCAGATCTTCCAAAATGGCAGCATCAACTTGACGGGCCGCTGCCTCATTAATGGCAGCAGAGGGCGACCAGGCCTCTGAGCTGTTTCCACAGACTTTCGACCATGTTTAAATTCAAGATGACAGCGTTTTACAAGGTTATATGATGGGCATTATCACGATAAATTTCTTTCATTTCATCAAAGGTCTCCTGTGGTTTGCGTCCTTTCAAATACACAAACTGGGTCACTGCCCGACATTCAACAGGCTCCATTTCACACCGAACTCAGTCCAATCACTTGTAAAACAAAAACCACCACATAGACCATTCAAGTCATCATAATGACCTGCCAACCCACAGTTTCTTCCCAAAACAGTGGAGCCTCACTTTCCTTCTGATCTTCCTTCTCTGCACTGTCAAATGCCATTTTGAATATTTATTTAATTACATTTACACAATGTGTCCGTATAAAGCATTTCTCTCACCAAAATTAATTCGCTTATGCTAACTACAGTCGACCAGAGAAAAAAATCAACAAACCCGTACAATTTTACGAGAGGTCCTCATACCAGAAACATACCTCGCATACCGTATGTTCCTTTCCTTTTTATAATTTTACCTACACATCTCCTTTTGTTTTAAAGGACTATAGCCGAACCAGCCAACATCTCCCCCAGTATGTGGATGGGTTCAAACTCGCCATTAAACAAACGTGTTTCGGCATCCACGAGAAAATTTGTTTCGGGCCTTGACAAACAGTGCCCTTTGATCGGCCGGGGGTGCTCAATGGGATTTTCATCGATAAATTAGTAAGTGTGTGTGGTCCAAAACTAACTCTCACTCACTGCCTTTGCAATCAGTCATTAACGAGCGTTAGCTCTTTTCGTAAGTTTTTCGCCGCGTAAGCTTTCATTCGTCCGCCTCGGTGATCTAGTCTGAAGGGCGCAGAAGTCATTCACTCAAGATGGAGGTCAGTATTAACTGCCTGGGCCAACTCTACATCTCCGGACTGCAAGGCTTCCTTATCTCTCATCCTCTCATACGAAGGGTGTGCAATAAGTAATGCCGCTGGCCCACTTCCAATTGTCTGATCTAGCTGAAATTGTGATGTGCAATGAGTTATATGTATGCGTTTTATGTGGCAAATTACAGCTCTGGAATAATTGTGGTTTCTGTTTTACAGGTTTTTGAACTGAATCAGGTGTGAAATGGAGTCAGTTGAATGTCGAGCAGGTACCCGGTTTTTATATTTGAAATGACGCACACCACAGGAGACGTTTGATGAAATTAAAGAAACTTATCGTGATTATGCCCCACTATATAACCTTGTAAAACTCTGGCATCGTGATTTAAAACATGGCCGAAAGTCTGTGAAACAGATCCCAGACCTGCCCCCCCCTGCTGCCATTAATGAGGCATATGTCCGTAAAGTTAAGGCTGCCATTTTTGAAGATCGACGCATTACTGTTCGCCAAATTGCCCAAAATGTCAAGATTAGTACAGGGTCTGTCGAAGAACTTGGACTCACTACCTCTACAGAAGGCAAGGATGCAGCCCTCCGCTAGCAACGTCATGCTCACAGGCTTCTGGGACCAGGATGGAGTAGTGATGACAGATTTCCTGGCAAAGGTGTGTTCTACAAAAACGGTCTACAGAGCTGTATCAAAGGATAGGAGAAATGCATTACTCTGGGTGGTTCCTATGTAGAGAAAGACTAATAACTGTGTCATGTTTCGTTGCTCTACTGCTATGGGGAGTGGGACAAGAGCATTATTTATTACACGGCACTCGTAGCAGTTCTTATATTGGTCCGCCGTCTATGACCTACATACCCGGAAAAGCTCTTATCGCCAGCTTGGACACTCGCTCAGCAATACCACAAATGTCTTCCCTGGTTCGTTGACGGAAACTTAATAATTGCCAGAAGGTATCAATGGCCGTTTTTTCACTACTGAATTCCTTGATTAAAGCTGACTTTAACTGCTTCCAACTCAGCTGGGAATTTCTTTTGAACTGTCTGCCTATGAACCTGGATACGTGACCAGAGGTTGCTTAATATGCAAGCAGAATCATCTCTGAATCTTGAAGACCATAGGCAATCTGGTTCTTCCCTACTATCTTCGTGCTCTCACGTTTCTCAATGGAAGCTCGGAATTTTAAGTGTTACAATAAAGCTCGAAACACCTTTGTGCCTTGGGGGGCCAGCCTCTGTTCTACCCTCCCTGAGCTCCTCAGGGAGATGGTCAACCCACCGCGTAGATCTAGACACGTTCGTATGAGTCATAACCATCGGTCCCCACTCAAACGCCTCGGTCGTGCCCCCCGTGATATCCTTAATATCTGTGGCCGCCATTCCTTCGTATTTCTTTGTTTCATCCTTATCCCATAATAACACCGACAATGGTCCAATGTAACACAATATTGGTCCATCAACACGAAAGCCAAAATTACATAAACAATCGAAACAGAAATAAAACAATCAAATACAATACAATTTAACCGCTCAAGAAGACTGCACAAGTACCTCTTTAAAATCTACTTTCTGTAATGTTTCTCTCTTCCTCTTCTTTCAATGTAAGACAACACACTGAAATATAACTCAATCTAAGGCACACACCTAGGCGGACCAGAGCGATGACCAATTTGTGTTTCCTCGCTGGTGTGAACTGCTTTAAATTAGTTGCACTTTTTAACAACACCTCCCACCTCTCGCTAAATTCAGTGACACAATCTACAAAATTCGACTTCAGAAATACCTCCCTCTCTCTCTCTCTCTCTCTCTCTCTCTCTTTCTCTCTCTCTCTCTCTCTCTGGGCTAATTCGTTGACACTGACCAAAATTTAAACAATATGTCTCTCTTTCTATCTCTTTTTCTTCGAAACTAGTCACGCAAACAGAAGAGAAGCTCAAAGAAAAATTACTTAACCAGTTTTCCGGCATTTCTCCCTTCGTCCTCGTCTCCATTTCCTTTCTCTCGAGTGCGCGCGTTTCCCCAGGCGAGGAAAAAGTTATTCTTGTTCTTTCACTGTCTCTGCATTTTATAATCTTCACTTTTCTTTTATTTTCTTTCTGTGTTTATTTTCAGTCTCTCCTCTACTCTATTATAGTTTTCTTATTAAATTTTTACGAGAGTTTCTTATTTTTTTCTTCGTGTTCCTAGTTTCCTCTCTCTGTTTGTCTCTCTCTTTTTATTTTTTGTTGTACTTTATTTTCACTCTTTTCCGCAGCAACCAGTGTAAGAAATTCTAAAATAATTTACACCCTCGGGGTAAATCCTGGAAACACAGCTGCAAATGTAATCGGTCTCTTGCTCAGGTCAGCAATTGACCTCTGATCACATCAATACTGGTGTTCATGATTGTCTATCCTCCGGGAGGCCTTCACACAGATTCTCAGTGTCTCAGTTCGGTGCTGATTCTGCTGAAACTCAAATAGATTTGCATGCACGCCAGAAAAAGAAAGCAGACTCAAGATGGCTAATTACAAGAAAGTTAAGTTCATAAAGTTACACGTGTTTAAATATATACAACGTTCAGTTCGATTACACCAGAAACATCCAGATGCTTCCAATATCTCATTCTTCGTTTTCACGGTGGCTGTCAGGATGGATGGAGGGGGGTGGCATCCTCCGGGAGCATGTGTTCCTCTAAAGATGTAGCTTCAATCTTTCTATTTCTGCACGGGTATTCGTTTTTATAGTAAGGTGACAGGGCGGGTCTGATAATTCACTAAAGCAATCAAGTTCCGACCGATTTCAAACAAACCCCCAGTTCCATTTTGCGTGTTTGCATTTCAGCAAATCGTCCGGAGTTTTGTGAATCTGGGACAAAAAATAAAATCTCTTTCTCACGACCTCAAATGAATTTCTCTACTCAGAAACCCAGAACGTCCGAGGTGGTGTTCCTCAGGGCACACAATGTCATTCCTCATAATTCTGACATTTCCTTTCATTGTTTTAAACAATAATAATATATGTCTCTGTTGTTGTCCTTAACAATAAAAAAAACATGTGTCTATTTTTATCAAATACAATAAACTCCTCCCTTTTTTATAGATCATCCGCCGCTGTCCGGGATTCAGTCAACGTTTTACGGACGAGCTAAGCACATTTACCCGGCCTTACGAAGGATTTTAGAGGATTTAAACTTTCCCAATAGGGAGCAGTTTACCTCTTCAAGACAGGCACGTCATATTCTGACACGAGTTGATGACAAGTTTACGAAAGAGTGAACAATAAGCAAAGTGGTATGGCCACACCTCCCCGCAGACAGTCATGATGTGATTTTTATCTTTGGGAGACTTTCAAACGAAAGGTTTATGCACATAAACCTCGCAATCTAGGTTAACTAAAGGAGATCATTACAAAACTTATCAGGAGAATCACCAGAGGAGATCAACGAGCAGTATTGTAAAACCATTATGAACCGTGCCCAGAAATGCATAAATGTGAACAACAAGCATGTACAGTAAATTTTATAACACTACAGGAAATGTTAAAAAATGCTACCGGTACTTTCAAAATAAATGAAAGTTCCCACGCTCTACTACATTTTATTGGTTATATATAGTGGATGTATTCACGCACACACACCCATATATATATATATATATATATATATATATATATATATATATATATATATATATATATATTTATATATACATATATGCATATATATACATATATACATATATATATACATATATGTACATATATATGTATGTATATATATATATATATATATATATATATATATTCAGGCAAACATTATTAAAACAACAAAGATACCTTGCTTACTGATTCTTTTTTTCATTTTTTCGATCTTTCGTAAGATCTTTTTAACTATTAAAAATAGAAGTGAAATATTTTTTTTATCACTCGGAACTTTATATTTTAATCGACATTTCATTGCCTCTTTTAATCATTCGTAACTATATATTTCACTTCTTTTTTTTAATATTTATCTCCACCTGATGATGATTCAAAGAAGAATCGGAAGCGCTCGTGTGAACTATAGAACATTTGTAAATACTTTTTATCTTGAAGTTAAAAAAATCTTACGAAAGATCGAAAAAAGGAAAAAAGAATCATTAAGCAAGGTGTCTCTGTTGTTTTTAATAAAGTATTCCTGAATAAATGAATGCTGCCTAAATACACTAATATATATATATATATATATATATATATATATATATATATATATATATATATATATATTAGTCATTGAGTGAAATACACAACGATGCGCTTACAGGTATGTATAATATTTTAATGTACGTATTATAAAATTTGACATATATTTACGTCTAATAATTATTTTGAATTGTATTACTTTAAACAATCTACTCAAACGTATGATATTCTGAGCGTGATCCAGAATAAATTTATCGGAATATATTGAGAATTCACAAATGAATTCATATCTTCTCTTCACTCATAGCAACCACATTGTACATAATTTTCATTTAAGCTAGAATTGTTTCTTGGGTTGTCTTATTTTTTAGCAGCAAATTAATACGAATTCTCTACATTAGTACATATTTACCGATCGATGTTTGTTGGCGAGAAAGACAAGGAAATGAAATGCAACGTAAGAACAATGAGGGCAAAGCAAAAATGTTAGGTTTCTATGATGTTGGATAAGACTTATTAAAACTAAAACGTAGTGAGTATGTCAGATACTGCATTCACACGTGTTTATTAGCCTATAACTATCTTGTTGGTTAATGCCGATATGTGTGGTTATTTAATGATGACATATAACCGATAACATTAAAATGTTTATACCTGAACTATTTTTCTTTTGCAAATCCGTATAAGTTACCTAAGCAAGTTTCAAAATATTAGGAAGTACAAAAATCATAACAGGTGTTTGCATTAATCCAACATATTTGCCTCATGTATTCAAATAATGTTTCATATTATACTAGATTGCGCGGTTTGAGCATAAATACCACGTAATGATTACAAAAGAAAAAAAAACGTACTTTTCAAAGGTTATAAATTTATTTGTAGAATGAAAAAAAAAGAAGAAATGTGCAAGCTGAGTTGAAACGAACAGACCAGGTCATGCACAAAATCACGCTATTATCTTCCTCACATTTGAACTGTTACGTCCCGTTATTCTATGATTATTGCTAAGCGACGACAAGGAAAACATGCCTTTACCGATGATAGATGAATTAAAATAACCGTTTTGATTACTGATTATCGGAAATTATCTGAGGCCTGTGGGGTATTCTGATACAAGAGTTAACTAAGACTATTCTCAGACACATACACTAAAGTTCTGTTACTTCTAAAGAAATCTCTTCAGTCGTTCCGGAGTTTATAAGGGATTAACTCACACACGCACACACACACATAGACACACACGCATACAAGATTGCGTTAATATAATTGTAGAGATTACGGAATAGCCTCGTCTCTAAGATATAACCATTAAGACAATTGTGTTTAGCGTAATATTTATATTGATAAGATAAAACATCGGTCATAGAAAAGCTTGGTTAATCTCGTTTCATTTTACTTCAGTAGATGTTCTAAAATATCAAGGTACTCTCTCTTTCTCTCTCCCTCAGTATAAAACTTGATATATATATATATATATATATATATATATATATATATATATGTACTAACATACATATCTCATATGTATATATGTGTATATATATATATGTATATATATCCATACACACACATATATATATATATATATATATATATATATATATATATATATATATATAAACACATAAACAGATATTCGAATATGTTGACACTTTCATCCCTAATGCAGACTAAGTAAAAAGTTAAGAAAATCATTTCCCTTCCCCCAACTTACGAATTAAATATGTTATAACACGCATTTCTTGTGGTCTTCTCGTCTTACTAGATTCAAGAACATGTATTCATCTTGTCTTGTACAGTATCCTGCTTTGTGCTCTTACTTAAGATGGCATCGCTTGAAGAACGTTCATTAGACTTCCCCAAAGCAAGTACTGTTCAGCTATTCTAACGGGATATTATTTTGACGATGAATACTGTGTTATTTGCAATAGTGAATCAAGGTTTAATAGAAGGGAAAAGTATACTCAAGCTAGCCTGTTCTGACAAACTTCTATAAAGAGACACACTAGACACTTGTGTTTAGTATCGTACGTAATATGTATTAAAATTGCTTTCTCGTTTGTACGTTCGTTTGCACATGAAAAACCTTATGAAATAAAACTATATTTAAATGAAAAATGATATGCCAGTGAAGGGGGTTAATGAAGTACTATCTGTAAAGACAGAAGCTTTAAAGACTAAAAGAGAAAGGGTGAGTTTGATATGTACCTAATGTAATTAAAGAGGAACAGATTTAATCGACACATGGTGTTTCTAGATGTATCCATTATAGAAATATTTGTTTGAAATAATGGGAGGTAATATCAAAATAAACGTAGTAGACACAAATAAGTCAGAGAACACAGGAAGGAATTATTTACGTAAATATAAAAATGGTAAAAAAATGATAAGTAATATATATAACGTGCAAAGCAAACAAAACTAGGTAGAATAAAAGCGATATATAATTTCTGATTCAATATATCATAGTTCATCCTTCATGATGCTTGCACTGAGGAAATAATTATAACATGATCTAACCTTTTTTTATAATATCGCGGAAAAGTGTCTAGGAAAAAGGAAAGCAATAGAAGCAGCGAATGCTTAAGAACATTAGAGTTACAGGAATACTTGGTTAAATGAATGGTATTAAAAGAAACGGTAAATAGTTTAAGAAATGTCGCCTTAATCGAACAACGGCCACTTTTAGTAAATGACTAGGTTAAATAGAGTAGATAATCCATTACTTTAGAAAATACCATTACATTTATTCGACAAGTAAGCAGCAGATGTTACACAACGATTCAGATTGCATTTATTTGCTCAAATAATATAAGCCAGAAACACGGCTAATGAACTTAAGCAATGTCTTCAAAAATTCATGCACTATATTGTTAATTCATTAATATCAACTATCTTATAGTAAATAGCGTACACATCAAAAGCCACGAACAAAAAGCTGCGTGTCGTCCATTGTGCTATCTTATACAACCCAATTAAATATGTTTCTGCCTTGATATATACAACGCACACGTATGCGACGACATTATTTATCATGCTACCGTGCAACGTCGCGGTATATTTGTATGGAGTTCTATAGAATTTTGTTTAAAAAAAATAAACTAAATCAATAATAATAATAATAATAATAATAATAATAATAATAAAAATAATAATAATAATAATAATAATAATACTAATAATAATACTAATAATAATACTACTAATAATACTACTACTACTACTACTACTACTACTACTACTAATAATAATAATAATAATAATAATAATACTAATAATAATAATACTAATAATAATAATAATAATAATAATAAAAATAATAATAATAATAATAATACTAATAATAATAATAATAATAATAATAATAATAATAATAATAATAATAATAATACTTTGAAATAACAAGAAATGCTATGTAAGCGGTTTCTTAAAATATATAACAATTATGGAGATGCGTTTGAATAATATATACTTTAAAACCTATTTTCTATTGTAAATTCATTATCAGAAGTAGACACTCAATGTTAATACCGTTTCTAGCAGCCGATTTTTAACATCGGCATCCAAAATAACAATTTTGTAAACTTGTTTCTGAACACATCGCCTGCGCATACATTATCCTGAATAAAAAACAGATATTTATATTTGGGACGAATCAGAGATCTCTCTGATTTTGTTTAAAATTGTCTTTCTGGAAGCCACTGGATTTCTTTCAGCAGTTAGATTTTGCTGCAATGGACCATTTGAGTTTAAATACACACACCAGAGTCGTCGACACATTTCCGTCGGACTGTGAGACTGCTTGCATTTCAACTCACACATATACATATTTACAAAGTGTGACACACGAACAGACACATGCATAAACTGAGAAATCCTTTACAGTTGTCTCTTCCCTTATAATCAACACTTATATTAAAATATACCGAAACCTCATTGATTAATTATACAAGTAAACAACATAAAGTATTGCGCTTTACTTAAAATTATAATATCTCACGATCCTGTTTGTAGACAAACTTTCTCGGCCGATTATTGTGTAGTTAATTTAAATATATTACGAATACATATTTTATATAAGTCTTTGTAATTCGCAAACTGAATTTAATTACTTTCGTTCGCTAGAGTACCTCTGTAAATAATTTTTGTAGATCCCTTAATCACTGAAACGGGACTATTTGTTGAATTAACTATAAAATTGAACGCTTAGAGTCAGAGATTTATATGCATGTGTAGTTACTTGGAATGATGATATAAATTTGATATTCCTTTGGAAGTGTTCTATCTCTGAATAATCACTACGATTTCCTTTAGGTGTTACTTTATGGGTTATGTTGTCTTGAGATCATATTGCTATGTATAGCTTCTATTTTTTATATTACGTTTGTCCTGTATCATTAATGTATGCCGCCTGACAATTATATTCCTTGTGTGGTAAATCACCCCAAACAAATATTATGAGAAAATTTCAGAGAAATCAAATTTTAAATTATATATAATCGCATAAAATTAACCAGGAAAGAGAATATAAATACTAGTTAGCTTAATCTATATAATCGTAGTAATTGACTAAAAAAAATGGCCATTGGAAGTCTTCGATATATTTTTGGTTATCATTAGTTATATTTTGAAATTCGAAAATAAATGATTGCTCAAATTGAAGATTTTTTGTTGTTTATTTTAACATACTAATTAACTTTCGTTTAATCACTTTTTCTTAAGCCATCATAATCATCCTCATCAACAGCAGCAGCAGCACAACCACCACCACCACCCAATTCTTTATAGCTTAATATAACGTGTCAGGGTTTCGGTGATTTAATCTACGGTGCTGTAATATTATACTCTCAGTGTGGAAAGATTCTCTACAAATAGGGTGTGCGTAGTTACCAGGCTTGTGCTTTTTGCATTTTTTTTATTCAGATGTAGGCTTTCATTCTTGTCTATATTTATGGCTTTTTAAAGGCTACGGTGCTAGAAAATTCAGTCTTTCTTAAGTAGCGTATGTTTAATTAGTAACACTGTCTCTTCGTTTGCTATGAATGTTTGAGTTAAAAAAAAGTGTTTTCATTGTAAACCCTGTTAAATGAGTCTTTTAAGAAAATAGTCTACCTACTCCACGTAGGTCTGCACCTTAACATCAGTTACACATATGAGCAAATGCGATAGACACATATGGAAATTCGGTTATTCATATATTAACACGATAGCGTGCGTAATCTTTTGTTTGCCACGCTTACGTCCGGGTCTTTAATTTTTTATGCTCTTATATTTCTTGTCATGAATAATTTTACCAAGAATGCTTCATATTTTTAGTTTCGGTTTCGCCTATAGCTGATGGTTCTTAAATCATCTATTTGTTCTAAAATAATTGCATCAAGCATCGTAATAAGTTTTGGTCTCAGTATTGATTATTGCTGAAGGAACCGAAGATATATAAATATACATATATATATATATATATATATATATATATATATATATATATATATATATACTATTATATAAATGCAACTTTGTATGTGTGTGTGAGTTCATTCCTTATAGACTCAAAAACGGCTGGACCGAGTTTCATGAAATGTCACAAAAATCACGTTGTTTCTCTGACAGTGTTTTAGTGCATTGAAATATGTCGCAATTTATCGGCAACTGATAAAGCTATGTATTATTGTGCTTTTAATGAATGTGATCACCCATTTTTTTCATTTAGCAATATATTTTTGTTATAGAATTATTCGTACTAATACTAAACGCACATCCACACACAGAGAGGCACACACGGTCATTACAGCGTGTGTTTTCTTTCGTTCTTTCTTTTTATGATTCTTTGACCACGATCTGTACAGTTCTGTGTGTGTGTGTGCACATAGCTGTGTGTGCGTATATTTATAACAATTTATTTAACAGAAATAGAAACAATTGTGTGAAAGAGTTTTATTGTCTTTAAATAACAAAATAAAATATAAAAACTGAAGCTTTTTCATGTGTAAAGCGTAAAACGTGAAATATAATATTTAAAAAAATATTTTAAAGTATCTAAATATTTAAAATAAATATTTAAAACATTAATAATTCGTCATATCGTGACAAAACTTGAATCGTAATATCGTGATTTGACGGTTTTACCCTCAAATTATTGTTTTAAATACTCCAATCTCTTTTTACCCCATGAAACCTTGCTGTGCCTAATAAAAGAAAATACAAATAAACATATCTAAATATTTTTTTAAATATTTTTTCATAAAATATTAATTAAATATGTTATTTTTATTTTATGTTTTAAAACTAATAATTCGTAATGTCGTAATTTGACGGTGTAAATACTGATGTGTCCCTCTATTTTGTTGGACTTACTTTTGAATTTGCCGGGCTTAACCGCAAGACAGCCAAAAAAATACTATATATGTGTACGTATGTGTGTGTACTTTCCTTTAAAGGTACCACGTTAATAGAAATAGGTAGGACATTTCTTAAAACTAGTAAATAATTTAGTGTCCTATCCTATTAACGTTGTATCATTATTAAGCTACCTAAATAAGTACATTGTTATGCATTCATATGTGAACTAATTATCTCACTTAGTTAAATTACATATAAATATGTGTGTGCGCGTGTGCTTGCGTTCGTGTGCGCGCGTATGTGTGTGTGTGTGTGTGTGTGTGTGTGTGTGTGTGTGTGTGTGTGGGAGTGTAAAACAACACTGAAAAGGCAATTAATCAACCACTAAGGGCGAAAGAAACAAAAATAATTTAATTTAAATGTGCGTAACTTATGGTTTGGCGGTGGCCGCAATAGCAAATATGCCACGTGTTTTTTTCAATTTTATTTCCTCCTTCGCGGTATAAGTTCGAACATGCCTACCTACTAACACTTTTTTTATTGCTAAGCACACACTCGAGCAAATCCTGTCACCCATGCTAGTGTATATATATATATATATATATATATATATATAATTGTTTTTTTTTTTGTGAATATAGAAACACATCAGAGTGCTCAATCATGAGAAGAATCCGAAACTGAGAGGATATATATATATATATATATATATATATATATATATATATATATATATATGTATACATATATATATATTTTTTTTTATAGAACACTTTTAAATGAGACAAGTCATTAATGCCGTCGGTTTCAAATCCGATAAATAAATATTTCTGTAGTTTTGATATAAAAAAGCTACAATAATATCAGAGCGTCTCAATTTACACTGAACATTTACAGAATGCCAACACAAATATATTGCATATAAAGGCGTTTCCTATGGAGGTTCCACAGATCCCGCTAGTTTATTATTAATCTTATACGGAAACAATACAAATATGGAGTTTCTAAATAAATTGCTTACAAAGCAAATAAGGTCAATGAATCGTCTAAAACATAATGATCTTTAAAATGTTGATTGCAAAATTATTGGACTGGAAAATATATAATTTAGCTCTTTAACACCCTCATATATAATAGGGGTAATAAGGGCGCAACGGTTCGTTCCTTACTATTTATTAATTTATTTGTGTTATTATTATTATTATTATTATTATTATTATTATTATTATTATTATTATTATTATTATTATTATTATTACTTATAAACATTAAGTTATACATGGAAATATAACAAGCATCGTGGATAATAAGCCGAGCTCGGCTAATCTCTTTAATATTATACTTAATGTAAAGAAAGCTCGTTGGGCCAGAAACACTATAGCAATTAAACTTTTTTTTGATTCGGGTATTGTTTATAGATAATAAAGATAATAAATAAATTTACTCCTCCCTTATTTATGAGAATGATATTGACAGCTCATTTAGATATGCATTTTTATGGTTTGTACGTATAGAAAAATCTTTATGTAAACGTTATCCTAGGTATTCGATCTTTCTAACCTTGTAGGCATATGTACGCATGAGTCGGTCCGTCAGTAAATCTTGTGCCAGGCTGTACTTGAAAACGGTTAAGCGAATGAACACATATTCGGAATATATGAAGTTAGTTTCATTTTAAATCGATTATAAATAGGTTTGAAATTAAGTTTTATTAGTAGTAAGTATACACATATGCCAAGAAACACAAAAGTTAATGAGACTGGAAATAATTGCAATCGTAAAATGATGTTTACTATGAAAGTATTATAATTGAAGAATGGTTCTACTACATTTAGTTATTAACGTGGCAATTCATGATAAAAATAATTATATTTGGTTAAAATACAGTTTGTTATTTTTTTTAATTTTTATATAGTATGCTTGAGAACTAAGATATGTTAATAATTAAATATAATTTAAAATGTCTTCTAATAAAGTAACGTATAACACACCAAAACAAACATTTTGTTGGTGTCAAACTATGGTCGTTGTTTTCCATCCAGCTTTATATTAAAAAAAAAAAACTGATTGCATATTATTTTTTTGTAATAAAATGAATACCAAAATTCACAACAAAAATATAAAACATACAAGCAAGACACATCGAGATAATAAAACAGTACTCCTCCTTTTTTATATTACTGTCGTTGGTAAAAGTTGCCACATATATCTCAACTATAAACCTGACTAATCTGTTAGGGAAGGAGTGAAACATATTCATGGTATCAATCGTACATATAAACATTAAATTCCGTTTAACCTAATTTCAAAGATATAATGAATATCTTATTATTTAATACAGTTTAAAAGATCTCCAAAATTAAGAATTATTTGTTCGTAGAATTATTTGTCCTATTTTGTAATAATTGTTAGTATTAATACACAATTACACTATTTACAAATTTAGTTGTTCCTTATAACTTTGTTTTCAGGTGTATTTTCATCCACACCAATGTACAAAGAAAAAGATCCTCGTAAGATTTACATGTTTAGCTATATTATTCGTTTTTTACAATTAATCTTCTTAGAAGATTTTTGCTCGAAAAAATTCATTTTTCGATTCCCCCAAATGAAAAGCAAATCTAACTGATTATATTAAATCATCTGCCCTTAAAGTTAAACCAATAACACACATGACATAACAAAGTGATACAACCCTCAACCGAAATTTACATCTTTTTCATTTGAAACAAAATTAATTCAGAATTGAGGATGAGGCTAGATTCAATTAATCTTTATCTTTGAAATTCAAGCTCGGCCTTGAATCGCGATGAGTGTTTTAGTTAAGCCAATTTTTGAAGATTATGATAACTACATTGCATAAGTGAATTCATGTTATTTGATTCAGAAAATATATTAGAAATGAAATCAGCTTGACTCATACATATCGAATCGTGGAACATCCAAACATAATACATAGTACTGTGTCAGATATATTTGGCTTATTTATTTTAGTTGAACGTTGGCCTATCCTTAATGCTATGCGCACACCATTTATTAGAAGCCACTGATAAAAAAATACCGCGTAAACTTATGTGAAGGTTTCCGAATTCGACAAAAATATGTTCCAGAAAGAGAAGATACACATAAAGAAGTCGCAGGTTGCATCGATCGAAACGATGAGAACAGCAGTTCGTATAATAACCAAATAATATAATAACTAAATAATATAATAACTAAATAATAACCACATTTCTTGATTTTACATTTTTCTGCTGAATTACGTTTTTTTTTTGTTAGATATATTATCTTTGTAATTTACTGAATAAAAATGTATGAACCCACTCGAGATAAAATACGTAAAGAAATATCTACTTTAATTCCAATAAAAGAAGTCAACTCCTAAGTTGTATATGTAAACATTCATCCCCTATTATAAAACAAAAACTGCACTTTACCTTTATATTATTATTATTTTTCTTTACAAGCAAATTTTGTTTCAGGAACAATTATCAGCTATTTGTCAGTGACATCATTTCACCAGTGGTCATTGAGTATAAATATCATATCTTCAGGAATAACGTTTCAAATCATTTTTGCGTAATAAGACAACCTGTTTGTGCATAGTTCTTAGCTTTTTGGGATTGTTTTTCTCGGAAAATGAAGTCTTAAGAAGACTTCTTATTTTTGTCAGTAGAAACTGCGACTGATGATCTCCATCATCGACCTTTCTTTACATTTAACGACATTTTTGTTTCGTACGATATCACTATATATGCATCTATGTAGTTTTATATTAATTATATGTGAGTGTGTCGGTGAGCTGTTTAGTTTATTTTTTCTGACAGTTTTCACTTCACTTCGACTTGTGTGTATTCCTTCTTTAAATGAAATTCCTTTGGTTCATTATTTTATTTAATTATTAGAATATCAACAAAAATAAGAAAAGTAATAAAAACTATTATACAAATGTAATAATAATAATAACAATAATAATAATAATAATAATAATAATAAAAGAAAAATAATAATAACAGTAACGACAACAACTAAAATAATAACAAAAATAATAACAACAATAATAATATTAAGAACATCATGCGCCCCTCCGCAAAAATATCCGAGACCAAATAACCAAGTAGAGTCAAGGAGGAAAGAAAGACCAATTAACTGACCAGACTTCAGCCAAATAAATGCAAATAGAACTAGGACCTTGGGGAGGTTTATTGCGAAGACCGATGTCCGCTGCCGACGAGAAATCAATGGAATGTAGCTGTTGTGATAATGCAAATTTATTTGCAAATATAATCGAAGAAGGTAGACAGTACGGAACACCTTGGAAGACTTGTTGTCACTCAGTTTCCAGGGACTACCACTACCGCAGGCTGTTTTCTGAGATAGATCTCTGAAGACCTGTGTAAAAGTTCATTGTGAGGTAATACTACTCCTACTACTACTACTACTACTACTACTACTACTACTACTACTACTACTACTACTACTACTAAATATAATAATAATAATAATAATAATAATAATAAAGTAATAATAATATTACAGTAATAAGAATAATAAAGTAATAATAATATTAAATTATATAGGAAATATATTCTTCAGTATCTTATCTACAAAATTACAAACATGTTTTTGCATACTCTAATTTTTGTGCGTTCTGGCGGTGTTTCATTGAAATCGACTACACGTTAAATACAATGCATTTTCTCTAGTTATTGTTCATGTCGTTACACATTTATGTTCATAGAACTATTCAATGTGTTTTTGAATCCAGCAGTTACAGCAAATCTCATATGTTTATTATCTTGGAAGATCGTGTACAGATGGGCGTGTTGACAAAATACCAAATGTGACTCGTGTTTTCGAAACTGATTCATATGAGTGTGTAATATGTACATATTTTGAATCAAAATTTGTTGCATATATGACTCCAGGTGCGTATATAGATTGGCGTATATAGTAAGGTCTTTTAACACACACATCTCTCTCTCTCTCTCTTGCAATTGTAAGTGTGTCACGTTATTGCCGGTCTGCCCAAACACCTCAAGAGCGTCGATTGACTGCTAGTGAAAAGGAACGTATTGTTACAGGTCGGGGTCTTGGAGAAAATTTATCTCCTGTAGATCCAGCCAAGGAGCTTGGAAAACATTGAAGAACATTTTCCTCATTCATTGAAAACCCCAACACCAAACCAAGGATGAGCATAAACACAAGAAAGTGAGTTTATGCACGTGATTTCAGAAAAGAAATCGCCAGCAACTTATCAATCGGGCAGCAACAGCGTTTCTATATTCTACAAGGCTGAAATACCGTCCTTGTCAAGAAAGGCACGCAGCAATGTTTTAACGAGATTGCAAGAAGCATAAAATCCATAAAAAGGTCTGTTTTAAAGCAAATTTCTGAAGAAAATATTGTCTTCAGCTCAGACATATATGAAAATCAGCTTTGAAAATATTCTTTTTACCGATGAGGCCAGTGCAATCCTTGCTGGACCTGGTGGAAGGGGCAATTCTTTGAGCGCTCTTGGATTCCCTACCCCTTATCGATTCCATAGTCAACAAGGAGGTGGGAGTGTCATGTTTTAGGCTGGAATTATATACGCGGAACTATTTGTACCATTTTGAGTGTCAAAAGGTGTCAAACTGGTAATCCAATTTTATGTTTTATTTTTAAATGAGCATTTGCTACAATGGCTTCATGGCTTTCCATTAGCGCGTCTCCGCAAATTGATTATTTTGCACGAACATGTGCCATCCCACTCAGCCAAGGCTACGAAATCCTCTCGGAAGTCATAATGCATTAGAGAAAATTTGATAGCAGAGCCATCTTGTTCTCCTGATATAAGCACAATTAAGTAGCTCTGGTCGATAATAAACAAGTATATATATATATATATATATATATATATATATATATATATATATATATATATATATATATATATAATAAAATGAACCAGTCTACATTTATAATCCACACTAAAATACTAATCGCAATACCTCTAACCCATTCGGTCGCATCTGGAGAAAGAAAAATATTTGGCGTTATCCTCCATTTAGCCTAAATGTCGAAATGTCAAAACTAATATACCTAAGGAATTCTTCAACATTGTACAACACTCTTTCAAGTACCCACACAGATATAGTTCTATTTTCAATAAAAATTCCATGAGGATTTCTGATTCAACAATGCCTAATATAGCACAAGGAATCTTAACATCTAATAACCAAAAAATTAAATCAGCCCAAAAAATCCCTTTCCCAATTAAAACTAACTGTAATAGTAATAAAAAAACATCTTTGCCCACTATATAGTGATTGCATCCATAAAGATGTCATATATTATTGCATATTTCTGAGCTCCCACGGAATCCCCCCATAACAGACACTAATATTTCCTCTTCAGGTTATTCTTCTTCACATCCTCCATCTGATGTAGTTACTAATCCAATACACCACTAGAGCAGCCCCTCCATCTACAATAATACAGCTAATAATAGTAATAATAATAATAATAATAATAATAATAATGAGAATAATGATATTTCTCCTAAGAGCCATCCTAACACTAACAACACTCAGTATCCCCTCCAAAATAGTCCTCCTACATACATTGTCCGACCATTTGTTGAACACTATGAACAAAATTCAAACAATTAAACGAATACAAATTAGCAAATTAATATAAATATCATACATCGAGCTTTTAATAAAGTACATACATATATCGGAGCTACTCCAACATTAATAAAAAAAAAGAATATCATCCCACATTTCTTCTTTTAACAACCATAATTCTAATAATAACCAAGGAACTTCTGTAACCACTTTAATTACAAAACTTAACTCTAACAATCACCGCTTCTCAATCAAAATGACAATCATAAAAAAGTTAATATATAATATATATATATATGTATTTATATATATATATGTATATATATATATATATATATATATATATATATATATATATAATAAAATATACTCCAAACTCTAAGCAATGTCGCCTCTGCAAAACGAAGCTATACCTATAATTACTTTCCTCAAAGTAACAATATTATAAATTGTAAAAATGAACTGATCTCTTTCTGTAAACATAATACAAATTTAATTATGGCAATTATGAAATGACATAGTTATTACGTTTACCTTTTATATAGATATACACATTTTTTCTTTAACTTTATTGTTTTTCTACACACTTCTAATACTTTATAATTTAATAATCCTTTAGTTTAATTCTTTATCTCTTCTTTGCATGGCCGGTTTTTTATCTGCATTTTCTGCTTTATTCTTAAAACCTTCCTATCTATCTAATATATCAATCTACCCACACGTTCATATATTGTATGTATATATACTTATATTTTACTAAATGCTTTTACTACGTTTTTTTACTTGCTTTTTCCTGAATTTTCAGATACCGGCCATCCTCTCTCCTTAAACAATTTTTATTTCATTTTTTATTTTTATTTTTTAATTTTTTATTTATTTATCTATTGTTTATGTATTATTTATTCTCTATTTATTAATTAATTAATTTGTTTATTTTCCATTTAGTGTCTTCTAACGTCCCTTGCTGACATTTCTTTAAGTGATAACCTGTACATTTTAGTTGACCTATATCATTTTGCCCTGTGTATTTTTTCGCGCCTTTAACCTTTCCTGTCTGGGTCATTTTACATTGGTTTATCAATTTTATAGTTAACTTTATCACCATTTTTCTCCTCTTTTTCTTCCCTGATCTTTTTTTATTTTTATTTATGTCCCGGCAGTAGAGTGAAAAGCATATCTTATTTTTCATTTATTAAAATTATTGGAAGTGTTTCTTGTTTTCCTTGTACACATTTTTGTGAAGTATTCCATGGATTTCTGCCTTTGGATATTTATGGACCATCTTCTTCCAATTACGGGATATCCTTGGATTTTACCTGTACAAATTGAAATTCAATTAACTTTCTTGAAGTTATATATTTGGATTTTACCATCACTGCATTATTTATCTTCCACCAGCCTATACATTCATGTGTAATCACCTTTTTCTTCCCCATATTCCCTATGCTTCACGTTTTTGTTATCAAGTAAGATCTTTGACTTACTTGTTATTTCATCAAATACTTTTGCATGCAAAATCCGATCCCGAATTTTGCTCATTGCCCTCTGATGAGAAGGAAAGTATTTCTTCGAAACTCCGCAGATTAAAGACTATCCGCTTATCTAGTGTTTCCTGTTCAGATTAAATATGGTTTTAAGTCATTTCTAAGTGTTTTTCTAACATGTTTTATTAACTGTTTGCTCGTATATATATATATACATATATATATATATATATATATATTGCATATATATATATTTATATATATTTATACATATACATATATATATACATATATATACATTTATATATATATATATATATATATATATATATATATATAAAATATATTTTAGTCATCGACATACAGACCTGTTTCGTTGTTTCACAACTCATCAGTGCCGCTAGACTAACACCTCTCCCAAGCCGAGGATCGAACCTAGAACCGTCGTGATGACAGTCGGCAGTCCTACCCCCTGACTACGGAATCGGTGGCCGAAATTAAACTGTCCGAATGTCTATTTAAATAAACATCCGTCCGCCACTCGCAGAGGGCTCAAACGTTTGCTTTGTAAACAAATCGCGAGATGTATTAGCTCCGGGGCATGAAAATCACAATGTTGGTGTATGAGGGCGTGTTTTATTCACTAGGAATGATGTCTCCTTAGTCTATATTAAGGTATCCATATTTGAAAAATAAACACCGATGTAAAACCTGATGGTTGCCTTTCATTTATGTTATCAGACGCTCTAAAAAGTTTGGATAGTTGTATACATGATGTTATCAGTTAAATTGAATCTGTTGTGTGGGTTTCTGAACACTATTTCAAATCTTATGTGTTTATTGCGTACTGCTGCATGTAGGAATTCCACTGGCGATTCGTCGCAGCCGACGAGACATGTAGTAGATTTCACTATGAATCATTAGCTGGATGTCTACGCTGTGGCGGTTTATGATATTTGCCGTTCCAAACAAACATATGGGAAATTGCGCAGTCTTTGTCCACCATCAATGACAAAGCAGCCCTTTTTAGGGATAGCACTGCCTTCCTCATGCCGGTGATCTGTAACAAAAGCTTTTTAAACATCGAATCCCCGTGTTTTTGTTATATTATCTTAGTAATCATTAGTAGTGTAAATTTGGTATATTGGATTCCTTAAGGGGACGGTTCATTAAGAATTGGGTTATATTGGACTTGAATGCTACGAACTTATAGCCAGAAAAAACAGGAACACAGAAGAGAGTTTAACAGCCATTTAGAATGAAGCTTTGTTCATGGAATCTACGTTTAGATTTTACCACAGACAAATAGTAGGGAAAAGTCTTGACAGTCGTTTTAACAACACGAGTGTGTTTCGTTTAGCTAAAGAAATATTTGATTATTCGTCCTCTTAAGTAATTCAATTTACTAAATTCTTACTGCTAACGATTACTAAAATATTATACTATTGACGACTTCACACATAAAAACGTGTATCCTCGAGTGGCGTTCGGACCTTGATAAGTGGTGTTTTATATGTAAAAATACCGTGAGAAGGTGATGTTAAGTTTCGTCAGGAGGACTATAGATTGGAGCTCAAAGGGGAATTTTCTATAAAAATTATGAAGCAGAACAAGACTCTCAACGTCTCTTCTGTGGTTGCAGCGAATAGAAAAACGCATCCCTACCCCACTATGCTATGCACTCTCTTTTGAATTCTGTAAAGAAAGTATATGATGTGTAGCAGCTCTTGCACAGATGTGGAAACATAACTCTATCCTTGGACATATTTGGCTTATATAGAGAGGCATCAGCAGTGAGATATCTAAGGGAATGGTGAAAGGATACTACCATTCTTTCAGCGACCTTAGCAACAGATTGGATTTGCGTGTCCTATTTCAAGATCAAGAGTAAATATCAAGCCCAGAAGCTTGTCTAAACATGGAGCCTTCCCGAGATAAGAGCCAATCATTTTAATTGATAACAGACAGGGATCAAGGCGTTGATGACTTAAAATTAAACCTTGGCTCTAGAACGTTTTAAAGTAACCAGCTGCCTATTTCCCCATTGTAGCTCAGGATCCGAAGAAGGGGAATCAGAGAGAACATTTATCATTTACAGCCTTTGATCTCTTACCATAGATGGTAGTATGATCAACATAAATGTCTACCGATGATCTTAGGTGTTATTTGAAAGAGGAATGCTGGGCCCAGGATGACCGCCTGAGGAATTCCAGCATTAATAATGTAAGCTAAAAATTGCCCCACATATGAACCTCTCAGAAGGAATTATTTAATAATGGAGAAAATATTTCCAGCTATCCCGTATCTAGAGATATTAGGAAGTGACCTTGTATGCCATACCCTATCAAAGCCTTCTTTATGTCAAGAGCAATTGCCCCAGAAAAGAAGCCCCCGTCGAGACATTACCAAATCCCATGAGATATAACCGTTAGCACATCTGGTGTACCTATTTACTATGCTTCCCCACGGGACAGAGTTAGACACCAGGGTCGTTTTTTAACGTAGAGAAAAGGTACAAAAATAAAAATTGTCTCAGTTGTGAAGGATCTCTCCTCCACCGAAAGAGAACAAGAAATAGAAGTGCAGCATCTGAAGAACAGATGGTATTTATTTGCTCCCTCACCGAGCAAATTAGGCACAAGGCCGATTTTTAATGTGAGGAGTGAAGGGAGGGGGAAGGGAAAAAGGGGACCAGCTCCCGAGAGGTGGGAAATGGGAGCTGGTTAAAGGTCAGGCATGTGGGGTTGCCCCCACATCTGATCTTTGCTAGTCATAGCTAGTCATAGCTTGCAGCATCTGAAGAACAGATACTACACTTTGATCTTGCCCCATGTAGCTCTAGCTGAACGGAAACTATATCAGATGCCATTAAAAATGTTATTTTTGCTGAGGTGGTTGGCTACTTCTCTATTTAACACAGATTCCAACAACTTATAATACAAAAGAGACGTGTGGATATGTAATGGGTGGAAGATGACCAATCACCTGAATTCTTAAATACAAAGCATGTTGTGCATGTTGCCCAGGATATGTGGAAGCAAATTGCAGCTGTGTCGGTACCCAGTAACGCAGTCAAAATAATCGAAAATAAAGTAAGACATTGTTTGTTAAGTATTGGAACGTTCGCATTCTCCAAGACAATAACGATGCGCAAGAAAGCAAAACAACTCCGTTGCCTCTTGAATTTTTAATCCCTAACGTAGTTATGAAAACTGCCGACCTGGAACCTTTCAGTTCAAGGAAGAGAAGCGTGTTTACCTTATCTTCACAATTGGGAAAACATTCAAATTAGACACGTTTCCCTAAAGTGGTATTTGATATGAAATAAAAATTTGCACGTCGATTGCAATCAACGCTCAAATGACTATCGGATCCTATAATGACACTTATCCTTGAGTTAGAACTTTGGAGTGCTGGGGTAACATGTGTAAGTTGCTATGTATCAATAATAAATAATAGCGATCAAAATAAAGCCGATTATATCAGAATTTACGGGAAGTAATCGGCGACATTAGTAACAAGCATTAGCTCATTCTGATGGGGGAGGGGTTATGCTTGAATTAGGGTCGATTCCTAAACGGCTAGAGAGGCTTTAGGACGTCATGGGGTTGAGTAAATTAATTATAGTACTCTCCGTATTTATACTCAATGAACTGATTTTATTCTTACTGTCACCAACAGAGTATTCTAACAGAAGAACTGCCACCCAACTACTTAGATGCACACTTCATCAAATAACCGGCATATTATTGGTTATGTCAGCACAAAGCACTGCAATATGTGCGACTTCATGAAAACACGCTCATTTCATGTAAGTTAATACTTACAAGACCGTGCTGTGCATCGCAGCAAAACATCTATTTGTCTTCATCACAGGCGAATCATAAAATCAACTATCCCGAAATGTTTTAACGTTAAACCATTAATAAGTCCTGGAGTGCAGGCTGCATTTCCCGACGATCTATAAGAACATAGTGAAAGTAAAAATGATGACAGAAAAATCCCAGGACAGACATAGGTAACGCCACAAACGCCACTGGAATAGAAATGTAAGACTTACCTATACGTGATCATTGAAATTGGTTCCACGATCAGAATGCTGTAGCGCAAGATTAAATCCAGAGAATGCACTATATCTACAAAGCATGGATAGATGACAAAAAGTTCTGCAATAGAAAAAAAGGCTTAAAAGAACTGTAAAACACAAGTGTAAAAAGCACTTCGACGGATGAAAGGGATGTGGAAATAGAAGGCTTATTATTAGCGCGATGAAAACAGCATATTATTTTTTATTGCTTTGACTCTCGAGTATATATCTTAAACAGACACAATTAATCAACCGAGAATCTCATCACTCTACATGAAAACATATAAGATATCAATGGATATATACCTGAGAATCAAGACAAGAAAATATGATGTAGTCCTAGCCCTACTGATAATGTACTAACTATTTAAGCGGCACTCGACAGGAAAGGCTTTTAGGCTTTTTATGAGGGAATAAATAAAGTTCTTCGTCCTTAATCGGGAGCTTAATCTGTTTCTGCAAAATATAGAACCTTGTTTACTAAGTAAATCGATATTTTGAACCGCGGGAAAGAACAAGAATCCACCTTCTTCCTGAAAAATAAATAAAAAGAAATGTCTGAGCTGCCGACTCTATGCCGACTCTATGCCGACTCTGGTGCTATCAAGCATACATCAATGGATAAGGCAGATGCTACGATTCTATACAACCTGAAATGCTTAACTAATGTGGCTATAAAACTACACACTTTCTGTATATATTTGGATAACAAGAACATAGCCTCTTAGAATTTTTCTTTCAAGAATGCCTTCATCATCCATCTTTATAAAAATAAATGTCTTCCAAATGTCTGTCATAATTACCGCGGTGTATCTCTTCTTACAATTGCTAGTAAAATTCTAGCCAGAAAATCCAGCAGATTAATTAGGTATGTCGTTGGTGAAATCTATCCTGAATCGCAGTGTAGTTTTCACGCTCTTCAAGGAACGACGGATTTGATACGGTCTTTGTGTAAAGTATTTGATAACGTTTTTGAGAGAAAAAAAAGCAAGATTTGTGCCTAGAGTTACTTGAACTTTATGCCGAATTTATGACAAAAAAAAACTGTCTCCAATTAATCTCCGTTTATTCCGCGTTTTGCATGTCTCCAGTAGATGATGATGATGATGATGATGATGATGATGGACATCATTATCATCATCATCATCATCATGCCCATCATCAGCAGCAGCAGGCTCATCAATACAAGGATAGAAGCTAGAGTATACTGAGGTACACGGAAGAGAGTTACTGCACCATCAAATAATATTTAAAAGGAAACAATAGCTTCGTAGCAAATAGTAAGAAAATAATATGATTACGGAAGTAAACCTAAAGAGATTAAGACTGTAGAATCTAGACAACTATCATCGTCATCATCAGAAAACACAGCTGCATCCTTTCTCAATTAATCAATCCGTATTAGATATTTTTCTATTGTTCATTTCAATAATGACCGAATTTTTCCTTTTGCATTTCATATTTCTTTAATCGAATTTAAATATAGAGCCAACGACCAATGTAATTTATTGCATTTTGTCACAAATAATTTTACGGCCGCCATTTCCATAATTTTCATTTTTGTAATTTTATTGTTCTTTTTATATATTTTTTTTACTTATTCTATCATTGGCTCAATTCATAATCATCTCATCGATCTTAAATTCGTCGATTCATTTGTTTCTTGTGTTTTCCACCTTAGCCGATTACTCGCTGTCTTTCTTTGTTTTCCTTTTTCTTTTTCCATTTCCTCCATTTTAAATCTATTTGCGTTGAATATATATTTCTTTACTCCGTTCTAAACTTGTCCAATTTCATCCGTCAGTTCTCCATGTCGCTATTATCAGTTTACTTCGCCATGGAAAACTATTTCTGTTTACACCTGGGGCAATAACAGTTATTTCTATTTTCATGGCGACCGCGGCTTTAAAAAGAAATGGGCTATACTAGTTAAACCAAGTTTTAATTCATCCTATCACTAGAGTATTTATTCAAATTTAATCTGACAAAATAAAATATAACATACACGCAGCTATATCTTCCTACATATGAATTTACTTTCGATTTTACCCGCTATTTACTACATGAAGTCGTTAACGCTTTTCTAATGTCTATAGTTATACTTAGAATTATTTAAATTGAGCTCCGTGTACATATCTCTCCATCCATATGCTTATATATATATATATATATATATATATATATATATATGTGTGTGTGTATACATATATATATATATGTATATGTCTATAAATATGCATATATATATAAATATACATATATGTATACATATATATATACATATATATGTGTATATATATATATATGTATATATATATATATATATTTATAATACGCATCAAGTGCGCTTGAAATCTACAACAACGTAATATTAGGAAAATAAAAAAAAAATGTTTAACTTGTTTGAATTTTATCACAAATATATTTCTGAGGTAAACTCCATCTTCAGTCTGTTGTTTATTTTTAATTTTCTTCTTCCTAGCCAAGTTGTAAATTTGGAGAAATAAGTCTGTATAGAGCCACGTGTTGTATCTGGCGGTTGTATTTTGAAATGTTTGAACTATGCGTAGGTAACGCGAGAATAACATCAAGAACTGTCATTCTTGATATATGATTATTTTGTCCATTCATACTCATATTAAAACCCTTCCTTCTACTTATTTTAAAAGCAAATCCAACTATATAATATATACACCGTTGAATTGCATTCGGCTTAAACCGATCTAGCTCATCAGATATGCTTGGAAACATTCATTTTAATTATTTCAATATACTTTGTCGCTTTTCTTTTGGGGTGATAATTTTTGTGTCACTATTACGCGTAATTATATTCACAGAGATTTTCTAAATGATTTATACTTGGTTAATATTTGCTAAAGCACAAATTTCTTTCTATATATATTGATTCATTCGCATATATATTTGTTTAAAAAGGCATACTAACATCATCTGTCAGATTTTGATCTACAAATGTAAAACGTCAATAATAGGGTATTCGACCCCAGGCGAAACTTTATATTTGCGTTTTAGCATTATCTAAAACAAAATACATCGTAAGCAAAATGTTTTGATTTCGATTCTCGGTGATTGCGCTCGAGTCATTTTTTTTTTTAATCAATGGATTGAATACAATATATTCAGACACACGACATCTCCATCAACCAAAATATCATATTTAAGCGTATTTTACGGCTGGGCAATGCCGCGCAGCCTGCAAGTCTCTCACATTTTCTTTATCTATCTATCTATCTTTCTATCTCTCTCTCTATACATATAAATATATATATATATATATATATATATGTATATTTAGTAGAAATGACAATTAATAAAAACCTGAAGAAAGTGCTCAATACTGTTGTAGAGGAAATATGCGTTTTATTTTTTTATTACCGTAATTTTCTGTTAAGTTACATTATTGTTTCGGGTACACGGCCGTTTTTTTTGGCTCACCAACAACCTAAACCCTAGGACTCGAAATTTAAAGTAATCTCCTCCTACCCCTACATATCTCCCTCCCCATCCATGTATACCTATGCCCTCAGCCACACCAGATACAGATTTCCCAGACGCCCCACAACCACCTAATCTCCTTAAACTCCAAAACTAAAACATTACCGACATACCAAAACCCCCTCCCAACTCTCCCCTTGTTTCCCCTCCTTTTTTCCGCTTTTCCCTCGCTCCATCCTGTGACGCCATTCTCCCTTTCATTCCACCATAAACGAACATTTCTGTAAAAGTTTGAGGAAGCTACACGACGTCAAAAAAAAACGGCCGTGTAGTCGAAACAATAACGTAACTTGACAGAAAAATACGGTAATAAAAAATAAAACGTATATATATATATATATATATATATATATATATATATATATATATATATATATATAGAGAGAGAGAGAGAGAGAGAGAGAGAGACAGCCAGACAGACATACAGGAAGAGAGCGATTGAGGGCAACACAATGAAAATATTTAAAGATATTAAAGTGTATATAATATTAACATTACTACCCACGATATGTCAATATCATGTATATTGTTGAGATTTCCTATTTACAATGCCTCCCCACGGGACAGAGTTAGGCAGCAGGGTCGTTTTTTAACGTGGAGAAAAGGAACAAAAATAAAAATGGTCTCAGTCGGGAAAGATTGTTCCTCCACTGACAGAGAACAAGAAATTGAAGTGCAGCATCTGAAGAACAGATACTACACTTTGATCTTGTACCGAAGGCCAAGTCAATTGTGGAGATTTAGAGCTAAAGTATATTACTATCAATTATTTTTCAAAGAAAAATAATTGATACTTATATTCATTTAGGTGTTCCTTATTTTTTTCTATTTTTTCTTAATACGTTTTGTTTTCTTTTATAGTCGCACTAATTTACACTGCAGTGCACATTCAATTGTTCATTATTTACTACATATATGATACTTATAATGACTACATAGAAATTAAGAATTTATGTTATGTTAACTACCGACTTTTGATCCTCAATTTTTGTATAAGAATAACAGAATTATTAAACATACTAATTCAGTATGCAGAAAATGTTTATACAGAATATGATATTTTTAATGAACAACCAAATTCCAATCCATATTAAAGAGGTGGCATACACATGTTGAGGAATCAGGATGATATGCTTGTGTGATAGAGGATCCCACCCGCACATGTATGGTGAATGTATTGAATGGTAGAAGGATTGAAAGACAAAAGATCGTATAATGACGACGAAAACATTCCGACATGCATCAGGGAAGGAATGCAATTTATTTACGTAAATATACCTGAGAAATACGAAGAAAAAGATAGAAAGGACGAGATTCGTTGAGAATAAAAGTCCGTTACTTGCGATTGATAAGAATTTGACGCGTTAGTCAGGTAAGCTGCTTGGTGGCCGATGCCAACAAAGCGATTCTTAATTACATGTTGACTGTTTGAGGATGCAGCGCAAAAGAGAGATACATCTCAGAAAAAGGATGTCGCGTGGCTATGTCACTCTCCGAGTTAAAGGTCGACAATCGAATTAGCCTTGAACTTTCCATTCCCACAATACCTCCTTCCTAGTTAGCTTGAAGCTAGAGAAAGGGAAAAATAACTGGAGAGAAAAAAATTCCGTCGCAGCCTAAATAATTATAATAATAATAAATAACAAGAAGCTTTATCTATATTCACGCACATATAAAAAAATATAGACATTTTTTCTCTTCCCATTTTTTATTACGAAACGCTTCTTTGAACAACGATGTCCGTTAACAGCTTCGACGATATCAACGGACTATTATCTTCACAGGTATTTTTATTTTCTCGCGAACGAAGCACTTCGCCGTTACAATCCAAACAGGAAAATATTTTAATTACGTCATGAATACAACATGCTCTCTGAAATATTTTAAACGTTCTTTTTCGTCATTGAACTCAAACTCTATTTTTATTCTGTTCTTCGTCTTAACCGAAGACGAATATGACCTCGAGAACGTGAAAATTCATTTTTTTTTCTGTTAAATTCCTTTTTATAAACCAGTCTGTTCAACTAAACTATTTTTCTGGGGACTAGTTCTTATTTACCTCAGTTGAGAAACACTTCGTACGAAGACGTGATTAAGCACATGTGATAAGTGCCTGCAACGAACGAACATCACACTACAGCACAGGCGTAACTCCAGAGACATACATCCACTGCTACAACGAACGATAATATTTTCTTTATTTGAACGAGAATTCTAACAAATATAATGGCAATTTCAATGTATTTTCAACGCCAGAAATTATATATGAATTTTGCTGTGAATGACAAAGTCTAACAAACATTCCATCACACGCGCGTTTTATATATGGATTTGGCTGTGGACGACGAAGCTGCAAACATTCCGTCACACACGCGTTTTATCTATGGATCACAATTTTTAACTTTCTTCATTATATATAAATATTTTTCTTGCCATCTGCGAATTTAATACATATGTTATCTTTCAATTTCAGCATGGAGAACATGCGGCAACAAGCCCACTGAAAAACTCAAATAGCAACTCTCACGCCATTTAAACCCCAGGTTTTGAAATGGAAAGGAAAAACGGCAACCAACCGCTTCAACAACATGTTACGGCGCAACAAGCCTCTCCACGGCATGTCAACCTTTCCAGCAACACATTACATGATATCAAACTTTTCTTGCAACAGACGCGACAACCAACTCAAGATGTTCACCAAATATTGCATACTTCTGGATCTGACTACAACTCACCTCATCTCGCCTCACTGAAGTTCCCCAGCTAACATGAGCAAGCTGCATCATTCACACTAAGTAACTCACCCCGGGACGTTCAGACCTGTACGACCCACTGAGTGCGCCGATCACCTGAACAACGTTGACACAGTTCTCCACGGACGGACTAATTTCCTCGCAGACCCACTTGTGACCGCAAGCGTGTAGTCGACGCATTCGAGAATTAGCTTCAACCCATCGTGCTGACACTTGCACACATTTCATAGACTTCGCTGTAATACAGTCTATGACCGCAACACTTGCAGTCAACTCATGAATCGGTCCTGTAACCATTCCACAGTTACACAACCTTTTGAACTCAATTTGTGATATTTCCTGTCGAAAACCTTTTTTACTTCTTTAGTCTCTGACTAACTGGTGGAGGAGTATTATGGGAACACGTTTTTTTTTTTAATATAGCATGCATTAAAGCACACCGAATACACATCCATGCATACACCTTTAAACCAACATATTGGTTGTCGCCCCTGTGGTAACCTCTACTTTGCCCAATAGGTGGCGGTTCCTTTTTCTTCTTCTCTCTGTCTTCTTTCTCTTTCTACTCGAGACATGGAGCTGACAACACGTGTTCCTTCAATTCAAACCTCAAATGTAAGTGGCACGCAGATATGTTTCGTACAAAGACACCTTTACACACAATGACCTTCTAAGGTATGCTTCTACGAACTCTCACATACATGCATACACGCAACAAACGCTTATCTACATGCATGCTACTTATAAACATACAGACACTCTGTGACGTTCGTAACCTTTCATTGTAAATAAATATTCCTTGTACATATGTAAATATATGATCCTTTTTCAGCGTGCTTCATTTAAATGTCTTAAATGTACTTATAACACATGCCATTATTATTTATTGTTTTCTTTGTTACGTGTCATAGTAACGACGACCTCCAACTATCCAGCTTATCAAACACGCAGCCTATTCACGTAAACGGTTCATATACGCAGCCTACAAAGAGGGGATCAAACTATACAACCAGTATACTACTGCACACCGGGTCCCTCATAATCATAACCTGATACAATGTAATTTACTCCTACATAACTATATGTATAAAAATAAACAACCACAATTTAAATATTACTTTATATACTACAATAGCTATAGCGTAAAAGAACATATAGTTTTATCATCAAGTTCATGCTAGAAACTGTTTAATCATTTCAACCTCTTTCACTGTTTTTTCTTTTAATGTGTTTCACTGTTTTCCTTGTATTTTTTCTAAAAGCCAATTATTACAAAACAAGCCCACGCCATAGTAATATAAATTTAATGCTTCATTAAATATGGATTTTACTTAACAAAATGCCATTGTTCATCGTTTAGTATTAGACAGGAATTTCTGCATCTCGCCTGTTGTGATGTAAGGTGTTATAATATACCTTAAAAAATACTAATAATATACCTAAAAAACCCAGAAGAGGAGCCGGACGTTGTCCGGTGCTAAATGAGGATCAATTAATCTTCCGTATATTCATTGTCGAAATAATGAAAGTGCCCATTTTTTTTAATCTGATCGATTAACAGACTCCACCACAGTGTAACTTTGGCAAAATTTCAATAAGTAAGTGGTAGGAGAATTTAACTTGAAGTTAAATAACTTCAAGTTAAATTCTTTTACCACTTCCTTATTTTAAGAAAATAGAATCTAAATTTAATAATATTATAACATTATATCATTTTAACTTGTGCTGCCTTATATAATCTTGATAACAAAAACTACATCTGATTTTTAAAAGACTATTTTGCTCTGTTTTGATAAGCAATTATTTTATTTAATTATTTTCATTTTCATTTAATTTACTTAAATTTTAATTAAATTTTACCGTCTACGGATATCCTTTGGTTTTTATTCACATATTGATTGAAAACTTGAACTAAATTTTGAAACTGATATGTGGAAAAAAAATTACCGGATTGATATAATCAGAGATTTGCCGGATATCCAATCCAACCAACTAACATTATTGTATTTTTTACCTGTCTATTACAATACGCGTTGTATTTTTACCTGTCGAATACAAACAGCCGCCGTTACAAAATAGAGCAGACACTTTCAATTTAAAAGTCAATATATATATATATATATATATATATATATATATATATATATATATATACATATACTGGATCAATATCAAATGCCCCTTATTCTATGTAGTTAAAATGATTTGAAAACTTTAAAAGAATTTCATTTAATTTTCTATGTTTATTACCTTTAGCAAATTAGGTGCAAACCTTTTATAATGTGATAATATTTTCCTACTAGGAGATTTATAAAGATCGAAAACTCATGGGTTAAAGAAATATAATTTACTATACCGTATTCTTTGTCTTGCGTAGAATAACATTTCTATATTTGAAATTTAACTTAGCAAATCACAAATTTTAAATTCCTAAATTATGATTTATTTGCACTATCTGGTATACTGAGAAATTTTATGTAGCTGGGATAGTCTTATATAAAATATTACATCAAATAATATTTTGTAAGACCGATAATCACTGGATTTGATCACCAGTAGATTTGGTGTATTTCATTATTCTGAATAATTATATATATGTATATATATATATATATATATATATATATATATATATATATATATATACATACATATGTATATATGCATCTATGCGTGTGCAAAACAAATGTTTATATATTAGTATATGTGTAAATATAAATATATGTGTGTGTTTGTGTGTCTATGTGGTTGTGTGAAAAACAAATGGTTATTAATGTATTTTAGTTTATGAATATATTTTTGAATTATTAGTGTAGAACTGTTAAATACTATTCTCTTCGCTGTCACCTTTCGCTCTTCTTTCCATTCTTAAATTATTCAATATTTTCATCATTTACTGAGAATTTAATATTTTATTCTTAAACTGTTTGAGATGAACTTAGTCGACTTCAATTAATATATGCGTGTTTATTCGGAAGGCTTACAAAAGACAATGAATAAATTAATAGTAAATGCTTCTTTTATTTCTTTCTTGTTTGTCAAATATTATAGAGTTTTTATCTGTCTATTCTTTGAGCATTGCTTTCAAAAATGACGACTTGTTATTTGTTGAATTGAAACATTTTATAGACCAGTTCTGCTTTCACGTCTTTATCATATTCTCTCTTTTTATCAACATAACGTATTTCACTGTTAATGTTTTTTTCTTGCTTTTCTTATTAATTTCCTTTTTTCTTTATTCTAAAATATGTTTTAAAAGCAGCATTTTAAAAGCACCTAATGCGTCAAAACGCCAGGAGATTTAGACAACTGCCTTTTAAAACATCTTAAATCATAATCCAGCAATTCTGATAGTTTTGCATTAAAATTTATGGGCAATGCTAATCTTTTGTCAATTTTCAACTTAACATAAATTTAGTCGTTCAGAAAATACTCACAAACAATAGTAAATAAAATAAAATAATACATTTATGTATTTCTATATATTCATATTTATTTCATCCTTTTTGTATTTCAAGAGTAATCGCATTTAACTAAACACACTTTTCGATAGAAATTTGGGAATATTTTACTACTGAGACAAACTAATAGAATACCTGCCCTCTGGAGGGTAATGTAAGTTCATTAACAAAAGAGTTTCTAGCCAGAGTTATTTCTATTAACGAATGTTAAAGTCAGGAAATGATAATATCATAATTTCTTACTACGATTTGTATATCAATTTAAGACATCTACTACAAGATCTTGTTTCTAGAAAATTAAAAATAACAAGGCTTCAAAGTAAGGATTTGTTAATGAAAAAAATAATAAAATTGGCTGAGTGGCGGTTTTAAATTTAGTATACAATGTAATGACTCTCTTATATATATGAGTATTTTGTGGCATGTCATACCCATATAAATCTCGTTAAATATTATTTATATACACATGTCTGCGCAGTATATAAAACTTGGGTTTTTACATATAGAGTAAAATTACACAAATATATGTGCTATCTGAATATTGCTGAAGCGTTATTTTCAAAGCTGTAAAAGTTTTCGTAAGTAAACCACTCCAAGCAAGGCATGGCGTATAATTTAATTATTATCTAGTCAACATTTTCCTCACATATAAGACATATTTTTATGAACAAATACATAAATAGCCTGGAGAATAAAACACTGACGTCGTTATAACTTTAAGTGTTCATTAAAATCGCTTGTCGGGATTTCGATAAAATATTATACACTCTCCTGAAAAATAGTGATGCATCAGAACAATATGGCACGGTCTTTTGTATTGACCCACACACACTATTCGCAAAGCAAACCTTTCATTTTTCAACTACCCATATTGCCTGTAATGCTTTTTTTTTTAAATTAACTGGCAAAGAAAATTAATATTATTATACAAATATCACCGGTTAAATATTCATAACGATTACAGGGTGATTTCTGTAGTTGTATAGTTTAAACAGATAACATAATACATATATGTTTTCATGATTCAGCAAATAAAAGGAATTCAACAGCGTGACAAACGAATATGCTCCGCAGATTTAAACAAGTTATAAAAAAATGGGTCTGAGAGTATTCCAGCTATTACATATAAAAGAAGAATGCTTTACAAAATCTTTACCAAAACCATGCTGATGCTAAAGAACTATGTCTAGGGATTGATTGGAGCAGCAAGTTTTGAATTGTTCCGAATATAATATGATCGATAAACATAATAAATTTACAAAAAAAAAAAAAGTATATTCTTTGAAGACATAAATTTGCAACTAGTCCGTTAATATGACACAAAGATTTATTAGAAAGCACTGTTGTTACAAACCGAAAAAAATATGGAATCCATGATACAGAACATTTGAGTTTAATTTCACCAAAGGTGTCTAAGTATAATTCGTGATATTTCTTACATATTGAATGTAATTAACACGGCAAGATTTGTGAACATGGAAACATACTTCCTACCATAGTGTGTGATATATATAGCGAGTTCAAATCAACACACTGTGCAACTCTCGCTGGACTATATAGCGCAGGTATGGTTTACAATAAGGACAAAACAAAACATTTCACTTAAATATGTTTTATTATGTTTTAAGTATTGTTTTAAATATCAAGATAATGACTAAATTTTCAAAAGAACAATGCATATATAAACTAGGAGTAAGTAACTGCTGTGCATCTGGAAGAGTAACTAAAGAAACCCCAGACAGGGAACTGGGTGATAAAAGCTAAAACATATTGAGACAAAATACAGAACATATTAAGAGCAATCAGCGCTGTAAGTACCGCCAAATTCAATGACCGATATTTACATCTGTCCCACCGCCAAAAATGTGGCACAAAGTCACAAGTGGGAAAATGGCTCAGTGTTCGAACATATGGATTTAGGTCCTGCAAAAATGCCTGACTATCCCCGTTGGCGTTCTCCTGTTAGTAAGCCTCATCAATAAGTGATAAACTGGTGTCTCTCGAAAGCTCTGAAGCAAGTATACATAAAACATTTTGCGCCAATCCGCTATCAAAAAGGCGATTAAATCTTTTTTTTTTTGTTGGTTTTATTGTCTACGACGAAACTCTTCCGGCCACCCCGAGTATTCGAGAGTTACTTCTTAAAGTTCGAAATACTTACTCTTTAAGATCAGTGAGTCCCCACAACAGTAAATTAACTGCCGATGGAGAAATTCTGGTTCGATAGCACAACATGATATCACAAGCGATTATAACACAATTGAATTACTTAGGTGTGCATATTTATATGTGAAAAGAATTTTGACTGAAAGGAAGGTTGGCCTGTGAATTCACACCTGTACTTTCGTCCGTCCGTCTTTTAGTACTTTTCTCAATAAGTATGCATTGGAATATTTTTGGAAATTTTGGACAAACATTAAACATAATGTGAGTAAAAATGTAACAAAACGGAATTCCCGGGGAAACTCCGGTTTCCTCCTGAGTGGTGCCTTTTGGGGAAAATGAATATAATTGACACTTTTGTACTTATTAAATAATCAATGATGCCTCGAATTTTTATAAAACTTTCTGAAAAATTGTAACGGATTTCCATATAACTTTGTTTGTCTATACTTCTCGATAACTCTTGGGTGTGCCTCGGGGGGCTCTTTTAAGGCTAATTAAACTCTATTTTTTGGACCATTTTACCATATTTTCCAAAGTTTTCTGTGGAAATCTATGTAGCAGTTTTGCATTGTACTGAACTCAAATTTAAATATGATGAGGCTTTGGGGGCTTTTGGGGCTTAATAGTGGGGGTTAATTAATGGACTTTGTCATTTGTTTTTTTGCATATTGCAGAACTCAAATTTACATATGTTAATGCCTAAAACTGCACTGTTTGTTTATTTTCACCCGGATGTTCACCACTTGAGTACGTTTGGGGCTGAATTGAGGGTGCTGAACTTGGTCATTTTTATGCACCATTGACCATGTAGTCACGGGGAATTATGCATCCTTTAATTGTAAACTAGTGTAATGAAATTTTATATGTTTATTATACTAACTTAATACAATGGGGAATCTATTAAAAACAAACTCCTAAACAGAATAGCATATTTTAAACATTCGAACACTACTCTCTTTGCATATATGGTAAAATGTTAGCTTTACTCATAAGTACTCCTAGAAAACTTCGCTGCTCACTAATCTTGCAGCCAACTTTCAAACAATTTTTACAGTTTATAGGTCCCCATTCTTGACTATATTGTGAAATAAACTTTTAATTCTTGTTCATTAAACCAAAAGTTATAATAAAATTACTGGGGTTCACAAGTCTTCAGAATAAGTAAGGAACGTAAGAAACGGTTTCTTCTGATTGGCTATTTGTTACCATAGCAACCTTTTCAACATTTACGTTTTGGAAACTATTACTTCTGATTGGCTGTTGGTTACCATTAACACTTTTTCTTTGTCGACACATTCATTAATTACAGCAACAATGTCGGGCGCCTGCCATCGTGTTTGTGTTATATAGAAAAAATTAACGTAAGAGATGCTTTTTGCCATGCTAAGATTGATAGTTTTCGCTTACAATGTCGCCCCTTTATTGTGTTTCTCTCTTTTTTGCAGTGCTAAGGCTGATAATCATTTTTTGTCTCTTTTCTCTGTTTAGTTACGTAATTTCGTATTTTATTATAATTATCTTTTTGCCAATTTAAGAATTGTAGTATGTTTATAGATTGTTAAAAGGTGTAAGACATAGAACAAAAACAACATATTAGTTCAAAACACATCCCTGAAAAATCATTGATTACATGACAAAAAAAATCGAACATGAAAGAAATATGACCAAGATTAAGCCAGAAAATGTTAATAGGCTAGTTGTTAAAACTGGAAAAGAATTAGGCAAGGTATTATAGTAAAAATGATAGTGAATTCATAACATCAAATATTGCAGCATTAAGATTTTTTAAACATTCTATTAAACATATCTTGGCTTTTTCTGGTTTTTACAACTACTCCTGTTACATTTCTAAGTTTTATCAAAATTATATTACTTTTAATGCACGCATTTTTCTATATAATAAATAACTGACACCTATATTTGAATAGCGTCTTAATTCTTATGATTTTATTCGCTAGATGTTCACACAGCTTATTATCAGCGCTGGATAACTGTAAAATATACTAGATGTTTACGAAGTTAGAGGTAAAGCAATGTTTAAGATATTCAGCATCATAACATTTTTGTGATAACCAGTGAAATGTACTTTCCGCTATAAGCACAAACGTATGGCATAATTGCGTTGATACACCGGTTCTCGCGAGATCACCGGAGTTAAAGAATGTTGAGTATGGTTAGTACCAGATGGGTGATCATTTGGGAATTCTAGGCGCTGTATGCGCTATCCGCTTTTCTCGGTATTTGTTCCCAGTCGTCGTGACAAACACATCGCTTGCCACTTATATTTAACAATGTCGACTCAGGAGAGGTGTGGTTGAATATTGCGCCCATTCTGTCACAAAAATCTCACGCGCAGGAACCACTGCGTTGGGAATCACTAATCTGTCAAACAGACCATTTTCATAGGCACAACTGTATAAAATTAATTTCTTGCTTTAAAAGATTTTGTGTATTCGCACAATTTATTTTATTTCGGATGGTTTTTCTCCTCTACTATTTTGGACTACTAAACTTTTTTCATCGTTTATTATAAAGTGGAAATATATAAGCTGGAGATGGTACAACGAACCGTATGACTTGTTTCTATTTCTATTACCTTTGTATTAAACGTGTTTATTTTTGATGTAGTTGGAATTCTTCTTGCAAGGAATTACTTAATATTTGGCATGTGTTTATTTCCGTGTGCTCTGTAACCGGAATATTTTATTTGATCACAATTCCTTCTATCGCCTTTTCCAGCTTTATCTATATAAATAGAATGAAGTCATTTTCTCCCCTCTGAGTTTGGACCTAATAGGATTAAAACTCAAGGCATTAAATACAAATGTAATGCGCACAAACTGCAGCATATTATCTGAGGTGTGCTATAGGCATATTAACTTTTTACTTCCTCGATAACCGTACATTCCTATGTTTTCAGGTGAGAGTTCACTGCCAAAACCTTTAAGGATCAATGGTAGTGATAAAATCTTTTCTCCCTATTACATTCATACTCCCCGCGCGACCACATAACACAGTTGTGGATACGTCCACAGGGGAAATTGAAAAATTCGAAGAAAACACCGGTTTAAATTATTAGTTACTTAAAAAAATGGAATGCCATTTTACCGCCGGGTGAAACGACACTTTTGATTACATCTATTACATGGGTTACTTATTTCTTTTATTTCTTCTTCGTCTTTCCACCTTTATTTTTGTTTTTTTTAATTTTTTTTTCCTTTTTGTGGGTGGACTGCGAGTCGAAGGGTTGCTTAAATGAGGCGAACTACCCTTGGATTCAAGGTTTTACAACGAACTATAACAATCAACCGCTAGCGTCCTACAAATATTCAAACGATTACTCGATTTATATATTTAGTTTACTATGTTTTTCCTTCTTAATGTTTTCAGTGACGTTATGTACGATACTAGTGGGTAGAGCTGACTTCTTATTTTAGGATTAGTTACTCATTCATTATTTATTTCTATACATTGAATTTCTGGTAGTTTTATAATCCCAATTACTATTACGCTATCGATATGGAGCCAGAATACATTCCAATTGGTAAAAAGCGACAACAAAGACAACAATACAAAAAAGAAAACAAAACATAACACATAACAAACAATTATACTTACACCTTACAATTATACGGTTAATAAATTCTTTTTTTGGTTTTGCATAAAACAAACCAACTATACAAAAATATTAAATCTATTAAACAGTTGTTCGTTATACACGGTTAGTTTTTTGGTTGCATCCATTTCTTTTTTTCCATTTGTACTTTTTTCCTGTTTGTCTTGTTTCTAGGATTTTTTGCAGAAAGCAACCCCACAAAAATAACAACAAAATAAAACAAAATAAATTAATCATAATTGCATTTTACACGGTAAGTTTTCAAGTAGTTTCTTTTGTTTGTTTACTCATTTGTATTCATTCCAGTTCGTTTTGTCTGTTTATTTGTTTGATTGTTTTGTGTTGTTTTTTCCTGTACTCTGCGGTTGACACTGATTACTGCCGGGCTTGCTCGATCAATGCTTGACGGGAATTCACGAGAATTAGTCTAAAATTAGCAGGACTACCTTCATTTTTCTCCCTTTTTTCACTTTTTATTGGGCCCTAAACACCTACAAATGATTCTAAAACCTTTCCTTTCTTTCACACCTATTTTTACACACACACATACAAACACCCGGCCAACGTCGGGTACCTCACGATAGTATATATATATATATATATATATATATATATATATATATATATATATAATGAAATCTATATTTTTACGTTCATTTTTATATAGTTTGTTCTTAAATAGATTTAAATACTTACTTCTATAATGTTAAATCAATAACAGCCTAAAAGAGTTGATATGTTCATCTAGGATCTATATGAATTCAAATATTGTTTCTTTTTGTTAATTTCCATATGGAAAACAATTAGATATGAACTTGAAACCGTAGGCGGAATTGGGTTCAATGGACGTTATGTTTTTATAACTGTCTATTTGACAAAAGTATTAACATTAATAAAAGTTTGGAATCAAATATTAAAACATTTTTTTCATTTTTATTTTACAACAACGTAAAATCCCAGCCAATGCTTAAATAACTGTTTGTGACACTGTTAATAATATTTTGTATTAATTATTTCAATCCACATGGGTCGAAAATAAAGTTTAACTAAAATCAATTATCATATAAAAAATAAAGTACTTTTTTATCGAGTTACTAATCCTTCAAATAATAGTAACCATTACAAGTAAATATTACATTTTATAAGATCGCACCAGCAACACACATTTAAGCATTTTAGTAAGTAATAAAACGATACAAACGAGAAATGAATTACGAATATGTACTCGGTGACAGTTTTCCGGCAGCCAATTATATTATAATCGTTAATGCTTTCGATTCTCTATATGCAGTAGATGATGTAGAACAAAACTAATGTTAGAAATGATATCAAATATAATGATGTTTCCCTAGAAATTACAGATCCGCTGTTACTTGTACCATTAACGGTGAGTTCTGAGAAGAGTAAACCTTGCGGCGTATTCAGAGTAGGAAATCCAGATGAGATTTAACAAAGGCAAAATATAAGCATACGTACTGAAAATAGACATGAGAGTTCAGTCTAATATGATAGCAATATTATATCAACGAATCGGCCATTAAGATGTAATGCCTGCATTATGATTCCCATGGTTTTAAACAGATACACTTTACGATTATAAGTGATTGTAATACTTATATATATTAAAATTAAAATGAAAATTAAAAAAAAACTATAAAAAATATATATTAAACTTGTTTTAGTAATGAATGGATAAACACTTGTATATTTGATTTTAGGATTATGCCTTATTTACATTGAGAAATTAAAAAAAAAAATTGTCCGTCAGCTACAAAGATATTATCAGATTATCTTACATTTCACCCCATGACGTGTTCCGTTTAGAATATTTTAATAAGTGTAGTATTTGTTTACCTACATACAAATAACGCTACATATCTATTATTATACAAATGAAATGTACAAGAAAATGATGCAAATAATGTTATTAATGAAGTATCATGGGTGCAACGCCACTTGTATCTCGAGCAAATATTCGGTCAACAAGTATAATTGGATTCTAAATGTATGGCTATAATTCATGAAAAGAAAACGTGTTATGCAATTGCTTCCATATATATCTGAATGTCCTTAAACACCTTTCATTGTATAGAACAAATCCCTTTATCCCACACTACGAGCTAAATTGACAAAGGGACGTTTGGAAAAAAAAAACGATTTGCTTTTTCGTAATTGTCCTGGAAACATACCAAAAGGAAATCTAATATAAAGCTGACGTGATTTAAGCAATAGTATGCTTCTAATAATATTAGTTTCTATTGCAATCGGTTTCTGGCGCTGAATTAAGAAAGTAATCACACATAAACTATCGTTATATATTTATAAGTATTTTAATGCACACTGTAAATAGGATTAGTTTGCTTTTTTGTTTGTTTTTTCGTTTATTCTCACTAAAGTGTACACCATGCGACTCAGATCTCAGTAGATACTGCTGGGAACAAGCCAGAGTATAGGGATATCGTAAGTAGAGCGGTTTTGAGCTGGATTTTTCTTCATATTACTGTTTTATTTCTTAATATTTGTATTGCCACGGAAACAGGGAACGGAATGGAATTCTACATTTATGCGGCTAGAAACATAAAACACTTAATTGCATTATCTTACTTTGAGGATTACTTATTGCCGTTTATATATTTGAACGTGACATCGAAAAAATATGTTAGTTGCATGGTGAATCAGATAAAAAATCACAATGAATGGGGTGTTTAATTAAGTTTAATGTCAATATATTACGCTTAATTATTGGTACTAGATTTCAAAATAAGCATTGTACATCTGATATAGACATTCCTTGGATAAATATATTTATATATATATTGAACGAATATCCGTATGCTATTAGGATACGTAAGTAGTTTGTTATGTTATTTATCGATATTAATGAAAGGCATATGCATCTATTAATGTCCAAAATAAAAACAAAGTATACGAATTGAATTTTGCCTAGTCTATCAATATTAAAATGTAGTACAAACACAAATAACATCCTTTCTGTTGCAATATTTTTGGTGTATAATGATGTAGTTATTTAAATGCTGCCCACATCAGCATTATGTGGCACAAGGCCGGAAAGTGGGAACCCCGCAGGCTCCCCTAAAGGAGGGACACTCCTGCAATTTAAAAAAAAAATCCTGAGTAACCCCGTCGGCATTCCCCGGTCGGGGCGCCTCATGCAGCAAGCAATAAACTTGCCCCACCGGAAAGCCCGGTGGCAAGGCCTGGGAGGGTGGACCTCCTAGGTATTACCAAGGCGGTGTACCTCAGTCCAACAGGTGCTGGGCCGGTTCCCGGCCCCTCACCTGTTGGGCTGAGTGTCAAGTGACGAATCCTTGACGTGTACTACCCTTTCTCCCTGCAGCCGAAACCGCTAGGAGACACATCCCATCACAACAGACGCAGTAATGGGATTAATGGGGTATGATCCCACAAAGTCGGACGATTCTATTTATAAAAGATGCTGCTAAGAACTGACGAATCATATTAATTCACGTTCTGCTACCAACCAATCAGAACCCCCCCCCCCCAAAAAAAAATATTAAACCTTTTCTGGAGCAATTTCACATGTACTTTCCCGGGTTTCGACACAGTAAGAATATTTTGTTCTGTGGAACGGTCTACTACAAACAAGTCACCTCCCAGGATTTCTGTGTAACAGCGAACCATCTGAAAGTGTTCTGAAAATCCAAATGGCTTACACTTCTAGAGGTTATGCGCCCAGCGTGCGTCTTTATTTCGATGGATCTGAATAAAAATTCGAATTTTGGCAAGTTAAATTTCTGGGATATCTAAGAATCTAAAAGCTACACAAAGTACTACCAACACAACCTGAAAACAGAAACGACCCCGAATTCATTGAAAAGAACGCAACTGTCTTTGCGGAATTAATACAGTGTTTAGATGACCGAAGTCTATCACTGGTAATGAGAGAAACCCTAGAGGACGGTTGCAAAGCATTAAACATATTGAGAGAGCATTATTTATCGAAAGGAAAACCCAAAATTATTTCTTTCTACACTGAACTGACCTCTCTAAAACGAATGGGAGTCGGAACTATTACTCATTATATTATAAGAGCCGAGACAACTGCAAATTCTTTAAAAATGTCTGGTGAAGTTATAAGTGACAGTCTGTTAATTTCCATGGTCCTTAAGGGATTACCGATTGATTTACAGCCATTTACCACCGTGATAACCCAGAAAGTAAAAAAAAAAAAACATGACTTTTAGCCAATTCAAGGTAGCACTCAGAATTTACGAAGAAACTGAAAAAATGATCACAGAAAAAAAACGAATCCACAAATATCATGAAATTTAAAAATATACACATAAAAACACCAAAATCGAATTATACCCATGCCAGGAATAAAAAACGCAACTTTGCCAAAAGCAAGTTGTTTCTTAAGAAAAGTACAAAAATTATTTGCTATAATTGTGGACGACCTAATCATAAGAGTTTCCAGTGTAAATACAGGACTCAAAACGGCGACTACATAAAAAATTTAGAGAGCTCTGTTAGCGAACATACATTTTTATTTTCGTTTACATTTGATGCTTCAACAAACAATAATAATTTTCTTGTCGATTGTGGGACCACGGCATATTTGATTACCAAGGGAATCTGATTTTATCAATTTTAATCCCAACATTAAACCACAAAATCATTTTGTAGAACTAGCTGACAGGAGTCGAGTACATAATATCGTTTTGAAAAGAAGCAAAGCGAAAATCTCGCTAAAGAACAATAAAGGGTAACTGTGTTCCTGTATTCTAGAAAACGCTCTTCTAATCCCAAAATTTAAGCAAAATATATTTTCTGTACAAGGTGCCACAAAACAAGATGCAAATATAAACTTTAGCCCCAATAAATCAAAACTGGTATACCCGAATGGAACTGTATTCGACATTAAAGAAAATGGAAGACTATATTATTTAAATAGCGTAGTCCCATCTAAAACCGCCTGCTATGATCTACAGACATGGCATAAAACTCCTGGACACTGCAATATTCCTGATATCAAACAGTTGTCGACTGTAGTTGATGGAATGCAAATACAAACATCAAAAACCATCAACTGCGACGTCTGTACGCAAGGGAAAATGACAAACTATCAAAAAAAGATACCATACAAAAAGGCCAAAAAATCCTATCAATGGTGCATTGCTACTTGAACGGTCCCGTAGAACTGATGGCCAGAGAACATTATAGATATGTGTTGAATTTCGTAGATGACCATTCAGGTTTAATAATGGTTTACTTTGTAAAGAACAAATCTGATACCCTGCTAGCAACTAAGAAATATCTAGCCGACATGGCCCCTACGGTGAAATCAAGTGTATTCGCTCTGACAACGGTACGGAATTCACCAATAAAGACTTTGAACTTTTACTAATTAACCATCATATCAGGCATGGAATATCAGCTCCTAGATCGCCACACCAAAACGGGAGTGCTGAACGTGCGAGGCGAACACTTTTTGTAATGGCAAGATTCCTACTCATTTAATCAAAACTCCCTAAAAACCTCTGGACGTATGCACTTATGGTGGCAGGTTATATACACTACAGATGCTTTAACAAAACACTATCTAAAACTCCATATTAATCTTTCTGTGGTAAAAAAACATATTTAAGCAGAATGGATATAGTTGGTTCAACTTGCTTCGCATATATAGAGAAAAAGAGTAAATTGAATATTAAAGCCGACAGAGGTATATTTCTTGGATACGATAAAAAGAGTCCAGCCAATTTAATATTTTTCCCGAAAAAAATAAAATAAAAAGAATCCGGTGTGTAAAATTCACAGACACGTTTAATTTTATAGACGAAACCCCGTCATATGAAAAGGATGAAATTATATTACCTCAAATAATAAGAATAAACGAAAACAATAAAAATGACGGAGACGAGAGTGTCATTGATAATGATGATGATGATGATGATGATCATGATGATGATAAAGTCGAAAGATATCCCAAAAGAAATAGAAGACCACCCGATTTTTTTGTGTTCGACAATATAAAATATTATAAAATCGACTACTGCTATTCAATTGATAATTCGCCAAAAAGCTTCAACGAAGCAATTAATTCAGAAAATTGTTATGAATGGAACATTGCCATGAAAAAAGAAATAGATGCCTTAACCGAAAATGATACCTGTAAGGTAGTGCCTCTCCCAAGAGATAAACATGTTATTTCTACCAGATGGGTCTTTACAAAAAAGAGTGCAGCACCAGGCATAGAACAGTATAAAGCAAGATTTGTTGCTAAGGGATGTTCTCAGATTAACGGTAAATAATACTTTTCTACGTTTTCACCGACCACAAACCTAACGACGATCAGAATTTTTCTGCAATTCGCATCACAATATGACCTAAACATCCATTAAATGGACGTAAAAATGCTTATTTGAATGCCCCAATAGACTGTGAAATTTATATTACACCTCCAGAGGGTTTTATAATTAAAAATTAAAATAGCGTGTGGCGACTTAACAAGTCATTATATGGTCTAAAGCAGAGTGCTCAGTGTTGGAACACATTATTTTATGATTATATTATTAAACAACAATTCAGACAATGCGCTGTAGCCCACTGTTTATATACCCGACACAAAGACGATAAACCACTGGTTTTGGTTTTGTGGTTTGATGATATTTTAATCGCATCAAATTGTGACATAATGTTAACTGATGTTATGAACAAATAAAGTAAAATATGCAAAATGACCGATCTTTTCAAAATATCATGGTTTCTGGGGATAGAATTTACTCAAAGTAAGGGACTTGTTACGATGACTCAATCGAGATACATCGACAAAATACTATTGAAATTTGAATGGGAGAGTGCAAGAAACGCTCTACACCGGTCGAAAATGATATTAATAAAAATATACACACAGCATCTGAAATAATAAATGACACACAATATCGCGAAATTATAAGTAGTCTTATATATTTAATGAGTGCAACCAGGCCCAACATATGCTATACAGTAACAAAACTGTCACAAACATTATCACGACCGGCAATGAAGGATTTAAACAGAGCTTAACAAGTCCTACGTTATTTAAACGGAACTAAAGAACAGAAGTTAGTATTTAGAAAATCAAGAACTCCCCTAAAATTAGAAGGTTTTTCGGATTCAGACTATGCAAACGACGAAGATCGCAAGAGTGTATCTGGATATTGTTTCAGACTCTCAGAAAATTGGCCTATTATTTCATGGAAATCTAAAAAGCAACAGATTGTATCTCTCTCTACGTGTGAAGAAGAATATATCGCGATCACACACAGGACCCACGAAGCAATTTACCTTAAATATAACATGAAGACTATTTTAAAGCCAGAATTGATTACAAGCCCCGTAGTAATTAATTGTGATAATCAAGGCAGTATAGTCTTAGCACAGAACACAATAATCAACCAAATATCTAAGCATATAGATATAAAATACCATTTCATAAAAAACGAGATAAAAAAGGAATCCATTATTTTGAATTACGTATCATCAGAACAAAATATCGCTGATGCATTTATGAAACCCGCGACAAGGATAAAACTACAACGTTTTTTCTCAAAACTTGTTGGGGAATTCGACTGAATATTTTTTTCACTGCCCTGTATGTATATAGATTTATATATATATATATATATATATATATATATATATATATATATATATATATATATATATATATATATAAATAGTCCTGGACAAGACGTTAAACTGTATCTATTTTATTTGTATTAACACTTTAACCTACTAATGTGTAACTTATACTTTTGCTTAAAAAAGAAAAAAAAAACTCTCTGTAATTTTCCTTTTTAATATTTGAACACAATTAAAAATGACGTCATTTTAATTGCTAAAATTCTAAGATCCAACGTATGACTAATTTTTGTTCTGTCTAAGTAAATATTAGAATATATATTTATTTTTGAGCAGAACAATCACAAGGGATTCCCCATTATAAAAAGTAGGAAAGATGTTGCAATATTTTGGGTGTATTATTGGGTATGATACCACACAGTCGGACGATTCTATTTATAAACGATTCTGCTACGAACTGGCGAATCATGTTAATTCACGTTCTGCTACCAACCAATCAGACACCAGAATTGCTTCATAAATATTAAACCTTTTCTGGAGCAATTTCACATGTTCTTTCTCGGGTTTCGACACGGTAAGAATATTTTTTTCTGTGGAACTGTCTACTACAAACAAGTCACCTCCCAAGACTTGTATGTAACAGCGAACCATCTGAAACTGTTCTGAAAGTCAAAATGGCTTACACTTCTTTGTGGGAAATGCGCTATAACAAGCCGAGTATATTCTTAGTTTACGTCATATCATAATAGAGAATTGAGAATATTTTTTTTTATTCTATCAGAATAAACATTTGCCCGCAGCGAGCATTTAAATAATAGGATTCCGGAAACCGGTCCATTTGCCTTAACTAAAGCAATGCACTATTAGGAGCCTTTGATTGTCAAAGGATAGAGACATAGAATTTTACTTTTCAAATCAAGATGCTACATTCCATGTTGTAATAAATCAAAATAGGGAGAATAAGCAACACAGTAAGCAGCTAGGCTTTAATAAGTGATGTCGTTGATATATTCTGTGTCTTTGTAAATGTCAAAAGTGTTCTTAAAATAGAATGTATATTGTCATTAAGTAACAACAGAAGGAGAGTGTGATCCAGACAATTTTTGGTGCATACCTTTTTCATTCAAGTATCTTTTATAAGTAAGTAAACTATGTCTAATTAAAGAAATACCTCCATACTCATTAAGATATTATTAAGAAGCCATTATAGTACAGAACTAATACATTCTCAGTGAAACAACATATATAGGAATTATATATCAATCGTTTGTAATTTAGTCTAGATTCGGGTCTAGGGGGTGCGCCTTACATACTGCGATGAATAAATGCGAATGCCTTTCTTGGAGAGAGGAAAATACTAAAATATTTTAAATTAAGTAGCGAATCTCAGCTGTAATTACAAAATGTGTTCCAAATATAACGCGTCATAATGAGAGAAATTAATCGGGGAGAGTTTAAAATTTCTTTGCATTCATGAATACGTTAGCTGACATATTTGTCGCTCTATTACAGCTATGTTCAGTGTGAGACTATGAAAAACAATTCGCATCTAGGGTGTGCGACAAAAGACGAGATCTGTTATTGAAACGGGGAATCGGCTATAGTAATAATTGTGTAGATCTCAACGTTTTGAGAAAAATAGGAACGATTTACTTTTAAGTGACCCACGTATAATATAGTCCAATCCAGGGCACTATGCAAACTCCTGATTTATCGCTGCCAAAACTGCATTACAAATATTATGTCTATGTAAAAAAATTCTGGAGCACAAAACCTCCCACGTTTGAGTATGACCACTCCCTTCTTAATATCTCTTTAACCTTTTGACTTAAAAAGTAGGTATTTTTACTTCTCATTAAAAGTTCTTTTTAAACGATACATTGTGATTTAAGTTTCTCTCAGTTTGAAATGATTCCATTAATGCATATACCGGCAATACAATTACGAATTGGTTTACCATTTTAAAAGTACAGATATTAAGGTTCATAATATTTTTCTCAATATTTCAAGAAGTATACATGTTCTTTAATAACGAGATCTTTAACAAATTCAGATTAGTTAAGATACGTTATGATGGGAAACAGGCTAATACAGCATTGCAAGAAACAATCAATGCTTTAAGTTCCAAGATAATTCACAGTAATTTTGGATATATGTAAATTATTTTGCCTGTAGTAAATTAGCAAATGATTGATAATTTGTCGATGCTATTGAACTGCTTTTTAAAGAGAGTTCATTAAGAACTTCGCAAAAGAAACGACCTTCAGAAAAAAATAGCTGCCGGTTATCTTTTTTTCGCATTTAAATATAACATATACCTGCGACACACACACACACACGCACACACACGTACACACATATGTATACATATATGTATATATATATATATATATATCTGTATATGTATGTACATATGTATATATATGTATGTATATATATATGTATGCATATATATGTATGTATATAAATATATACATATATATTATAAAAATTATTATGATTCTGCATTGTATTTGTTGTAATGAACTTTATTAATTGTGTGTGATTTATTAAATACTAGCAAGCCGCCCGGCATTGCAATGTCGTCAAATACGTGTAAATAAAAGACCTTGATAAAGGCAGAGTTCATATTTATCACTATATAATATTGGACCCTGCATATAGTAATGATTTTTAAAGTAAAAAAAAGCATCCTGCTACACCAACGAAAATCGAAACCAAAACGTTTACGTTATATTTTAATTTTTCCCTTGGCGTTAATTTGTGAACTATGAAAACATGCTTGCTGCTAAGCTAAAAATTAAAACATGGCCTATTAGCTAATATGTTACGCATACACACTCGTTATGCAGTCGTTTGAGTATATCCTAGGAAATTTCATTTTTCGAATTTAAAAAAAATTGCACGATTTTTCCGAGACTGAAACCCAAATATAAAGTTTCGCATTGATTCGAATGTTCTATACCGTAAGTTTTATGTCTGTAGACCAAAATCTGGCAATGGATTTGGCAGGCATTTTTTACACAATTATATGCACACATACACACGCACACACACAAATATATATGCATATATATATATATTTATATATATATATATATATATATATATATATATATAGAAAGAGGTTTGAGTTAACTATACACTTCTTACACAAATATTATGCAAGTATAAATCATATAAAATATCTGCATGCATGTAATTACATGTAATAATGCACTAAATCTGATCATTTTATGAGAAACCCAAAAAACTAATAGGAAATTTATTAAAATGACTATTTAAAGCATATGCAAATTACCTAAATATTTTGCAGATAAAAACATTTCAATGACCAATATCTAAAAAAGCTGTACTTTTTGTTTGCAATAAATAGAAAAAATGATTTTTATATGAATAGTAATGCCCACAAAATGAAACACAGCTATATGGGTGCAGAAACAATTTCTAATGACTTTATATATACTACTTAAGAGTTATCTGCCCTGTAACAATCCATCATTTAAAATGTGTCTGTTCTTGCTAATAACCCACCTAAATAATCACGTAATTTTGGAAATATATTGTGATTATGAAGATATATCATTCTATATTTAACGTTTTAATAGACACATCCTCCCTATAGGCAACTCTATTAAATTAACCTTTTCGTTGCAAATACAGGTGTTCTCCGTCTAATTTCTGATGCCAGAGGAAACAATTCTCATTAATATTCTATTATCTCCTCCATTCGTAATCTTTTATCACACGGTTTTTACGCATGGCACCTCCAAATTTTTTCGGTTGTATCTTGTCGAATAAGAAATAATTAAAAAACGTGTTCTGAGTATCGTTTGCACTGAGGATTGCAAATTTAACTGAAATATGCTTAGTAATCCATAAACTACGACTCAGGTCATTGCTTACTGATGTTTATGAGCGAACACAGCATTATTGTTATCAGGTGCACAATCTTTCTTATTATCACCTATCATATTATCATATTCTTATGACTACAACTTACTACATTTATATATATATATATATATATATATATATATATATATATATATATGTGCATGTATATATATATATATATATATATTTGTATCTATATATAGAGACAGAGACAGAGACAGATAGAGATAGAGAAGTAGAGAGAGATATAGATAAGTAGAGAGAAATAGAGAAATAGAGAGAGATAGAGAAGTAGAGAGTGAGAGAGAGAGAGAGGGAGAGAGATAGGAGGACGGTAATAATAAAGCTATACAAATTAAGGCCACCAGTAGTCGAATTGGTGTGACGTACAAACTAAATCGGCAAACGACTGAAGGGTTGTTTTTTTTTATCGCCGTATATTTATTTCTATTCTAAAATCCATCACAAATACAACTCTGTAAATATGAAATTACCGTCTAAGATAACCAGCGTGTTTTTTATATTAAGAATATCATCTGTAAATAGAAAAGAACCTAATATTGTCATTAAAAATTAATATATATATATATATATATATATATATATATATATATATATATATATATATATATATATATCGAAAAACTGAACAGGACGTAAGATTAGTGGAACTATCAACCACAAAAACCGACTACGCATAACTTTACTTACTCAGTATCCTCAAATTATTAGCGTTATTTTCGTGTTCTTTTTATTTATTTATTTTTTTGGTTACTTTCTGATTATTTGTTAGTTTAGCATTTTACCTATTTTCGCGAATGGGGAATCACTTTGTTTGTTTTTTGTTTTGTTTTTAATTTGACCGACATTAAATCCACCACGTGTCGTCAAAATGATAAAATACACATTCATCTCATACAAGTGTCTTTACATCAAATTGGAATAGGTGTGTCCATTGCATTTCATAATAGAAATGTCCTCGTCATTTTCCACGATGAAATTTATTAGTCGCCATATACACTCTTTGCATGATGTTTAATTCTTCACTAATTAAATAAAAGATCACAACGTGTGATATTTAGCATCGTGCCCTCATCTAACCTTTTGTACCCGTGCTGCCTCTTTGAATGTGAACCTATTCGTAGCAAACATCTAACACTATCGTTCAAATAACATGCATGGTTCTTTCATGTATTTACTTATCAACTTGCCCAGTAAATTGTTTGCATCCAAAAATTCATAGCAACTAATTATTTCTACACTTCGTATATTTGGATTCATCGGACTACTGTGCCATTTTAACAATGTTCCGATCGATGTAACCTCCGACCGCTTTCAGGGAAAGTTTCGGTCAAATACTAGAATTTGGATGGGATTTCGAGCGGAAATTGTTATGTACTTCACGGGAGTAGCATGTTGTTCTTCTGTCAGCCATGAGTGGATAGATGTCTTAAGTACATCAGAATTGTATTTTTACGTCGCTTACACTAAGGATTGACCCTTTACCCTTAAAGTGAATATAACATGTACAATTGATGTTTTAAGTACTCTAACAACTGCACCAAGGTCGGAGGTTACATCGATAAAACGTTGTGAAAATCACTCTCAAGGTAAGAACCAAAGTGCGATGAATGCAAATAATGCGAATAATCAATCCTTATCTCATTGTAAGACCTTTTAAAAATGCTTCGTGTCAATAAGAAATTTGGATTGCGTCAAGAAGAGACTCTCGATACTATTAAATACCGTGATATTCAATAACATAATTTCTTTAGAAAAATTAGCATCACTAAGATAAATATGATAAATTTGATTTATAAACTAGATTTTAAAATTAACATAATTGTTTACCCAATATATAAGTGTATATTAAATACATATTTGGATAAAGAAAAATCAACCGAACATATTTTAAACAAGAATTTTAGTTATTGAGGTTAGATATTATTTTATTTTGGAATCGGAATTCATTTAAGTTGATTGTATTACGAACTAAATGCTCACATGCTTTTCCAAGCAGTGTTAAGACGCACACACTCACAATGTTGTTTTAATAGAATATATATATATATATATATATATATATATATATATATATAAACATATACATATATTTATATATACATATGCATATATACATACACACCTGCACACACATGCACACACATATTATATATATATAATATTAGATTAAAGACACATTGTGTATCTGTAAATTCGTTCCATATAATCTCGCAAACGGCTGGGTCAATTTTTCTGAATTTTCGCATAAAAGGTAATTATGTACCAAGCAGTAATCTTAAATAGGTGTAGTGCCAGATTTTCTTCAATAATATCGATAATTGATAATCGAATTACTCCGGTGGAAAGAGGAACATCCTTTTTTTTAAATAAATCGTACGCCTTACCTAGTCTTACAGCAGTAACTGATTTGGTAAATTCAAATACCAAAAAAGTAATATAAGCCAACATGCAAAATCAACATTAATTGTTTTTTTTATACATATGACAATGGCACTTTCGAAAATATTGTGTCTGTGTATGGAACAATTTTACAATGTACTTGACTTTTGCATTGTAAAGCTAATTTCAAGTCATTATCACGGTGCAACTATTAATGCGACACATAAAACCACAAGTTGATTATTTGATATTATAATGACACGTTCAAAAGATTTTTGTGTTTAGAGCACAATTTAAGCATACCAATTGTCTTTTGCATTCTAAACTTTAATGCAATATATTATATATAATTTCATAAAATAAACAGTAGGTGATCCATAGTGTAATGTTGACAAGAATGTACTGTTTACTTAGACACTGCGATAGGCCTGAGAAATATTCTCCATGTGCAAGGCAATAGGCCTTTGGTAAAAGCAGGGAATACATCGATTTATTTGAAAATATTCTCTTTCATCTATTTTGATGATGAGAAAAATATGGAAGTGTGAAAAATTTGCTCATCATCATTCAATCTAAACTAATGTCGGATCACCCTGCTAAACCTATCAGTATTTAACTAATATGAATTATAGAATAATTTGTTTAATACTAAACAGAATTATCGACGAAATGTCATCGAAAATTTATAGAATTAAAAGTTTAGAAAAGGGCAAACTGATAAAAACAACTGAGTATACGTAAAATATAGACGGTGCTACTTTGTTGAAAAAGGGCGTTCAGTTATATTGCAATGTTGAATCGCGTTTGCAAAAGAGAAGTAAATAACAATTTTTCTCATTTTCAGAATTTTGTCTTATCAATGCAGCCATGGTTTCAACATGGAACGTAATCAGCATCATAATAAGTCCCACTATTCGCTTATTTACGTATTCGGCTCAAGATCAAAGTGTAGTATCTGTCCTCCAGATGCTGCACTTTAATTTATTGTTCTCTGTCAGTTGAGGAGAAATCCTTCGAGACTGAGACATACATTCTGTATCTCTAAGTGTAGTTCTAATCCTATCGCCTTTGTATTCTTTGTTACAACATGAAAACAATCTATTTTCAGTACAAGTATCTAAAAAAATGCACACTGTTTCAATTTCTATTATGATTTAACGTTAGATTGAGATAACAAAATGTCAACTTATATATCTATTGACATTTTCACACACATACAGACGGGGGTGTATATGTGTGTGAGTGCACACGCATGTGTGTGCTTTGTGTGAGTGTTTGTTGAATATGATACACGATTTTGGCTAGAAAAGCATATGCATCAATCTGGGTTGTAAACTGGGGCGTCTGAATTGGAGTGTACACATTTTATCATTAAAAAATCAGATGTTCTTTAAAAGAACAATAGCAATAAACGTTGTCAATGGCCTATGAGCTACGGAAATGATGTTTTAATATATAGCAATGCACTATCAGCTATTGATAGTAATGATATAGGATTGCAACTCAAAGAAGGTCGGGTACATTTACTCTTTTACAGAAAATGGTTTCGCTGTAATACAAGTCTTTTCTGACACTAGACAATTACGATCCTCAGTGATATATTGGCGCACATGTTTTTGTATAGAAGTTTCCATTGTTATAGGTTAAACATGTTTGCGCAATACGCTGTTGCCCTTGTTCTATTGAAGTCTTAGGTTCCCGTCTGCTTTTTAATGAATACATAGTTTTATGATTCGTTTTGAATCCCCAATTTTCTTTTATTTTCTAATTCTTTTCTTTATTCCTATTTTTCCGTTTAGGTCAGGATATTGTTGGAGCCTGCTCATTGATACCAACAAACAATTTATAAAAATATAAATAAATAAATAAAGATCGAAACATGAGTCAGCTAGATTGCTTTATGCTTCGATTGGAAAAAGATGTAGAATGCTAATCGAATTTAAATAGAATTCGTCCCATTCATCCACTAACTAAATTTGTATCGCATTTGCCTCTGTATTGAATTATATGATGGTTTGTGTTGGAATATTGAAACGATAGTATGCCAACTTGTTAGCCTCTTTTTTTTTAAGAAGAGAAATGTCAGACAAAACACACACGCATATGTTGAAACACGCAAACACCCATATATATATATATATATATATATATATATATATATATATATATATATATATATATGTGTAAACGACCACACACACATACACACATATGCAAAAAGACTAACCATATATATCAATGCCGAATGCTATATATATATATATATGTATATATATATATATATATATATATATATATATATATATATATATGTATGCTTATATCTGTAAATGTATATATAAATATACATTTGTGGCTGGCGGTGTCTGCATGTATGTGCTATGTAACACTAGAATATGTACTTTTTTTGAAGCAAGGTTTAGTATTCGGCATTAATATATATGGTTAGTTTTTGCATATGTGTGTATGTACGGGTAGTCGTTTGTTTATATATTTATATATTTATATATATATATATATATATATATATATGTATATATATATATATATATATATATACTTATCCATGTGTATGCACAGTTATAAAAGTCTAACTATTTTGTCCTTTATAATATACGCATTTTTATGTCTCAATATATACATATAATACATACATACGTGTGTATGTATATATATATATACATCTATATATATATATATATATATATAGATATGTGTGTGTTTGTGTGAATTGCTACAAAACAGTAAGACACATATCTATATATGTGTATGTATATATATATATATATATATATATATATATATATATATGTTTTGAATTTTTTTTATTGGGGTTGTATCTGTGACCTGTAGGAATACAACACTCCCCCGATCTTCTTCAGCGTGAATGAATATATATATGTTAGTGTGTGTGTGTGTGTGTGTGTGTGTGCATGTGTGTGTCTGTTTGTGCGTAAGTGCATGTTTATCAGGTGGGTATTGATGTCGCTATCGGTTTGCAAATTTATGATAATAGATATGTCCTTTCATGAGTTCCTTATGAACGCAAACGAAAACACATTTAATACTAGGAATAGGAAACATCATTTTTGCGTGTTTCAGATTATTTTATTTCCATTTAATAAAACTCAAAAAGAAATATTCCAATTATAGTGCTCCAAAGATTTCAACCAGAACTAGCACCCATACTTACAAAACTGTTAAATATTTTCTTAAGAAGAACTGCTTCCCATTACCCCGGAAATGTCATCAGTATGCCCTGTATTAAGGAATTCAGGTGATCGCTCACATCCCTCTCAGTACAGGCCAATAAGTCTCCTGTGCGTTATGAGTAAGTTGTTGGAATCTGTTTTAAATAGAGAAGTAATCAACCATCTTCGCAAAAATATCCTTCTTAGTGACACGCAATACGGTTTCCCTTCTGATAGATCTACATCATATATTCTTACAGATATATCTCATAGGATTAGCGAATCTCTCGACGGAGGATCCCATAATAGGGCGATTGCTCTTGACACATCAAAGACTTTGATAGAGTATGGTATAAATATTTACTTCACAAGATCTTCAGCTATAATTAAATCATTTGTCCCTCAGATTCAAAAGAGTAGCTGTTGATGGGCAGAAATCAGAAACTCTCAGTATTAATGCTGGAGTCCCCCAGGGGTTTATTCTCAACCCAAATCTCTTCCTGTTCTATATTAATGATCTTCGAAATCAAATCCTTACATAATTCGTAGACATTTATGTTAATGGCATTACTATCTATGGTAACACATCTAAGGCTGTCAACGACTAAGTTCTCTCCGATTCTCTCTCCTCTGATCTTGAAAAAGTGGTTCAATTGGGAAAGAGGTGGCTTGTTACTTTTAATGCATCTTCAACCAAGCTTTGATCTTTACATACTCAACGTTCTGATCCCCATCTGGAATCAATTGAAATTAATAGCTCTTTTCCTGGGGAAGTCTCACGTTTTTACACCCGTACCCTTTACTCCTGAACTTAAAAGGAACATATACATTAAACCCGTTGCCAACCCCGCTGGAAAAATTATGGGATCCTTCTATCGATCCAGTAGATATCTCACTGCTGATGGAATTCTCTATCTATATAAGAGCCAGGTACGTCCAAATATGAGTACTGCTGCCACATTTTGGCAGGAGCTGCTAGAAAGGTCCTATCCTTCCTTGATAGAGTCCAAAATCCCCTTCGTATCCTCGTAGGGGATGTCCTTTTCTCTTCCCTGCAACCTCTTTCTAACAGAAGAGATGTTGCGAGTCTCTGCTTTATCGTTATTTCTGACAATTGTTCGGCTGAGCTCCAATCTATGGTCCCCCTCGCAAAACTTTCACAAGAAACCCCCGTCTAGCAGAGAACACTATCACTAATTTTTTCCACTCTTTCTCGGTGCCTAAGACTACACGTAGATTCTAAGAACTGCTCGTCTATGACATTGTTTTCCGTTTTCCTGCTTTCCGGCTGACTACAATATGGTTGTCTCCAAGTCTAACGTAAACAAGTTTTTTATGAGCCGTTCTATATGAGTTAACAAATTTACTGAACTTCCATTACTAACGATTACTCTATTGGCCACTCTTTAACCCTTATCCTCGAGTTCACTTAGCCTTGATAAGCGGTGATTCCTATGTAAAAAATAAAATACATCAAAAGCAATCTCGCTGTGGTAATGGTATGTAAGGTAATATTATGGATAAATGATCGGACTGAATTTTATAATAATTTTTTCACCAATCGATGGTGGACATTTGATCAGAAATAAATTCTTAAATATGAAAGAACACAAAACATATGGAGATATTAGAAAAGTGTGTTATTTTTATTAAATTAATTAATTAATTACTGCTAGTTTCTATTATCTTACAAAATAGACAGGCATCAAAAATTACAAATCAAACCTTAATTAATTGTATATTGTAAAAATTCGTATTCCGTTCAGGCAATGTCATAGTTTGTTATCAGTCTTTCGCCTCCACTATATATACATATTTTTTGTATGATTGACTTAGAACAAAGAATAAGTTTTTCAAGATATATAGCAATTATTAATGAAAAAGGATTCAGGCATTCTTTTACTTTTCCTAGCGGGTAATTCGCCATTTTTCATGAACACACATATAAACAAATGTTTTACAGAGCCAAATAAGAAAGCAGTGTAATATGTGCTACTCGAAAGCACATGAAGAGTAGTTTAGGATAGTCCTTGCAGCTGTCATTGCCACCAGTACTCTCATCCTTACTATAGGCATATATTTTATATCTGCGACAGTCTTCAGGGCCAAGTGTTAGTGTAAAGTTATAATAACCATTAACCTAATAATAATTTAAATAAAGCTCTGAGCCAATGCCTTTTCACAAAACAGCAACAACGCCCCCGTAATTTAATGTAAACCTCTCGAAAGTTAGTACGTAGATCTCGCATGTTTGAGAATTGACAAAATATTGTGAGAGTATACGTTGAGAACGTTTGCCCTATTTAAGTCAAAGTTGGAAATTAATTGCTCTATTTGAGTTCATGTTAAAATTTATTAGCTCTATGTTTTTCTAGGTTATCTGAAACAGCTCGACAGAATAGTTTAGAGAATTACATGGAAACTCGTTACAATCTTCCTATTATGGCATCGAAAGGCCCGATAATAATATCTTCATAAAACCGACTCCATTTACTAAAAGATAACTCACCGACCCGGTTCCGGTATTTAACTATTAGACCGATAATGACAGCCAAGTTTTAATCGTTTTTCTCTAGCACTCTTATTTCTAACATGCTTACATGTGAATGAGTAGACATAGGAAGTACAAATTATCTGATTTAAACTCCAGTAACTTCTCATATGAATTGCAAACTAAGATAATAGCATTTTTGTTCAAGTTTGTAAGAAGCATATCACATGGATGATAAGAAGCGAAGGACAAAATAAAGGAAGCGAAAGTTGCATACCTATTTTAAATCTATTCACAACGTTTTTTTTTACTTCTTTATCAGTCTTCTTTAAAAACTGAAAAACACTAAGTACAATAGATAGTGTAATTGTTGAAGGAAATTATTTGGTGAATTAATGATAATTTTTAATCATATGTCAATACTATATTTCTCTTTTAAGGTTGAAAAAAAATTGAAAATATATGCAACGGACCTGTTCTCTTTAAATAGGTCAGTATTACTGACTAGTAAATGGCGATACTCTACCGACTGCAGTAGCTTTGGCGCGAATAGCAAAGTCATTTAGCAGCGGAGTTGTTTTCAAATCTGTTGCTGCTATAAAACATAAAATGTCGTTTGAAATAGAGTCGGTGGTAAAGAAAGGATACTATTAGAAAATGGCGCATTTAAAATGTAAAAATATAGTATGGGTGCCGCTTAAATGGAATAAAATTTGAAATAAAAATAAAGGAATATCATCATCATCATAATAATAATAATAATAATAATAATAGTAATAATAGTAATAATAGTAATAGTAATAATAGTAATAATAATAATAATAATAATAATAATAATAATAATAATAATAATAATAAAGGTAGTAGAAAAAAGAGAAAAAGAAGGATGAGCACTGGAAAATGTAAATTATGGTAACGATGATTACGTTATAAAAAAACAATGAAAACTATTTTTTTAATTAAACATAGCGCTATTAGTTCTGAAAATAAATGAAACAGACACTATTTTTTTTCTTTTGCGTGCCATAAAAATGTAGACAAAAGTGTGATATGTATTTACTGGTCTTCTCGCTACCTCCTGGTGTACATAGCGGGCTATTGAATAATATTAACTTAATAAGAATTGACAAATGCAAATAGATAGGTACTCCCTAATCCTAATTATTCAAGATATTGTGGTCGATTTTCTTTTCCCTTGGAAATATTCTTAAGGTAATTACTTATATTAATAATATCCTCTTGTAGTTGTAAAATAATGAACCCGTTCTCCTTTTTTCAAACGTCAGTCACAACCTTCCTATATATATATATATATATATATATATATATATATATATATATATATATATATATATATATATATATATATATATATATATATACACTAGTTGTATCTTGCCACGTGTTGCTGTGGCTAAAATTGGCGCAATTGAAAAAAGTTCCAAAATGAGAAAATGCATGTTTCTTATAGGTTCAATTTTCCATTTCGTATGAGTACACAGATTTAGTTGTTCCATTTTCGTAGCTGGTAGAGAGATTTTCTGGTTTGGTGTCTCTTGAACATGTAACATAAATTGTCCAGTCAGTGTGTAACTGTAAGCAACACAATTGTAAAGGTTGTTCCCGAACTTTGTTTATGGTTACTGCAAACGACAATGCAATTGGAAAGTGCAATTTCCTAAAGTGTAATTGTGCATCCGGTGGAATCCTTGGAATGCGTGGAATGAAGATATATTCATGTCTGAAAGGTCCGATTAAGTTTGTTGTCTCTATGATATCGTTTGTTTTTTGTTTTTTTTTTACAGCAAGTCCTGTGAAATTGCAAGCTTGGATTGGTTTATATTTCACAACATGATAATTAGTACGCCAATTTTCTGTTGCAGTGCATGCGCTGGCATTCCTGACAAATATAGCTGTTGAATAGTAAACATCGTCGATGGATTTTTATTTGATTACCGCACTTGGAATTTTACGTTGAATAAGAGCGTTAAGTTCATGGATGTGTTTTTATTGAGCTTCAAGAATAGATCGTTCACGTAGTCAAGTAGAATTCATATAATAAATTTGAATATCTGCATAAACCTTTTAAAACAACTCTTTGAATATCTGCATAAACGTTTTAAAACAACTCTTGTTTTGATGTAATAAAATTACAGAAGTTAAGAGTTAAATAATTTCGCCTTAACTCGGATCAGCTCGCACTTTTCCGTACCCAATTTTCCACAAGTGACGTAAAAATCTGTGCGGATCGAGCAGTCTGCAACTAGAGACGCATAATTTGAGATAAGTTCAATGTATTCACATGACGCAAAAAAGTAGCGTATTTAAGGAAAGCATTTATTACATCTGCTGGGGTTGATGGGGAAATTACTAGTAACATTTGTCTGACATCTCCTGCAAGCAATATCATTGTATTCTCAAATGGTCTGACATTGCCTGGAAAATCTTGAGGGAATCGACTAAGAGCCTAAAGTGTGTTTTATGTACGATTGTGGATTACTACTAAACAATACGTTTGCATTTCTGTAATAATTTTTCTCATACTGGATGTTTTGAAGATGTTGACCATGATTTTTTTTTTAAATGGAATGTTTCAAAGTAGAATAAATAGTTTTTCAACTTGGTATTCCGTCACATTTTAAATGTAGAAACATCAACCGGAAAAAAACAAAAAAACAAAACCCTACCATTCATTTGTATTTCTTATTAAATGTTTATAGAAAATGCCATTTTTTTATCAAAACAAGAAATTTTAAGAAAGTTTGCAATAAATAATACGAACATCGTTAATTGCACGACACGCTCCAGCGTATTATAAATACCCCCAACCTCCTCACGTTAAACACAGCTTTCGGAATAAACACCCACTAACATCCCCGATATTAAGAACGGCTTTCGAAGTTTGTTGGGGTGTGTTTAATCCGAAATCCGTTTTTAGCATGGGAAGGTTAGGGTTCTTAAAATACGCTGGGGCAAGTCAAAAAATTAAACAGTAACTTTCTTTTTTTTATAGTTAGAAAAGGATAAAACCAATTTTTTAGGTAAACAAAGCCGTGAAAGAAACTAAACAATTACAACGTAATGTTTGATGGGCAAACAAACTTAAGATAAACAAAGGAATTTCAAATTTAACAAAATTTGGGAAAATTAACAAATGAATTCAAATTTGTAAAATAGGAGCTGTTTTTTTGTTGTTTTATTTTTCTTTTTTAATCATGGATTTAAATCTTGTAATTCGAGATTTGTTGAAACGGAAGTTACCGAAAAAAACGAGAAGCCTCGCAGAAATGACTTATGAAAAATATTTTTCTTTAAATTGATAATCTGCCATATTAATTTATTTTAATAACATAAAAACATTTCTCGACTGTCAGGAAAGACAGTCTGAAAATTTACATGACATTGGTAATGTAGAAATATCGGTTTATTGATAACTCACGAACCAAGAATAACATTTAGGGATTCGAGAGGTAATATATACATATCCACGGAAAAAAACGTCGCAGCCTGCAAGAACCATGGCAACCAACTAAATATCGAGGTTCGTCCTCATTTAGGCTCATCAGTTTGGCATATCCGAACTCGAGATTCGAAACCCGAGATTCGAAACCTGAGCCTCTTGCATGCGAGGAAAGAACTCTGTCATTGAGCAAACGCCCCCCACACCAACAATTCTAGAAACTAACACGGATTAAGCAAAGCTCGGCGCAATTCAACTGTTAAATGGATCTATTCCGTCCTTACATGGGATGCGGTCACCCAAGCCGAGTTCTCACAAGTAGGAATCTTTAACTCGCCAGGACGATGCCACTCAGCAATAATAAGCTAGCGAGCAATTAGTAATAGAATTTTCAGAATGTGCGAAATAACATGTAATTATTTCCATGAAGAAATTTTTCTGCAAAGCAAATAATTAAACCATTAATTAATACCTATTAAGTCACGTATGCATATTTGTAATTTCGTTGTTCAACCGTCACCAAAAAAAAACTCCATTTCTTTAATTCTCACACTTTTGCATGGATTATTTCTGGCTAAAACTCAGTATAATGTTTTGCATGGTTTCGATTACTCTGTATATGAAGTTTTATGACTGAAGACTAAAAACTACACCTGAATTTTGTAGGCAATGATTTTAACAAATAAATACACGCATATATCTATATATCAATCTATCTATCTCTTTCTCTCTCTCTCTCTCTCTCTCTATATATATATATATATATATATATATATATATATATATATAATAAAAATTACAATTAAAGTTGACATCTTATTTTGCCCTATATTTTTCGCGCTTTTAAACGCCATCTTGTCTGGGTAATTTTGGCATTTGCTTTTCTATTTTATATTTAATTTTCGTCTTCTTCATTGATTTTTCTTAATTACACTTTGTCTCGGCAGCCGTATTAAACACATTTCTTATTCTTTTATTAATGTTATGGAATTTTCCCCCTTTTCCTTGTACATATTTGTGAATTATTCCACGGATTTAGGCCTTTCGGATTATTTTGGACAACCTTTCTAATTACGCGATTTACTGGGATGTTGCGCAAATGGAAATTTAATGAACTTACTTGGATTTACTTGTTTGTATTTTACCGTCATTGGATACTTTACCTTTCACCAGACTATCTATTCACGTGAAATCACCTTTTTCTTCACCACATTTTCTCTGCTTTACTTTTTGTTATCTTTGACTTGCTCTGCTTTACTTTTTGTTATCTTTGACTTGCTTAGTTTCATCAAAGATGTTTGTATGCAAAATCCGATCCCGCATTTTGCTAATTCCTACCGTCTAATGAGAAGGAAAGAGTTTGTTCGAAACTCCGCGGATTAAGACTATCCACTTATTAAGTGTTTTCTTGTAAGATTAAATATGTTTTAACTCTTTCTAAAGTGTTTTAAAACATGCTTTATTAACTATTTGCTCTTATATATATATATATATATATATATATATATATATATATATTATATAAAAGTGAAAATGTCTGTGTATCTGTGTGGGTATCTGTGTGTCTGTGTTTTTGTGTCTGTGTACATTTCCCTACGTAATAGCTCTGTCGATTTTTACTCTACGGACTAGAAATATGATATACAGGTCAATGATATACAGGTCGATGTGATTGTTTTTGGCCAGAAATTTTGAGATAAAGGAGTCAAAGTTCAACGATTTGACCTTTGAGAACTCTACCATACTCCTCCGCCAATTTTGGGTCTACATACTTGAAATGTTAGATATATGGTCCTTGCAGATGGATCTAACTTAATAACTTGATTTGAGCTCAAAACAATACATTTTAAGGAGTCATAATAGGGGTCAAATTAAAAAAAATGACCTCTGCGGTCCCTTCCAAATTACTCAGACAATTTTTGGTCAAATATTTGAAATTTTACATAAAGGGTATTCAGAGATAGGGCAAGCTTTTTTATCAGTAAGGTCGAAACTTATTAGTTACCAATACATAAATGTAGGCATGTATGTATGTTTGCATCTCTGCCTTAAACTTTCAATAGAGACGACATATTTTACCAAGATCACTATCGTTTTGTGTTCGATCCTTCATACGACAAATATCGAAAAATTGGCTAAAACCATTTATATCTTCACCTCCAACTAGGCACTTTTCTACAGGGGGGGTCACTTTTTCGCCGATATTTTTTAAAGTTATTCTCCCCTTTAGATTGTTTAGCCTTAATTTTTTTAAATGTCGCTTCCGGTTCGGCGGTGGTTGTAACAGCATAAACGTTATGTTTTACCCGTTCTTTTCCTCATTTGCGGTACAGGTTCCAACCTGGCTTCCTACTACCACTTATTTTTGCTCAACATACACATACAAACAGCCGGGCAACGCCGGGCGCCCATGCTAGTATATATATATATATATATATATATATATATATATATATATATATATATATATATATATATATATATATTGACAGAGGTTTGTAAACTATTACCTTTTTCGTTTACAATAACCTTTTTACGCAAATGTTACTTCAGTATAAATCATGTAGAATATATACACCAATATAAGTACACTTCATAGTTAACTTAATTGTATGATTCTATGTGAAAGCCGAAATACATCTAATAGAAATTCATTTAAATGATTGTTTTAAAATACGCAATTTGCTAGATCTTTTGCAGATAGAAACATTTCAACAACCAGCATATAATAAAGTTGTTATTTAAACTAACAGGCCCCCTAGCATTGCCAGATCGCAGAATATGCTTAAATATTTATTGTATTTGTACTTTTATATATACATAATTGGATTTTATATCATCTTCTTTTTCTTTTTTTTCTTTCGAAGGCTTCGCTATTGTCACTGCACCAAAGCTACTCACTGATTGGTATGCGGCAAGTAAAACCAGCAAATATAAACGCGAATGCGCGTTGTTCGTTTCACTGGGTGTAACATGGATTGCCAGAATCGATAAAACATGAATCTGATATTAATGGATGATGAGAGGATTGTTTGGGTTGGAATGTTAGCCAGAGTTTACGATCGTTAACAATACATTAAAATGCATAAGAACAAACTGCATCTTGCTTAGACTGGCTATCAACTTCCAGATATATAACTTATCAGAGGTTTCTTGGAAAAATATTGGAATATAATCATGCATATATATTAAACTTTACAATTAAAAAAAAAACTACCCGAACTCTCAGTAAAAATCGTCGAGAGCGCTCTATTTCAGTGCTGTTTAGAAAGTAGAATAGGAATTAAAATTTCGTTCACTTTCATTTTTTTATTTAAATTTGCATGCGTTAATAGAATCGAAAGGAATTTAAAGAATAAAATTCAACAATCGTACATCTATAATATAACTCTCGCCTGTCTGTTTAAATGTATGTGTATATCTATGCATGATCGTATGTCTTCCTAAAACATTCTATGTTCTATGATCTGTGCATTTGGGATTGTTTTACTCTTTTATTCAAGTTGAATTCATCTATTCGTAACAACCATCATCGTTGTCGTTATGAACGTTGGGGATTTGTGCTCTTATGAACGCGTGTTCATTTTAAAAGTTGCACTACCGGTGAAGCGAACGTCTCTCTATTCTATGTTCTGTGTATTTGGGATTGTTTTACTCCTTTATTCATGTTGAATTTACCTATTCGTAACAACCGTCATCATCGTCATCATAAATGCTCCTTCAGATATATATTCTACATGCACGTGTATGTGTACATGTGTGTGCATATATGTACATGCTTGTATGTATGAATGTATCTGAGTATGTGCGTGCTATCATGTGTGTTCTTGCGTATGTATGTTTGCGTGCATCTGTTTACATGCATGCTTGTATGTATACGTGTGCATCTTGATTTCGATATGTGGGTGGGGTGGAGAGGACTCACAAAACCCGCGTGAAGGCAACCACTCTGGGCGAAGCAAATCTCTGATTTAACAAAAAACAAAAAAACTTAAAGCGGAAGAACAGTACCCGCATTAAGCTGGTATAAAGTAGTATTTGTTGCTGGCTATCTTGCTAATGCTTGTTGCTGTATCTCAACATTGTGAACCGAAAGAGACACTTAGCTGGCGTACAAAGCTAAAACTCGGTAGAATCATCTTTGTATAGATACTTCCTCAGGCATTTGTCTATAAAAATTGTTCGTGGCGATGGGAAAAGTGTCACGTCTGTAGCCCTGAAATGCTGGAAGCATGTAATTATTGATCTGCCATCATTCTATATATGCATATGTGTGTGTGTGTGTATGTATGTATGTGTGTATGTTAATATATGTGCTAGTGTATATGTGTATGTATACCTATTTGTATACGTATGCATATATGTATGTGTGTGATTTTCAGTGACTGAGAGAGTGGCACTCGTCTGACAAGACGTTGCAATCATCATCATCGTCGTCATGAGTGTATGTCTAACTAAAACTTTCGACAGTGGCAATGGATTTTCACAAGAACGTTAGCTTTTGTAAGCTCCACTCTTTGAACGATAAATATCGAAACATTAGCCCAAAACATTAATTCCTTCATGCTTAACTTGGCACTTTCTATAGGAAAGGGTCGCTTTTTTCGCCGATATTTTCGACAGTCATCGTCTATTTTCGATGGTCTGGTCTTAATTTAAACCTACGTCAATTCTTGTTTGGCTATGGGCGCAACAGAAAAAAGTCGTTAGGGTTTTTTTTCACGTTCTTTTTTTCCTTTGTGGTACTGGTTCAAGCCTGCTTTTCTACTAAACCTTTTTTTTATTTGGCTCAACAGACAACTTCAAACACTCGAGCAACGCCGAACACCCAGGCTAGTTCTATATGAACAAAAATACAAGATTTAAAAAGATAAAATTTTATAACAAAAACTAAATAATTTAATATTCAAATGAAAAATATCGAGTTGGTTAAATGTTGATACTTGTATATATCAATTCACCGTTCAGATTCGAAATATCGATTTTTATAAGTTTTTGCCGAAAGCCGATCTAAACCTTAAAGGTTGGGGGTATTTATTTCCAAAGCCGTGCATTGTTTGTAGAGAGGTAAGTGTCTATCCCGAAAGCCGTTCTAAACATGAGGGTTGGTGGTATTTATTCTGAAGAATGTCTTTCGGCATAAACACTCCCATCATTCCCTTGTAACGCACATCTTTCGGAATAGATCATCCAATCTCCCCATATAAAGAACGGCTTTCGGAATAGACACCAACAATAGTTCCATGTTAAGATCAGGTTTTCGAATAGACACCTCGACCACTCCATGCTAAGAAGAGCTTTCGGAATAAACATCACCAACCTTGTCAGCATACTCGAAAAACTATAAAATTTGACATTTTCAACGTGAACGGTGAGTTTCCGATTTTTTTGGCGCATGCGTAATTTAGAAAAACATAAATATAAAAACGTGGTTGTTTTCTCCAAAGTACCACAGGTGTTCTCGACAAAGTTTATCAACCTTTCCAAAATTGGATCAAGGAATAACATGAAAGTTATGGTAGTGATTCACTTTACAATCTAATTTTTGACGCGGGGAAGCTGCACCGTAGTACTAACGAATCGAAAGGAATAAGCACTCTTTAATATGTCCATTTCAATAAACTTGGGTCAATTATCCCCCTAAAGAATAAAACAAGTATATCATGGCAAACACAGTCGCTACATATAAATTCAATAAGGTCAGACTATTATATATTACCTTACGCAGGTTTTGCACATATTTATAGCCGCTCACATCCGTTATAATATAGAATTACATTTGTTCTTAGGAACGCCTAAATCAAAGTTATGTCCAACTATACCGTGATAGCATTATTTTTACTCCCTAATCATTATCTCCTCACAGAAACATCAGCCAAGGACATCTCAGCAGTTTTTCCAAATTTATCCCGATTCTCCTTTGTATTTGATTTTCATCTACATACATAATTGTTTTTAGTTTAGTAATAGAAACAGTGCTCCCTCTCTTAAGTTTATTTTCAACCGCTCTCATTCGCCGATCTCTTGCATTTCTTCGAATACTGGAGTATCGGTTGTTGCTATTAAACGAAGAGATAAACATGAAATAAGACGGCGCCATCCTATTCCTTCAATGCTGATGTACGATCCTTACATTTGCGGTTCATTCCCCTACTCATAATTAAACATATTCTCACACAGGTAAAGACATTTTCATTACACATTTCATTCTCTTCCATGTCCGTAGTTAGGATCTATTTACACGTGTAGACCGTTAGCCGCACAGAAGCACCGAAAATATATGCAGATAATTCTTACATCTTCCAACTCTCATTTAAAGAATCGAATGCATAATAAGAACGTAAACATTGTTCACGCAGTGAAAAAATAATGTTGCTGGGTAAAAATTTAATAATTGAAATATATGTGTTGCCGCATCGGGAATGAACAGGTAACGCTTCTTACCACGCAAACCTTTTTCTTCTATTTTACTAATACAATATTACAACGACATTTTATTTCTTGACCCAAAGTTTTATAGTTATTTAATCATCTTGGAATAATACATTTTTACAGAATAAATATATTTTATATGAGAAATACATATTAGTTTTATTTTTGTTTTTGATAAAATTAGTCCATTCCGTCATGACATTACATTAATCTTGGAATTACAAATAAAAATCGAACTAGATAAATTGGGACGCATAACCGTATATTTTTCTTTATTTTTATTAAGATCTTTCATTTTATTAAGGATTTTCGTTTATTTAAGACATCTGTAAAACAAAGACATAAATCGACATATAAATAGAATAATAGTATGCACAACACAAATATTCCTAAAATACCGATGTAAAAGTAAATTAAACAGAATTAAACCCGTTCAATTTACTATTGGTATTATTTTGTTTTCAAAATATGGGGGGGAATAAAACGAAAAGTATTTATACATAAAGAACACGTATTTCACAGCTACCGAAACTATACATTAAATATTGATTCCTTTATATTTAATCGCAGAAAAATAGAATGCCATATTTTTATGTGTTTATTATTACTGCTATATGCTTTACGGTTGTCAATTTCTATCTTGAATCTCTTAAACTACTTGTATTCAAATGTTTGGGAATTTCGCATTGTGTCAATATGGTTGGAAACCGGTAAGTAGTGTTATTAAAGTCCTCTAACGGGGGTAAAATTCTTTGTGCAGCGAACCTAAAATGTTAAATATCAATATATTTGAATACATTCTGTTTCTTTTTATTATTGTTCGTTGTAATAATGTTTGTGTTACTGAATTAAAAACTAATGATTCAATGTAGTGTAAATATGTTATGCATTTTTTTTCTGAGGGCTGTTAGAGGAAGTTAATACTTTCGGTGTAACGTCACTAAAAATTTATTTTCCAATACCGTTTCATCTCTTATAATGTTTATTGTGACATGTTTTGTAGACAAGGATTTCCTTCGCGAGAGTAATTGTTTTTTTTTCGTTTTACAATAATGTTTAAACATCGTGTATTATCTAATAAGTAGGGCTGTGACAATATTCTCTTTCAAATATGCTCTATATTCCTTTTATATGCCCGGAATATTCTTAAAGAACATGCTCGAGAATATGCTTTTTTTAGACGGGAATATTCTTTTTTTAAAAAGAATATGCTTTTTTTGCATAGGAATATTCTTTTTAAAAAGAATATGCTGCTTTGAGACGGAATATTCTCTTTGGCTACCGTATATTTATTTTTAGAAATCGCATATTTTCACTGTACTTCAAGCGAATATATTTATGCTAGGTACCTTAGATTCACGTTTGCAACAATATTAACCCTTTCGATTCCAATGGGCCGATATATCGGCCATTGGGGATTTAAGGTCAAAGAAGACCTACAGATATTTCGGCCTTACTATAGTATTTTAATAGAACGGGTATAGTCGAGTAGTTTGTAATTTTGCAATGTTAGGGTCCAAAGGGTTAATTATTAGTTTTTTTTAAATTCTATTGATGATTTTGTAAAAGCTTCAGTTAATGCCAAAACGCAAGAAAATATATAGAAAAAACGTTTATTTTTACGCTATAAATACTTCTAACAATTAAATACTATCAAGCTTAATGAAATATTTTATTCATTGCATTTTACAATTAAATGCGTTTTTAAGTTCTCAAAATTGAGACTTCTGCGGTTGTCTGCTAAAACGGTCTTATACAGGGGAAAAACTCGTTCCACGTCGCATGAGACTACTGGGGCATATTTCAAGCTGGCCATTTCTTCGGCACTTTTAAATGATCTATGTCATCCAAATTTCCTTCATTTTCAAAAGCCTTCCCACTAATAAGTGCATCGAGACGTTTTAAAGTAGCAAAACCTTTGTTATTTGAAATTATATTATTCAGCTTTTTACGAAATTGGGAGTCATCCGTCTCCTCAAGTGTCATTTCGACCTCTCTAATTAATTCAATAGATTTTGAAAGACTCAGCCCTTTAGTCTCCAACTTTGCAATATTTTTTGTTAAAATGGAAAAACTGTTGGCGATAAAACCTATATCAAATCAAAGTGATTCCTCAACCAATAGTTTTTTGGACTCCAATATATTTTGGGCCTCTGTTGAGACATTATGACAGGAGTAATTTGGGCAAATGTTTGGCGTAATAATGCGCTGCATCTAACCACGTACCCCATCTTGTTACAATGGGACTCGGTGGAAGGGGCACTCCTGGGGCTAGTTCCATGAACATTTCGATCCGATTTGGTGCTTTTACAAATATACTTGTTACAGTTGAAATCAGTTTATTTACTTTTGGGTGCGCCTGCCTAACTAATTCCGCAACCCTGTGCAAGCCATGGGCCAAACAAGTAATGTGCACCATTTTCGGGTATAAAACCTGAACAGCATTCATAGCTTTGGACATATATTCAGCTGCACCAGTGGTTACAAGGAGCACATATTATAAAGGACTTGCTGCGGCCACAAAAACTGCAACAAATCGTTAAAAAAGCAGCAATTGTAGAATGATTAAATTTTGGCAGACATGCAATATTTCCCAAATAGCACTTGTTGCGTTCCTCTTCTACCCGAAGAATGCCAAACACAAAGCAAGCAATAAAACGCTGCTCTACATTAGTGGGTTCATCAATCGAGACCCACAGTTTCATTCCAGCAGTTTTTTCTCTGAGTGACATCACTTTTGCTTCGTACACTTCACTAACGTAATATTTTCTTAGTGTAGTCTGATTTGGAATATTTCTATGTGTGTACCTATGAAGAAGTCTTTGAACACATTATTGCTCAGTGTATGAAACGGAATATCCGCTGCAATCAACGCTTTGCATACGTCAGCGGTGAACAAATTATTCGTACTGGCTCCTAAATCAGTTGCTGCAGTAGGAACGTCGCCTAACGTTGCCGTGTAGGTCGTTTTTGCCAGATGTGCGTTGGTTTTAAATGCTACTTCATTAGAGATTTTTACAACTTTTGATCTGTAAAAATAAAAATCAATTATTTAATGGTAATATATACATTTAAAGGACGGGTGGAAAAGTTATTTGAAGCCGATTTACATCTATTAATTAACGTAAAATGTAGATAAAATAAATTGTAAATTTCAACGTTCAATCAAACTTTAATACAGCTAGATTTACCGTTATAGAATTTCAAAAACAAAACTACAATAACAACGCCAATCTATTAGTCAACTATATTGCACATTTTATGTATTAAAGTGTGTTCCTACCTGGATATTGCAGTATTTGCAGGTTAAGCAATTGCCAGTTAACTGGTAATCTTCAAATTCATCGGCATATCTTGCCATCCATTCAGCAGGAGTGCTAATTATTTTCGGCATTTTTTGTTTAGTTTTTTTTTAGATCTTGTAAATTCGTCCTGGGTACAAACACGCTTTGAGTATGAACAAGGACGAGATGTCTGTACATATTTATATATATATGCCTATAATATCACTCTTTTTCAACAGACCAAATTTTAGACCCTTTTTATGTAAATTCACATCTGTTAGGGTTATACCATGGTTAATTCGTCTAAAAAATGAATAAATTAAAAACTCTTATCCAAATATTTTCTTTCAGCATATTTTTGGCAAAACAAAACGTATTCCATAAATATTTTGCATATTCTTTTTTAAAAAGCATATTCTTTTTTTTAAGGAATATGCTTTTTATCAAAAGAATATTCTCTGACCCAATATATGTAAATAAATGTTTTTTATTAAAGAATATTCTTGACATTGACTGACTCATTAATGTGTATACTGTTTATATACTGTGAACAATTGAACACTCTATGGAACTTAAATATTTTACTTATTGCATTTTATAATTAAATTAGTCTTTAAATTATCAAAATTAAAGCTTCTTTGGTTGTCCGCTAAAATAGCCTTATAATGAAAAAAAAACTCGTTCCACTCGTGGGAGATTACTGGACCATATATAAACCTGGCTATTTTTTCGATACAAATTGTAGTTACAATCCTTTGGGCATTACAGGGCCGATATATCGGCCCTGGAGACCTAGGGCAAAAAGGATACGCGGATATTTCGTCCCTAATATAATCCTCTAATAGAATGGCTCTCATTAGGAGCAAAAGGTTATTGTAAATTCACAACTACGAAGGTTTTACCATGTTTTATTTAATTTATATAAAAAAGAAAACTTCGTAAAATTAAGACTCGTATGCAAATATTTATTTCAACATATTTTCGGTACAACTTATTCCATAAATATTTTTCATATTCTTTTTTTAAGAAAATAGGCTTTTTGTTAAAGGAATATTCTTAAAAAAAAGAATATACATTTTGTTAAAAGAATATTCTCTAACGAAATATATGCAAAGAATATTATTTTGTAAAAGAATATGCTTGCCACATCCCTAGTAATAAGTGCTTAGTAAAGTTATATTAAGTATGTTGGGTTAAAAGATGGAAAAATTGACACATAGAAGTTGTTTGTCGGCGCACAAGAATAATGAAAATCTGGCAGTTTTACCTTTTAACTGCAGATTAGCCTCTTTTTAGAGTAACAAAAAATCGATTCTGGGAATTGTAACACAAAGACAATAGAAATTGTCGTCCAAAACGTAAAACCAATTCTCATGAGTATAGATTTCTCATGAAAATAGTGTGAGGGACCTCAACAATCTAATGTTGACTTACGGCGCGATATGTCAGCAGTAGGTATGGTTGTTTACGATTGCACAGAATCAAAATGGAAAGTAAGCTTGAAAATTCCTACGTAAACAACTGCAATGAAAACGTAACAACTTAAATTAATAACGGTTAATGAGAATTGGTGCAAAATATGTGGAAACAACTTATACGCTTAGAGAAATCACATTTAAAATTCATGGTCACAGGCCCATGTTCGTTGGAAGGTAAAAGAATAAATATGTCAAAGTTAGACATATTCAACAAACACCAAGATAACTCTCTAAATATGTTTGTAGGCACGTTTCCTGCTTCTTATCTTGGGCGCCTAAAACATGCTACATTTATAGCGAAATGTACTGGAAAATAATACAGATTCCTAATTTTCAAAAGGGTTTCCCAGATAGTGATCGCATATTTCAGCTGACCTATCTTATATATAAAAAAAAATGTAAAACTTTTTTGAAGAACTTTCAATTTATGTAATTAAGGGCCATGACAATTTCCCTGACTTTAATCCAACAGACAAGCTATTGGAGATTGAGAAGGATAAGCTTGGGAATATTTACTGTTAAACAATGTAGCAGCTAATTGCGACTGCAAATCATGACGACAAGTTAAATAACATATTCCATAGCACATGTTTTTAAATGCCAGATTGTGTTAAATAAGTCATACAGTCAAAGAATTCAAATATTAACTACTGCTATGTAACATTCCTCAATTTAAAAGTTGTTTCATCGATTAAGTAGAATTATCTTAAACATTATCCCGTTTTCTAATTTCCCCTCAGTCATTTGCAGACTAGTCTTGATATAAACTCCAAAGGTAGAGGAACGAACATAATAATAATTTAGCACCAAAATTATTCAAATTGTAAATGGACCAATACACACACACACACACACACACACACATATATATATATATATATATATATATATATATATATATATATATATATATATATATACACCAGTTGTGACAATATATATATATAGATATAGATAATGTGACGATGTATATGTATATATACATATATATATACATATATATATATATGTATACATAAGACAAAATGAGTGTAAAATGAAGTCACAAACCTATATATTGGCATATGTAGAATGCTTCATTTATTTAATAAGCGTATACATACATTTAGTTAGGCGCTGAAGAGAACACTGTGTAGCAAGATATATTGAAGCCTAATGTTTCTCATCATATGAGTAGATAAGATACAAGGTCACATTAAAGGGGATGGAGTCTAGAGAGAGATTCGTTGGAACGAAATAAGCAAATAAAATGATTGGTGTTGTTTAGAAGAACTATATTAAATTCTAAGATAAAGGGAGATCGTTTTCTATAAAGGGCAATGTAAATAGGTGTATGGATTCCTGGCATAGCCTTTAAGAATGTGGGTAGTTTATATGCTTTAACTGTATGAGAATATATATTTCCATTGGAAATTGTTGCATTTGTATTCGCCCGAGAGGTTTTCTCTCATAGAATTGAATTTACCCTCTTCTTCTAACTCATCAATATATATATATATATATATATATATATATATATATATATATATATATATATATATATTGTTACAGACATTTCAGTCAATGCATGAAAATGGTTAAACGAAATGTGTTCATAAACTTTAAAAATAAAGATACACAATTTAATTTGCAATTCATATATATTTAAATGTGCACTTTTATAAACGGTACACATAAAATTAAAAAAAAATAATAATTGAATCTAAGCATTGACATGGATCTTTTTTATATTATGTACATTTAGCAGTATTTAAAAATTATTTTATCTGTTATTTGACAATTACTGGTATATATATGTAATTTTTAACTATTTGCTTATAGTACAATAAGTTTTCACAATTAAAAAAACACTTTCTCAATTATTACATTCGATTTTAATTATCTCTTCTAAACTTTAACGTTTATAAATGCGCACTTTCATAATTGTGTTTGTTTAGTGATTGCTAATGAATAAATACATCCTACTTTTCATTACTATCTGTTTATTTACGGATGTCTATAATTTTGGAATGTATACTAATTTTGACATTATAAGTATACACGTAATGATATTTTCACCTGTCATGCGTTAGTTTTTTTTTATCGCTAACCTCCATATGCATCCTATATGTTTTGTAATTATTTTTCATTACGTTTGGAATTTATAGAAATTCTCAAATGCCATTAATCTGTTATAATGTTAACAACTGAAATGCGGCCGTATAAATGATACCTTATCGGCCTAAGGACTTTATTTTTATTGTATTTTATATTATATTGGTTTATTCTCCAACAATATTTGAATACGTATTAATTTCGACCTTGAACGTAAAACAATCATAATGAACTTACCTCATGTACGTTAGATTATATAATCATTTATCTGCCCATACACTCTAAAAGGGATATTTTGGCACAGGCTGCAAAAATATTGGATCCTTTATGACTCTGTCCTCCTGTAACAGTTAAATCGAACATTCTTGTCAGAAGATTATGGTTGCTCAAATTGAGTTTGGATCAAAAGGTACCAATAGACATAATGACAATCTGGTCAAATTACGCTTAGGATCTCTCTGGTTTGAAGAATCTGTCCTTCTCACGACAGGCTGTAGACAGTGACGGTCCACTGAAGTTGTGTATCTTCTGTGATGTTTCACCATAGGCATATGAGTTGTTATTTATGGGGTGTTAAATAGGAAATCCCATATAATATTTTCTAAAGTGAAAGTAACACCAATGAAAGCAAAAACTTTGCCAATTGCCATGGCTTCTCTCAGACAATGTAAAGGCAAAAAGCCTATATACCAGGAGTAGAATAAGAGACACTCATGATATGAAAGAGAATTTTACAGAGGGTCACTTTCTGTAAAATTACCGCCATGATTCCATATTATCGTCCGTGATGTTGTGAACCATTATCAATCGCAAATGAGACAGCTTGCATATTTTTTCTTTTACTGTGCCTATTCGTTTATATTGAATTCAAAATAGAAAAGTAATTTCAGAGATTATGTAATGTATGCTGATTACAATATTATTTATTTCTTAACAATTAACAATCAGTACCTGTTCCAAATAATGACTGGTTAACTAATCCATTCAGAGAAATCACCAAGCAACCAAGTACGATGACTTTAACCATATTAATAATAATAATACATATAAGTTTAGCATTTGCTGTGTCCTGCCAGGTGCTGTTTAATCTAATCCTGATATTTCCAACTTTAATTAAATCGTTCTTACCACCTTTTGTTTATTTTAATGAGTCAATGGAAACACTATTTCATTTATATTCCAATAATAAAAAAAAACAGGTGTCCATTTTCTTAGATACAAGATACAAATGTAATTGTTGAAAATCTATGGAAAACATTATTATTAAGCATTTTATCATATATCTAATTTCTATGATCTGATGAATATTAAGCGGATTCATGGTACATTGTCAAGTAAGGCTTTGGATCACAAAGATTCAAGTTAATGTAAATTGTATCCACTTTATGCCTCTATGATGAGTCAGCTTTATATAAGCTTACAATAACAACGCAACACGTGGGGCAGATAGAGACTAAGTTACATCTGCCGCCTATAACTGCAAGTACGAAAAAATATTAAAGGCGCAAGCTAAACCCAAATATAATGATTCCCGAAGATACTGATGCAAAAAGAACTTATAGATGCTTGGCTTTACCACTTATAGCTAGATGTGATTATTCATTTCTGTGGTAAGGAAATTATAAAGAAGACCGTATCACTGCTGACTAACCTGACCTCCAAATATTTATGCGCATAAGCTTAATCTGCGCAGAGAAATGGATGCTTTACTACAGGTGGCAATGTGTATGCATCTACAAGGAGCATGTTTTGTTCTGAGATTGAAAAAAAATATATTTCCTCATTACAACTAATGCGTACTCAGCTTTAAACATTGATGGGAAAATAATAGCAAAGAAAACACGCAGTCAGTAAAGAAGAGAAATTAGAGCAGAAGTAGGTACAAAACAGTAACACACGCAGTAGTCTCCAATGGAGTTAGCGCTTCAATTTCATTTAATAATTGTGAGCTGTACAAAATAGTTATTTTTTTATACTTTGTTTTTCATGTCTTGCGTTTAAAATATAGTCATTAATGATGAAAAAATTGTAATTCCGATTTTGTAAATTGAAAGCAAAAACTATAATACTATCCACACATTGTGGTAATATATTGCAGCTAATAATGAGACATTTGGCATTGGTTATAATGGTGAAATTAATGCGAAACAGGACATTAGTTAAGTGGTCGTTTCAGATTAATAGACCGATTACTGATCAAACGGCAAAGTGATCGCTTACCGATTTCGACTCGATGATCGGTGCACTCCCATTGACTCCCTAACGTGCATACTTATTAAAGTTTTTTTTTCTATAGAATACAACTGAGTTCCCATTTTGCGGGCTTTATAAATCCACTGACATATAAGAAAATATTGAGTTGATGTCGTTTTTTTTTTGTTTTATTTGTTTTTTTGGTGGAGTCAGCATTCATTCGCCAAATCCAGTATGTACCTACAAATTTGCAAGCTCTTATTTTAGGCAGTTGAAGATCTATGTGCATAATTAAAAAGAAAACTAAAACAAAATAAAATGCAGCGATATAGCTTACTGTAGGATTAAGATACTAATATAGTTTACTGCAAGATTTTGTAAAATCCGATACAACTGTAGGGAAAGCGACACATCCTTGTCTCAAGATTATCACATAATTTAGAAAACCATGTGAGTTTATTATTTTATGCCTATTGTTGTAAAAAACTTGACATGAGGGATCTGAACGAAAATAAGTTTAAACTACTCCTTAGACATACATTGACTTAAGACGATGGCCATTTTATAGACAAATCGAGCGCAAAAAGCAAGTGATTTATCTGCATATGTCATATTGGAATATGAATCCATGTATACATATTAAATCGGGCGCAAAAAGCCAGTGTTTTATATGCATATGTTATATTGGAATATGAATCCATGCATTGATATTAAACGAGTGGGGTCCATGTTTTATTTTAATAGTACTTCCTTGCTAGTGTTTGTGTGCACACACATTTATTACGTCCTCTTGACAAAAATCTTAATATTAAAGTAACTATATATATGTAATTATTTTCTATTGTAGATAAAATGTAAAAGGTTCAATTGTTTATTTAAATTTATTTTTTTATTATCTATAGATAATATATCTCCTTAAACACTTAAGTATAATAATTGCATGGTCTTCATAGGAAAAGCATGCGGTTCTTTAATTTCTTAATTACCAAGAGCAACATACATGCACCATTCTCGACTATAATATATAAAAGGGGGCGTCACTACAAACTGAAAAAAATAAATAAGGAATTTTAGCAATAAGAATCGGCGGTTAAAAGAAAAACATCTAAGGAACCATACTAACATATGGAAGAAGACATTTTACACAGTGAATAAAAAAGTAGTGGAACAGAGAATAGCATAAAATAGAGGAAAGAGTAAAAAGACAGAAAGAAAGCGCAGGAAGGAACGTTGTAAAATAGAAAAGAAATAAAAAAAGAGAACACACGTAATGTATGATGTAGCAATTGGTAGCATATTGACACACACGCGAAGCTTTCTCACGAGTTTGTTCCCTTTGATGTGCCATTATCTCAATAACAGAGTTAACAAGTATAGAGACCCACTTACACTTTCATGAGATCAATAAAGGAAACACAACATATAAGTAACAGCCTTGATCAAATACGAAAAAGGCGTACAAGCAATTTACACAGATAAGGTTAGCGTGCACGAAGTAGAATGGTGCGGTGTTTACGGACGAAACACAAAGACCGGGAAAACATGAGTAAGTTTTCTCGCACTAGCCTCGCGGCTTGCAACATTTCAATTCCTGTTACGAAAATTAATAAGGGATAATAAAAAGACGCGTCCGTCTTCTCTGCGCGGTTTAGGGTAAAATGATAATTCAAATCAAAATCTTTTTATAGGAATAAGCGAGTAGATGGACAATAGTCTCTCTCGAATGTGCTAAACGAACAATTAGCAAAATATATTTTTGTTTAATGATTTGTAGTTGATCAAATTCTTTGGTAAAAATACATAACATTTAAGCTGGCATCAATTGTGAAAGATGGCTCTCGTCTGGGTGAGGCCCCGTGTTTTGACAAGCTTCTGGGTTTGACCTTTAGTCCTGATCTGAAATGGAACACATACATCAAGTCTGTTGCCAAGGTCGCTGGAAAGATGGTGGGATCCTTCTACCGCTCCAGAAGATATCTCACTACTGATGCAATTCTCTATCTATATAAAAGCCAAGTACGCCCAAGGATGGAATACTGTTGCCATATCTGGGCAGGAGCTGCTAAAAACAGCCTATCATGCCTTGACAGAGTACAAAATAGACTTTGTGGCTTAGTGGGGGATGCCCTTTTCTCTACCCTGTAACCTCTCTCCTGCAGAAGAGACGTTGCGAGCCTATCCTTGTTTTATCGTTATTTCCATGGCAGATGCTCGTCTGAACTCCAATCTCTGGTCCCCCCTCGCCAATCTTTCACAAAAACCACCCGTCTAGCTGAATCCACTGTGAAAAATGCCCCCCACTCTATATCTGTGCCTAAATCAAAACGCGGATTCCATGAACAAAGCTTCTTTCTTAGAACTGCACGCCTGTGGAACTCTGTTCCGTCTGCCTGCTTCCCTCCGGACAACAACTTGGATGTCTTCAAGTCCAATGTTAATAAATTCCTAATGAACCGCCCCCTTAATTTAACGCTTTATCAAATCTCCACACTAACGTAATGTACTTGCAATAACCCTTATCCCTGAGTGGCTTCCGGACCTTGATAAGTGGCGATCACTGTGTAAAAAAATAGCGTCACCCTTATATTAGGAAAGAGTTTCTAATTAATAAACTCATTATTTCAGCAAGATACGTAAATTCAATAGGTACGTATGCTTTCTTTTAAAGTATCACATGATTACTGTTTTCGATGAAAATTGTATGGGTGTTTACCTGTTTTCCATTAAGTTTAAACGTGTGCTAGATTTCAGCTGAAAAAAGTGGCGCATTCTATTATGCTTTCGTCACCTGTTGGTGGGTAACGTAGCCTACAAAGCATCTGCTGACGATATAACTGTATAAGTGTCGTCGTTTATTCAAAATTGAAGTGCGATTTACTCACAATGGAGAGCTATAATTGTGCATATGATTCTTATTGTTGTTTTAACTTTCCCTTTTCACTCAAAGTACCGAACGTTAGGTAGAATTTTCATGTACATATCTATAATAAAATAGGTCTTCTCCTGTGTAACGGATATATTTGTATCTGTTTGTAGTTAATCACGATTAAATAAAAATTAATGAGAGTATTGTCGTATATTTATATCATTCATCAATCTTTCTATTCCCACATAGATCTTAACCTTTTTAGCTGACAAATAATCCATGTTATTGACTTTCCACCCGAGTATATCTGAGTCTAATAATGAGGTAGAATATCGTGTTGCATTTGAATATGCACGGTGTTCGTTATAGATTATATTTAAAAAGAAAACATTACGGAGAAAAGATATTTTAAATTTCAGTATGGCCGAAGGCTCATACTATGTAGATTTCCAACCGTACACGTAACACAGTTGATTAAAATCCTCACCATTAATTATTCCTCGTAACTACATTAAAAAAATCAGAAACTGTGAGATACCTGTTAGAATAAATCATGCATAACTAAAAAAGATAAGTCATTATATGATACATAAACTAGGCCTTCTCACACTGTTAATTATCGGCAATCACGCCTGGCCAATAATTTACCTTCTCTCCGAGTGAACACTGTTTGTATGATGAACTTGATTCGCGTTGTTAAAACAGATGTTTACATTTAATGCATCGCTGGCGATGATCATTATTGTTCTGTGATGTTTGGCTGTAAAAAAACAAAAAAAAACGAAGTACCAAAGAACTCCGTTTGTTTGTTGGACTGGAGATCTGTTTACTGCTCTTTCTCAAATTATTTTGTGCGATGCTATCGCTGTTTTCTTTTGTAATGGGAGTATAATAAACATAATATTTTGTGGTTTTGTTTTTTGGGGTGGTCAGTTAGGTTGTGCTAGTTTTCATTCAGATTTAAGCGGCGAAATTATATGTTACATTTCACAGTTGTTTATGCGGGTTGCTTTTTACATTCTAGAATTCTCCTCATGGTATCTGTTTTGTGTTTTTATTTTATTTTTTTTGTTCTATCTTGTATCTTCTTCGCCGCGTGACTCCTTACAATTTCCTCATTCTTTTCTTGAATATTTTAAGGATTGTTAACAGTTTACTTAAGATTATTTGTGCTATTAAGAGTTTTATCATATACAAAATCTGTTTCAGTTCTCTGCTCAATTTCCTATATTTGCGTTGCCTTTTTGTGCTATTGATATAAAACCCGTGTTGACATTTACAATCCATCATAATTTTTATTCTGTTTAACTAGAAGCCCACTCTGTTTATTTAATTAGATGTTTTAAAGCTTTTATTTTACTATATCTTCCTATTATTAGAAGTCGTACTACTGGTAGCTGTAGTAGTAGTAGTAGTAGTAGTAGTAGTAGTAGTAGTAGTACCATTATAAACGATGTGATGTCCCAGGAAGTTAGAGTAACAAAAAGTATCCAAGGATATTCAGTATTCTCTACCGTTTTTGATACATTTTGCAAACAAATATGCGTAATAGTGGCAGTCGTTTTCCACTGTCTCCTCTTATGCAAGTTGGATGGTTGTAAAACTCCAAAGTTCTCGGTCATCTTCAAGCCAAATCCTTGCTATTCTTGATATTGCTTATTTTCATATGTTTTTCAATCCTTCTTGCCCTCTTCGATTATTTAATTAGCATTAATAATGTTACTATTTTCACAAAGTATAATGATACTACTTCTGCTTTGACTAGTCTACGAATATTGGCAGATGTAAAGAGACTGTTTTTATTTTATGAAATGCACATACGTGTGAGTTTTGTGAAAGAGCATATCTATAACAATTAGTTGTGCAGGTGCAAAGTCAAGTGTACATTTGCTATAGACAGTGAAAAAGACATTAACATATTAGAAATGTGCTTATTCTACATGGGGCAATTACGTAGTAAACTCATCCATAGCAAAGAGAGAGATAGAGATAGAGGGAGAGAGAGAGAGAGATTGATACTATGTTGAGTTTATTATATTTGATCACAACAATAAAACACTTAATTAAAACAATCTAAGAATTAATTAAATTAACGTACATTATTTTGTTTAATGTTCAGGAAAAAAAGAATGTAAGATTGTCCACGACACATTTTGTACAATAATAGTTTGAAAAGATCTAAACCAATATCCGCCTATTCAACTTGATATTTTGTGATATCAAAAATATATTCCAATGTAAAACACACAGACAGAGCATTCGAAAGTGATTACTAGACACATCTTAAAATCAATCTTTCTGATAGGTTAAGAGAAAATGGTCATATAAATAAAATGTATCAGGAAACAACATGGTTATGGGACTGAGTACGTTTTCCTCGTTCAGCACGCAATTCTACTTTGTTTTATTTGTATTGCTGGAATGATACCTGCCTTCTAATTGCCTCTGTCATGTTTTTGCTTTTTCTCCAATTAATTTACTTTAAGCATTTGATGTATTTACTCACCAAAGTTAAGTCTACATTTCTAACAAACGTTTCGTAATAAGTGAGGTAGAGATAATATAAATCGAAAGGGAAAATAATGTCTATGAAATTTTGATGAAACTCTTAACCTACTTTTATTCTATTCAACATACTAATGTATTCTTATACAAAGAAAATATTTTATTACTGAAATATATATGAGGTAAGCTAGTGATAAAATATAATCAATGAGCAACGCCTCCTCGATATGGCGCCATGAAATTCAATGCAAACCAGCAACTGAGCAAAACGTATATTATTTCAAAACCATTCTAACCCTTTTATAATTCTTCGCAAACATGCTATATATTTGTTTAATTTTAATATGAATAAAATTAAAGGAATTATGCAACAAAAGGTAGCATTGCTGTCAATTTATATGAGAATAATCATTTACTACACTGTTTTCCAAAGAAAAATGCATAGCATGTGATAATCGTATTAATGCTAGCGAATATACACTGCACAACTGCAACCAAGAATACTCATGGTTGGGAGGAGGGAACCGTGACGAACAAGCATATACTGCACTGCCTGTCCAAGTGAATGCCCCCCACAACAGGGAATTAAATATTTTTAAGACCTTATCTGAAAAAAATTCAAAATCTTGTTTGGTAACCCCTCAGCTAAATCTCACGTCTGTGGAGACCTCAATTTTAACAATCTAGAATTCTTGAGCACTCAAACAAGACTAATTATGAGAGGAAGTTCTGTTATGGTTTCTCCATTGTTTATGGTTTAATCCAGATTGCCCACGAACTAACCCGTGTGCATAGCACTGACGATCAGTATGCAAGTCTCCTAACACTTTTTCCTACAACTTAGCCTGAACTGTGTTCATCGTTCCTTCTCTTTTCAATGGAATATTTCGACCACTCTGTTTTCTCAATTAAGACAACAAGAAGATGTAATAAGTTCTCAGACGTAACTCTCTGTCGAAGAGTATATAAATACTCTATGGTTGACTTAGCTATCTTAAATACATTTTTATCAGATATACCCCTGTGCTCTATGTCTAAAGTGAATGCGCCCTCTATATTATCAAAACTGACAAGGTTGTTAATTATCGATATAGACCGCTTCTTACCCTCCAAAATATCCAGAGAAAAACTAATAGACAATCGTTGTTATCTGCAGAATCTACTGCTACCACTGCGCACATAGATCACTTTTCCCATTGCTTTAAAGAAATAGAAGTGGTGAGCCTAAATCGGCCTTCAGGACTGCCATCCACAACTGTAAAGAGTAAGAAAGAACGCAATTAGGTCGAATCTTCAGTTTGTTAAGTCTGTAGCTGAAAAGCGGATTAGTTCCCACCAGTTTGGACGAATAACAAACAAGGTTCTGAATAGAATCCGGTGCGCTATAAAAACTACGATAAATACTCTCAATGGAGCTGATGAGGCACCGGATGTTGCATGCAAAAATATTTGATGAGACAACAGGTAAGTCAAAGATCAAAAATATGCTTTTAACTTTTTTGAAGTTATACATTTGGATTTGACCGTCACTGGATTATTTATCTTCCAGCACACTATCCATTCATGTGTAATCACCTTTTCCTTCACCATATTCCCTCTGCTTCACCTTTTTTGTTTTCAAGTAAGATCTTCGACTTGCTTGTTGTTTAATCAAATACTTTTGCATGCAAAATCTTATCCCGTATTTTGCTAATTCCTACCCTCTGATGAGAAGACAAGTATTAGGACTATCCACTTATCTAGTGTTTCCTGTTCAGATTAAATATGTTTTTAACTCATTTCAAAGTTTTTTTAACGTGTTTTATCAAGTGTTTGCTCGTATATATATATATATATATATATATATATATATATATATATATATATATATACAATAAGCCGGAAAGCGTAAGAGTTCGTTGAACATTTGCTTTAAATTAAAGTAAAGGATTGCTTCAATGGGAACGGTAGTTTCAAGAGTCAACCTTTACACTTTAAATTTCTTGAACTCGATTATAAAGGCCATCACATTTAAGTTTATATGAACAAGCCAGGCCTAGAAAATGGATTACCTACATTCTGGTTTATGAACACGATGAATACGTCCACCGAATCTGCGTAACTACTTAATGTAGTAGTCCTACACTCCAAGAGACACAAGAAGCATAGTGTATAGCTCTCCTTTAAAGCTCCATATAATTCCAAATATTTTGTTATAGTGGTCTTTCGTAGATGTGTTGGTCTGGTGAAATTTCATTCCTCCTAATTTGGATGGCTAAAAAAACTGTATTTTTCGACGGGGAACCTTATGATGGAAATCATCCCAAACTGTAGTGGTTCAACTGTGTTCAAAACTAAGTTATATTATCAGTATGAAGTAGTATCTAGAAGGAAAATAGAACGACAGGTGTTTCCGTGTAAGCGGTGGGAATGCTCTTAGCTGGTAGGCTGACGGGGTAGGATAGGGATGGGGATATATCTGTATGGGTGACGGGGGTGGCTTGAGTTTAATCCGGAGAGCTTTGCTAAGGTTATATTTTCTGTACATTTACAGTTTTAATGTAAATTCTACGTAGGGTAAATATAATAGTGGGGATCATATGCGCTGATATTTAAATAATTTCTTATTTGCAGTGGGCTCGCCAATGAGGTTTGGGGATGGTAGTAAGATGATTCTAAATTTAGGATTCAAGTCTTTAGCCCTGGAATGTGGTTTCTAAGCTATGTTTTCAAGTGGACCTAGGTTTTACATTGTTTAGGTTATATTCTCGTTGCATCGTGTGCTAGTTTATGGTTTGGTTGTAATTTAAAATGCGGTGTTTAGTGTGCATATTTACGGGGATAGCGTTTGTTAGGCAAAGTTGTTTGTGGGCTTATGTTTAAAGCAGATATATTGTTAATTAAGTATTGCCAAGATACAAGCGATTCTAGGGTGGTAATTTATTTATAATTATGTAATGGTTGTGTGTCCAGAGGGTGGTCACATATTTTATGTTAAAGATTTGAAGTTTTTTATGGCGATTTTTTCAGATCGCCAGTGCTTATGGGTGATTAAAAAATTGGTGTCGGGTTTTGTCCAATAGTCCAATACTAGGGGGAACGAGAGATATTGTTGCCTTTTTTTGGATGGCGAGGGAATACCTAAACTTTCTCTTTTGCCTGCAACTGCAAATTATCTCTTGTTTTGAATTGAGGATGTTTATTTTTAGGCGCAGTTATAATCTCGGTCACCTCTGCGTTCCATAGAAGGCAGTATTTAAATCCTGAACTCTATGATTTGGATTGTCTTAGTATGTTCCATTTTTATGTAAAGTCTATTTTGTTTTGTTTTAGATTTCTAACTAGGTTAGATAGGGTAGTTTTTGTTTTCGGGGTCTCCTTTGAGAATGATTGTAAATGGTTCGCAATTCCGGCCTTTATCGGGAAGGAGGATAATATTATGTATCTATGTATGTATGTATTATTAGGCTTGTGCGCGGTGTATCTAGAGGTACTTCGTTTATCTAGGGGTTGCCTGAGTTTCTATGTTCAGGTCCTGTGGAGCTTATACCTATCTGTTGTGTGGTCAGTTGTTCAGATTGTGTACTATTGCTTATTGGATTCTATGGATCCTCTCTGATGTAACTGGTACTATAGGTTTTGGCTGTCAGGTTATTAGTTGTCGCATTAAGCGGGAGTACTGTAACTGTACATGAATATATGAGGTCTAAGTGTACGCAGTCATTCTCCAATGGGCAGCTATTTTTGTCGTTACAATTGCAGTTTGGTTGGGCTAGACTACGGTTGCCATTAATTATTTTCTGCGCTCATTCTATTTTCCTATTATTAGTGCTTATAATAGTTTGTGCTACATTAGGCATAGTTGAGAAGGATAATTTAATAGAGTTTTTATTAAAGATCGTGCTGTATATGTGAGAATGCTTGAAAGAATCTAAAAATTTAAAGAATCCTTTGGGGATAGTAGTTTGGACGTTATTATTATATGGGGGGTGAACATATATTTGACTTTCCTCTTTTCCGTTTTCTCTGGGGTGTCTGTTCAACTTGTATGAGTTTTTCATTGTTAAAAGTATTTGGCATATGATACTTATTATTCGATCTTGCCTTATTATTTTGCCTATATTTGCGTTTACCCATGTTGTGGGTTACTATGCCATACGGGATGGATAGTTTTTTTTTTAAGCATTATTCGTATCGTACTTAAGTGTATCCAGAGTTTGCTAGTGCATTTTTATAAAAGATGGAGCTGTTATTGAACATTTTCGGGTTTTGGACAGCGAGGTAGGGATTGCCTTAATGTGTGGTCTTGGGTGGTTGTGAGAAATTGTGGACATAGTTTAGCGACATATTTGGTAAGCTTTATATATATATATATATATATATATATATATATATATATATATATATATATATATATCAGATTCTATCTAAAGATTTGTCGAGTAGTATAAGGAATTACAAATAAAATTTAACTTTTTTTAGATCTTTGAAAATATAGAAGTATAATCATCATAATTAAAATATTACAAAAGAAAAATATTTTAAAACTTAAAAATATAAGTTGTACCAATTTTCCTAAAACATATTATGATGTTCTATGTTTGCGCATTAAGCCAAACGTATATGTTTATTTATTTACATTAAATAAAAAAAATATGACTAAAATGGCAGTAGACAAATGCCCATCAACATTAGTGACACAACAAGTGTCTTATATACGACTGTTTGTTTACGAAGCTATACTTTTGAACAATACGGGTAATAGACTATGCATGAAGACTCTTAAAGTGTTTATTTACACTGTATTAAAATGAACATCATTTAGATTTATTGTGATCGATATTTTATTTGTGTGCAATAAACATTTTACTCTTTGTATTTTTATTGCAAGATTCAGAAATGCAACGTGTTATATTTTTATGTTTGCAAGCGCCTCAATCTTTATATAAATTAAACCTATAATTTTTACCAAAACATGATAAAACCCGTTTTTTGATCACCTTTATATATATATATATATATATATATATATATATATATATATATATATATATATATACACATATATATATTTATATATATATATGTGTGTGTGTGTGTGTTACTATTTTTTAAACAGTTTTATGATCACCTTTTTATATATATATACACATATATATATATATATATATATTTATATATATATATATGTGTGTGTGTCTGTTACTATTTTTTTAAACAGTTTTATGTTTAAAATAATAGCATATATTAAAATATTATAATCGTCGTAATAAAATATTGGTGAGTTCTTAAGTAAAACGTTCTTCGAGGCAAATGCTATTTATTTTATCATTGAACCCCTTCAAGAAATTTCTATATCTAAACACACACACACACACATCCACACAGACGCACGCACACAAACACACACACACACACACACATATATATATATATATATATATATATATATATATATAGAGAGAGAGAGAGAGAGAGAGATAGATAGACAGATAGATGGATAGATAGACAGAGTGCGCGTGTGTGTGGGTGTGTACACTAAATATGGCTTATTTTTAGACCCTTTACGCTCGGCAAGCTTCTAAGAAAATGATCGACTCATAATTTCAAGTGAGTATCTTGTATATCCAAATATTTAAACGCATATAAACACAGGAATGATTTGCTAGCAATATTCATGTTCGATGGGGAAAATGAATAAAACAAACAAAGCTAATCATGACTAACACTTGTCAGTTTTGAATCGCGTTTGATAAATCATTTATGATTTTTACCGTTGAATTTTTTTGTGTCAGGATGACAGTATAATCGATAATGTAATTTAAATTCGGCCTGTGACGTTAACTTTTAAATCTTACTTTTATTTCTTTATAATGTCTCGAAAACGACTGATTGTAATTTCGGTTCACGTCAGGAACAGCAATAATTCTTACGAGTTTAAGCTAATCTTCCAAACATTTTTGACTGATAAGGGCTTAAAGTAAAGTAGTCGAGGCGTGCTTACCAATTGCATCGATATATTGAAATAAACAAAACAACACATAAACTATACCAAACTCATAAACAAACACACACAGACACACAGACACACAGACACAGACACATATATATATATATATATATATATATATATATATATATATATAATATTTTACGACCTGGCAATTCCGGGCGGTTTGCTAATATATATATATATATATATATATATATATATATATATATATATATATATATATATATATATTAGCAAACCACCCGGAATTGCCAGGTCGTAAAATATTATATTAGACTCAATTTATAGTAATAGTTAAATAAAGTTGAAAAAAAAACATACCTGTGCGCCACTAACGAGAATCGCACCCACTTTAATTTTTCCTTTAACATAAATGCCTGGTCTAGAAATACATGTTTGCTGCTAGGTAAAATATTTAAATGAACCAATAGCTATTTCGTCACGCATGCATATTCTTAATGCCGTCGTTCAGCCTTCATGTGGCAAATTCCTTTTCTTATTTTTTAATTTTTACACTTTTCCACTGATTGTTCTGGCTACAACCCAAATATTAATTTCGCGTGGGTTCGGATGCTTTGTATATTAAGTTTAATGCATGCAGACCAAAAACTGTCAGAGGAATTCAGTCGGCAATTTTTTGAACACAGACACACATACAATCCCAACACACACACACATACACATATACATATATATGTATATACATATATATATATATATATATATATATATATATATATATATATATATATTAATATGTATATAATAAAGTTTGGTTTTGCTATAACATTTCTACACGAATATTACGCAAGTATAAATCATGTAGAATAACCGCATGGATGTAATTACACGTGATATTAAATAATCCCGTCAGAAAACCGAAAACAATTAATAGGGAGTTAATTAAAATTATTGTTTAAATGAATATGCAATTAGCTATATGTTTTGCTGATGAATGCATTTTAACCACTTATGTATAACACAGCTCTATTTTCTTGTTAATAATATAAAAAGAGGTTTAACAGAAATATCAATACACAAAAAAGCACATTTATAGAAGTATATATACACACACACACGTATATATATATATATATATATGTATATATATATATATATATATATATATATATATATATATATATATATATATATATAACAGTACACAACAATATATGGGGTAATTTAAATTATAAAACGTAAATTGTGTATTTAATTCAGACTAATAATAGGTGATATTTTTAAAATATGTATGCTATATATGTAAAGGGTTTGTTTATTTTATTTACTCGTAGAGGTGTGTTAATTTTTACCTTGACCCAATCGGTAGCGCCGTTGAAAATAATGGTGTTTGTTGTGATTTGACTCTTCAAATTAATATGAACAGGTTGTTGGTTGGTTGTTTTTGTTTTGCGGCATATCAACCCTTTTCGGGTTATTTAATTCCGAAATATTAAAAGGAAAGGGGGGGAAGTGTGACAGAATAAGAGAAGGAAGGGGAACACCCACGCCTTTATTGGTTTTTGCTATTTTTGTTATTATTATTATTATTATTATTTTTATATTATCATTAATAGTAGTAGTAGTAGTTGTGGTGGTGGTAGTAGTGGTGGTATGTTTTTATTATTGTTGTATTTGTTGTTGTAGCCGTTGTTGTAGGTGTCACTGCTATTGCTGTTGTTGATATTGTTATAATTACTACTAATATAAGTGTTACTATTATCATTGTATATTTTATTTCTGTTGTTGTTGTTGGTGTTAATGGTAATAGGGGTGGTGGTGAAGGAGAAATGTCGGGAAGGGGAGACAAAGGAACCAGTGAAAATATTATGTAATGGGTGTATTAATATGATGTATGTATTATTCTTTTGTGTTGAGTGTTCGTACTAGGAAGAGTCTAAGTGTGTTCATGTGTGTAATCATGTTGTGAGATTCTCGATATTATATATATTCATTGTGAGTGTTCCCAATGTCTTATGATGTTCATGTTTGTGGAGATAGCATATTGGACACTTAAACAGGGTATATATAAAGAGAGAGACGGGTCTGTATATATATATATATATATATATATATATAATATAAAGTGGACCTGTTACTACGATAGAGCCGCCTGTAATTCAATGAGAGGAGATTTTTTGAATATCTTGATAGATAGACCGAGCGATAGTATGTTTGACATTTACATTGACAGTTGTACATATAATATAAACACGTTACCTTGCTCGTTGTAATAATGAACACAGAAATTCGGCAGTTATAAAAAAAAAACATGATGATCATTTATTCTTCGACCTGTCGGAAATGATTCTGTATTTCAGGGATTCAATGTTTTACATGGTTATCTCTAAAGACCTTTCGCTTCCTAGAGGGTGCTTTGACTACCTTCTCTGGCTTCTCTGATCTTACTGCTCTCATTTTTTCTCCATGATTGATTCTGATTCTCACTTATCTAAGTAAATTCATAACTCATGACGTCATTGCATGACCGAGCACGTGTATATGAGACGCATGGCAATATTCCTTCTCTAACCTAATTTTACGCAACTCACTTTGCAATAACATTTTCCATTCTCTTTGTTTCATAAAGGAACGTAACCTATTTGTTAATTCTGCAACCCAAATTTCTATTATGTTTTCTTTCTAAGAATGTAAATAGTTTCCATCCAAATTGCATTTATCACATATTTTTACAGAATAAACAATTTACGTGAAATTCCATTTATAATAACATTCTGTGTTTATTTTAACTTATGATTGGAATACTCAATTCCAAGTCTAGCTTGTCAAGTTCGAAACCTTGACTATCCTATTTCATATTTAAATTTAACTAATTCCCTATTTTTTACTTATATGAAAAGGGGACAGACCTTATGATGTAACAAAAGGATCAGATGTACGAAGATTTGGTGATTAAGTTCGAATATTGACTTCTGTAGAAAAAGAAGTACTTCAGAAGTTAAGAGAGGTTCTTCTGAAAAACGACATCATAGATATTCCAAGCATGAAGAGAAGTGATAGGCGGAAGAAGAAAGCGTTGTAAAAATAGTTCAAGGAGTAATTCACAACCTCATACGAAAGAACATATCGATTACGGAACTTAGCAGGCTTCTGTATGCAGCATCATACGTTATTGCGAATCGGCTTGGCTTAATACAGAAGAAAAAGGGAGAAATGAAATATAGAAGGCCATACTGGGAGAGGCGGCTTGAAGCAAGTATTAAACGGTGCCGGAAATGCATTGGTAGAATCGAAGAAATAAGAAAACGATCTAAACTGGGAGAGAAAGCTAAGGACGAGCTTGAAAGGAAGCATGGATTGCTGGAAAAGGGAATCCTGATCATTCTAACTATGTTGAAAGAGAAGATCCACACTGGTGGTATAAACATTCGGAACTTTGTTGGAAAAAGTGTTGCGTTTCGGCAGAACAATCTTTTACGGAACAGTTCGTCTCAGATGTATAAGGAATTAAATGGTAGTAAACGGGTAGGGAATAACAACACTCCAAATGCAAAAGATGACAGGAAGTTCTAGAGAGGGAGTTGGTCCATTGAAGTGCAATAACATAAAAAGGCTTTCTTTTTGTGTCTTCCCTGCGATATATTAATTTCATATTATTTTTTATTCGTAATTATTCCAAATCTTTGGGTCTGTTTAACGATGTGCTTCTCAGATCAAATGCATTTTTTCGCCTTTTATTTTCAATGAATTGTGGGAGAGAACACCCCCAATTACATTACGTGCATTATCATGAAAATATAAATAGAAAACAGTAACATTTATAACAATCTAGCTGGTCGCCCGGCGTTCCATAGTCGTATAATATGCCTGGACATCATATATTAATTTATGCAGATTGCGTATGTATTACTCTAGAACAAATCCACTAGTGATTCTTATATATTACGAGGAATTATTTGCCAGGCTGATCAATTCGAAAAATATATTTTTTTAATATATAATGTCGTTAATCAAATGCCGTTTGTTTTGGTTTACAATATAATGTCAGCTGAAATGATGACGAGAAATGCCCCAGAAATGTTACATTTTATTAATGTTTAGTTTGGAAATATAAAAAAGGTGACATAATTTGCGGCGATTTTAAATGGTGTTTTGCTTTTATTGTAAATTAAACTCATATATGAAAAAACTAAAACAAAATGGTGATGTACACCTAAGCTTGCAGTGAAGATCGTTCGATAAGTACTTGAACGCTTTATACCGTAGCTATATCTCCAGATTATAATACATCTGTTTTTAAGAAAAAAAAAGATTTGTTGATATGTTATTATTTCCGTATATCCGATGTATCGTAATGTATTGCCCTGTAACAATTAGTTTAATAGAGAAAACTATTTTTAAGATTGTTTTCTTTGTCAATTTTCGAACTGATTTGCTGAGATTATAGTATTTGCCTCCGCCAGTATAATGTAAAATATCCCCGTGTAAATATTTTTTTTGGTCTATGAGAGAAGAAAATGATTTTTACTACTGTTTTTCCGATTTTGGATATTACCAGATAAATATAAAACATTTAATAAAAACAGTCAGGCATGTATACCCTACTTTTGTATGGAAATTGCCAAGGGTAGGCTCAGCCGTTTCGGAATGTATTAGAAAAGAGCCCCTACAGACATAGTGATTTAAAATAATATAAAGTTTTATTAAAGAAGATCAGAAAACCATCGCAATCATCGCCTTCAAATTCCGAATAAAAAAAAAATATATCTTCTTTGGTCGCGGATGTGAGACACTTATTTGCCTCTGTTTATATCTGTTACTCCGTAAAATAAGTCTCCCAATGACCTACGGATTTCTGAATTGTAAACCTACTATACTTATTTGTTTAAAAATACTTCTTTTCTGGTCTCATTTTTAATTACTTGTTTTCCTGTTGTATGAGTCGTTGAATTAAACTTTTAAAATTTGTTGAATATAATTAATATTGACTGAGATTGTCGGACTGACTCTCTCATCTGGCTGTTATTGTCACAACGTTTCGGCCGTTTTGCCCTTCGTCAGGTGTTTTGTATCGAACTGGGGAACCGTTTGTTATTTTCGTATATCAGATGTATCCTAGTGACACATGGCCGAGTGGTCCTAGACGTTGGATCAAAGTTTATAGTTACCCAAAGCTGCTGAGTTCAATCCTGAACGAAGGCAGTGAAAAAGTAACATTCAAAACAGAGAATCAGCAACTATGTTCCAAAGCCTAGCTTCAATCCGAACACGGTACCTTCGTAATAATAATAAAGGGTTGGGTTCGAGACTCCTAACAAACGGTTCCCCAGTTCGATACAAAACACCTGACGAAGGTCGGAGGGCAAAACGGCCGAAACCTTGTGACAATAACAACCAAGATGAGGAAGTCAGTCCGACAATCTCAATCAATGAAAACACCTCATCTCAAAAATACAAACAATTACAATAATAAATATGCAATCCTTTTTTTCTACCGCTGTTTAATCAGAATGATTTTGCAAGTTTTAGTCTTCTTAGTTTTAATAATACATTATATATATATCTATATATATATATATATATATATATATATATATATATATATATATATATATATATATATATATATACTAGCAGAAATACCAGTCGTTGACTGGTTTCAAAGACAGCCTACAGAAAATGGACTGTGATTGTGATTGATGAAAGTATGATAGGTTATGAAAAGAAGGCGATTGTAAAGAGATAGGCTTTGGTACTCAAAAAGTTTACCCTAAGCAAAATGTGATGAATGTAAAGATAATTTTCGCGAAGATATATTTTTATATCAACTTAGTTTCCATTCGTCGCTAAGAGTGACCATCAAAATTATGTTTCCTTACAAAGAGAAACTGTTATATATATATATATATATACATATATACATATATATATATATATATACATATATACATATATATATATATATATATATACATATATACATATATATATATATATATATATATATATATATATATATATATATATATATATATATATATACAAAAAATAAATGTTACCATAGTCAATAAAAGTTACCTTTATGGTAAAAAAAGTTCATTGGTTTGTATTTTTAAGTACTTTGTAACTTTTTTTTAATTGAGGAACCGGTTTAAAATATTACAAAATTGCAGCGACTTTGAAATGAAATTTGGAGAAGGGGCACTTGAGCATCAGTGTTAACAATATAAGAGAGTTCCGTCAGCGTAAGGAATATGTACAAACATATTTTAATATTTTCCGTTATTTTGTGCTTGAGGAATATTCGATTATGTCATGTGTACTTTACATAAAAATTCATGTAAGTAGTTATCACCGCAAATTTTTTTTTAAATTTCGGTTCGCTGAAATTATTTCAAGTAAAAAGCTTTAAAAACTATTTTTAAAAAATCATGAACTGAACTTTTATTGACTATGGTTACATTTGTTCTTATATATTTTTTTCGAGTAGTCGTTTGTTGGCTTTTCTGCTGAATGCTATTACTAAATAATATCGACGAAATATCGAAACACAAGTAAACAAAAATAGTTTGGAAAAATAATGAAGCTTTACTTACTTTAGTACAATAATCCGAAACAGCAAAATGGGATATTAAAAAAGTAAATATGTAATTACTTTAGTTTTTTTTTTAGCAAAGAATCGCTATAAATATGAATAAAAAGAAAATGGTGCCCTTTTCAAGCAGAACAACTTTGTTTCAGTGTTGTAGTATTGAACGGTGTAGTATTGCGCCGCCGGATTCTGTGTTGTACTATTTCAACGTAAAGAACAAGCAGCAAGGGTTGAAATCAACTGAATTACTTCTAGTATACGGGGAAAAAGCTTAAACAGATATATGAATAAAATAAAAAGGTTGTGTATATGTTTTAAAAAGACACGCGTGGGCAGGATGTTTTCCTTCTTTTGGCACTATAACAAGTAACGTTCATAATTTTTTATTTTTTATCTATTTATCTATTTTCGAAAGAGTGGCCCTTGCAAGTGGAGAAGGAAACAACAGAGTTATGCAAAATTTTTGTCGAGAATTGTCTAAAGTTCCGACTTTTTTGCGTTCACTTTAATAAGAACGTGACTTTATGAGGTGAATTTATTCGACACAATATGATTCAACTAAAAACTAAATAAAAACTAACGTGAACAAAGATTAAAGTTAAGGTGTTATTGTGGACCTCATCTCTTTTTAAAAAAGAAATTTGTAAAACTTAGTGACATATTTGCATTCTATGGAGGTCAGGTGGGAGCGAACGCCCCATACTTTTATTATACCGTATTTCTTCAAAGTGAAACATAATTATCAAAGCATACTTACGCAAATAGATCCGAAATATCTTTGTTAGAGTCTGTGCTATATTTCCATGGGGTACATGCGCGAACGCACACCCCACAATTTTATTATACCATCTGTATTTAAGTTTAAACATACTTATCAAAGTATTCTTATGTACATCTATATCAAAAACACTCGTGGACGTTTTTTTTTTCATTTTTTATTTCCATACTTTGGGGGCCAAGGGCAAACGCAAACCCCACAATTTTATGAACCCGAGTTCGGCCAGATCACACATACCCATTCCTAATCCTCGATACATTGTCTATCATTATATGTAATCAGTTTTTTTTTTAAGTAGTCACCCATATAGGAGCCTATTCGTGACCATACACACACACGCACACAGACGTTCAGTTTCATATATATATATATATATATATATATATATATATATATATATATATATATATATACTGTTTACAATAGAAGAAAACGGTAGATTTTAGTAATCTTCAGAGTAAGCAAAATATAATTTACAATAAAAATGAATTTGATTTAGTTAATTGTATTTATTTACGAGTTGTCTGCTTTTATCTATAAAACGACACATTGATTTGGAACGAATCATCATCTAATTAGGGAAATCGGTTTTTCTTAATCAATTGACTGAGTAAACACCATATTGATTGAAATTCTAATTGTGATAATATTCCTGCTAATAATAAACACACAGGCATTTTATCTGCACTCATTTAAGTTATAAATTTATTATTTGTTACTTGTCTTTTTCTTTCCCTGTTTTCACAAATAGTCGTTTTATTTTTCTAAGCATAATGTTCACCATGTTACTTTAATAATCGCATGCAATCCATAATTTGTCAGGCTTTGCTTTGAAATTATAAATTCTTTCTTTGTGTTCAATATCATACGCATAACAATAATCCATAAAAATATCACAACGTTCTTAAATTGACCGATAAAAATAATAAAATAAAAGATGTCATTAAGTAAATAAAGAGAACGAAGAAAAAAAGAGAGACAAGATAAACGGGCGACGTCGTACGCGAAATATTATCAGACCTAGCCGTGCAATGAAAATCACTTTTGTTAAGATTGTCTGTATAACCCAAATAAGATGGCATGCAAACGAAATTCCAGTATGATACTGAAGGTGTCGACAAAACACAAGTTTATATAGTAACCAATAGCCAATCAGAAGAAATCGCCCTTAAAAGGTCAATTTTGAAAAATGTTATATGATAACAAACAGCCAATACGAAGAAACCCTCACACGTTCCTGGATTGTTCTGAGGACTTTTGAACACCAGTAATTTTATTATAAGTTTTGTTTGAACAAACGAAAACAGAAAAGGTTTATTTAAAAACATACTTGAGATAGTGACCTATGAACTGTAAACATGTTTGAAATTTGATCGCACAATGAATGAGTAATGAAGTGTCTAAGCTGTACTAAACGAGTAAAACTAAGATTTTACTATATATTTAAACACAAATGTGTTTGAATTATATATACATATCTGTATATATATATATATATATATATATATATATATATAATTATATTGTTCATGTGTACTCATTAAAAACTATTCCATAATTATATAATATGATAATCAAATACACTCATAATCAAATCAACACAACGTACATGTTATATGAAAGTATATCTATCTATGGTTATAAACGCCAAGTGCCCATCGGTAAACCGGAGTAAAATAATTTCTGACATATTTCATCAAGTTGCTCTCTAGTTGATTGAAAATGCGACTGATACTGACATATCAATAAGGGTGTGCATTGCACTTATCTATATTTGTCTGCGTAAATTCTATTACTTCATATCCGCACATGTGCATATGCCAATATAATCCCATTAGAGTGTTTACCTGTATGCCCAGGTCAAGTGTGGCTTTTATATTCGATTTCCGGCCTTTCTTATTGCGGTGCGAAGGGTTCTCGTTTGGAAGTAAATGCCATGAGATTTTACATGAAAAGAGCCGGAACAGAGAGGGTGGCAATACGTCCTACGGACACGCTTTAACTTCTGTTTGCTTTTTAGAAATGCATTTAGCTTTTCAATGCACCTTTAGAGATTTGTAGTGTTTGCATGAAATTACATTGAATAATACCGATTCTAACATAGCAAAAACGATTCAGCACAAGCACAGCGTAATCTGCACATGATAAAAACCGAGCAGTGCTATTGTAATTTTGTGTAAAATCGACCTACCCTAATGACAACATTACTTGAGTAACGCAAGTTTATCTAATTTACAACAATTTTTGAATTAAAAATATAATAATTTCATTCTATTTTTAAACCGTGTTCTATTTGTTGAGATAATTTACTTTCATTATTATTTAATAATATTTAATTGTATATATATATATATATATATATATATATATATATATATATATAATTTTTAATTACATTATCAAGGAGCAAAGGTAAAAGTATTCCCAACTCGCATTTAGGTAAAAATTCACTTGCGTAAATCATAGAATGCAGTCAACACCTACAGCAGAAAAAAAGACCCAACACCATATATATATATATATATATATATATATATATATATATATATATATATATATATATATATATATATATATATATATACTAGCTGTACCCTGCCACGCTTTGCCGTAGCTCAATTTCGTGTAATGTAAAATTCTAATAAAAAGAGAAAATGCATGTTTCTTATATTCTTTGTACAGCAATCCACTCTAAAAAAAAAAATGAAACAAATGGTACACTTGCCGAATTGGTTCCTGATCCTCAGGATTACCGTCAATCATGGCTTGGGCTCGACCAACAATCAGTTTATAAAGCAAACGTTGAAACGCTAATTGTGTGTTTTTCTGTATACAAAAATTTGAGTTAATAATTAATGTTTGAGTGATGAGGAGGGAGGTTACTATACACAGATTCGAAAAAGTTGTCCAAAAACAAATGAAAGCAAAGGTAAGGTAAGTTACATTTCTACCTTACTGGATAATTGTTTAGTGTTTTTATGTAAGGTAAAACGTTTAATCGGCTGGAAAAACAGAAATGGTTGCAGACTGTTGAATACGTAAAGTTTGGGAAATTAAGTTTAAAACTTAAAACTATACAATACTGTGTCAAAAACCCACCAAATATGTTACCATGACATAGGCTGACATAATCGGTGGGTTTGTGACAGTATTTTGTATAGTTTTTTTAGTTTTAACTCACTTTCTCAAACTTAAAATAATCAACAGTGTCCGCAACTATTTGTATCTTTCAAATACACCGATAAACACTGTTTTTCGAGCTGACTAAACGTTACATTAAATGAAAGGGGTTTGTATTAACAGATACAAAGAAGTTGTTAAAAAATGTATATATACAAAATAAATGTTATCAAAGGCAAGAAATGCAAATTTTCTATCTAACTGGATGAGAGTGTAGTGTTTTTATGTAATGTATAATGTTTAATCAGTTCAAAAACATGCAGTGTTTATCGGTATATTTGAAATATACCAATGGCGGCAGACTGTATCGAACACGTTAAGTGTGGGGAAATTTTATGAAAATAAGTTTAAACTAAAAAACTATACAAAATACTGTTAGGAACTCACTCAATATATGTTACTGTGATGTAAGCTGACATATAATCAGTGGTTTTAAATTTGGATCGATACAGGTAACGACTTTTAAAAGTCCCTTTTAGTCATTACGTGGTTTGAGGATATTATAAAACTAAATGGCAAATCTGCCCCAAAATCCGGTATTATTTTACTTTAAGGCCCGTCTCATGTTCGTATATAACGAAATATTTTATTGTAGATTTCAGTGTACTTAACACGAATCTGCAAACCGTTTCCGTCGCAAAAAGAAAGTTTTCATGATATGAAAAAAATTACTTTACCCGAAAAGTGGGTGATAACTTTTCAATTTAAATTTAACTTAGCATGAGCACCCACTTTTTGACCACCTGAGAGAGGGGCATTTTTCCGTGTGTGGGGGTGTGTTTTGGCGGCCTACCCCTCGCCTCTCCTACCAATTTAAGCAGGTAATTTTAAAGGATTTTCCAAGGGTAAAAAAGAAAGCTCCAGCCCCAAAAAGCGTGGGCACAAAGTGGGTGATCATTTTACGTTAAATTATTATGGAAGAGTGATCCTTCAGTTTTTTTAAACTAACATTTCTTCATATCTTGGAAACTACTCGTTTGCCTTAATTATACAGGTTATTTTCGTTTTTAGCGACCCCGAAAACATATAGGAGTGGTAATTTTAAAGGAATTTTCGAGGGTGGAGTAATTCCTCATATTTACCTTCTTTCCCCCCCCCAATAACATAAGAAATAAAAAAATAGAAAAAATTTATGGTGCTAATGCACTTACCGATCCGTACTAATTTTTAAATCGTATTTCCAAGTTTGATTAAAGTTTTTTTTTTAATTATTTATTTATTCAATTGTATTCTAACTAATATTAATGCTTCTGTACTGCTCCTTGTCTGCGTAAGTTTAATTTTTGTTTATTAAATTGTTAGGTGAAAGTCCAGAATAGTTACAGAACACCCTCTTCTCCCCATGTAAAGAATGGATTTTTAAATAATAACGTTATTATTTCAGCACGGATCAATAAGTGCACGAATACTCAATTTCTTTAATAAAGAAAAAGCATTCATATTTTAGAATAGATGCAAAACTTCCCCCCCATGTAAAGAATAGCTTTCTAAATAACGGTATTATTTCAGCACAGTACCTTCTCTGCATAAGTACTATCTTTTGTTTAATAAATTGTTAGGTGAAAATTTAAAATAGTTACAGAACACTCTCCCTTTCCCATGTTAAGAATGGCTTTCTTATTAGCGTTATTTAAGCACGGTACCTTCTCTGCATAAGTACCATCTTTTGTTTATTAAACTGTTAGGTGAAAGTATAGAATAGTAACCGAACGTCCTCCCCATGTTAAGAATGGCTTTCTAAATAACGTTATTATTCTATTATTCTATTATTCTATTATTATGGTACTTTCTCTGCATAAGTACCATGTTTTGTTTAATAAATTGTTAGGTGAAAGTACAGTACTCATGCAGAGAGTGATCCGTGTTGAAATAATAACGTTATTATTTAAAAAGCCACTCTTAACATGGGGAGGGGAGGGTGTATTTTAACCTTCCAATTGAATAAAAAAACATAATGAAACTGTGATTAAACCTGTAAATATGATTTAAAAAAACTGTACTTTACCAACCAATCTTATATCGAAAAACAAAAAAAAACCTCAAAAGCAAGCGATAAACTTTTTCCCCTTATATAATAAAGAAAAAATGTGTAAATTAAAAAATTTGGAAGATAAACAAATGGATTATGTTTTTGTAATAACGTTATTTCAGCACGGTATATTCTCTGCATAAGTACCATCGTTTGTTTATTAAATTGTTAGGTGAAAGCATAGAATAGTAACAAAACGTCCTACCTATGTTAAGAATGGCTTTCTAAATAACGTTATTATTCTATTATTATATTTTTATGGTACTTTCTCTTCATAAGTACCATGTTTTGTTTAATAAATTGTTAGGTGAAAGAACAGTACTCATGCAGAGAGTGGCCTGTGTTGTAATAATAACGTTAATATTAAAAAAGCCATTCTTAACATGGGGAGGGGAGGGTGTATTTAACCTTACAATTGACTAAAAAACATATAATAAAACTGTAATTAAAACTTGTCATACGATTTAAAAAATAGCGCGGACAAAAAAAAATTTACCAACCAATCTTATATTGAAAAACAAAAAAAAAAACTCAAAAAGCAAGCGACAATTTTTTGGCCTTATATAATAACGAAAAAATGTAAATTAAAAAAGTTGGGGGATAAACAAATGAATTATGCGTTTTTTTGTTTTTTTTTTACTCATCGAGTAAACAGAAAATGAAATAGTTCGTCAATTCGTGGCTGTGAAATGAATCGAACCGGAAGTTCAGTTTTATCAAAAGAACAGATTCGCACTAACAGTTAAAAATATATTTATTTTATTTAATATTTTAATAATTCGCAAGGTAAATTTATTTTAATGACATAAAAACATACCCCGAATCTAAAGATGGTTTGTCTGAAAATTTCAAATAAATTGGTAACGTAGAAATATGGTTTTATTCACTTTTAACGAACCAAATTTACATTTATATATATATATATATATATATATATATATATATATACATATATATATATATATAGATTTATTTATTTCTATATATCATATATGTGTACATATAAACATTTTAAAATATATAATCTATAGTATATAATATAATTATATAATATATACATTTGCATATATAAAATGCAAATATATATATATATATATATATATATATATATGTACCACTAAATTTATATTACAAAACTCAACCGTCCTTCTTGGGGCGTTGAGGTGGTGTTTCCAGTTCCAGTTTACCATGTACATGCAAAAGAACATAAAAAACAAAACCAGGAAAGTTTTTTTTTATAACCGACATCTCTTCCGTTGGATATTTGCAAATAAAAATACGTTAATCACTTTTCATTTTATACTCTGACATTTTCAACAAAAACAAAACTAAGTTTACTTTTTAATGCCTTTACTAAATGCTGCAATTACTTATTTAAAGACGGCAACATTTCTAAAATAAGGTTAATTGAAATATCAAATCTTTTAATGTCAAACCCAAAATTATTTGCTACTAATTTCCTATTATTTTAAAATCCAAACATATTTACTATTATTTAACTAATAATCTCACCCGAAAATTATTTGCTATTTATTGACTATTGCTCTCATATCAAAACATATTCTCTTTTCATTCACTATTAATCTCTAACCCAAAATTATTAGCTACTAATTCACTATTTAATCGGGTCGAAACATTTTACTATTAATTCACTATTAATCTCAAACCCAAAATTATTTGCTATCAATTTTCAATTGTTTGTAGCTCCACACTTATTTGTATTTATGCCCTATTAATCTCAAACCTAAAAATATTTGATATTAATTCAGTATTGTACTTAACTAAAACACGTATTTACGAATAATTCAAAGTTAATTTTTAACGGAAACTTATTTGATACAAATTTGTTTTGCTCTAAAATCCAACCTTATTTACTTTTAATTTACAACTGATCTCAAACACAAAATTATTTGCTATTACTATTGTTCTCCAGTCAATACTTATTTACTAATAATTAATTATTAATCATAGCCCCAAAATTATTTGCTATTAACTTACGATTGCTCTGAAGTAAAAACTTATTTACTATTAATCCAGTATTAGTCTCAACCCCAAAATTATTTTCCACTTATTTACTGCTACTTTTAACACCAATAATAATTAACTAAGAATAATAAACACACCATTATTTTTATTTATGTACTATTACTATACACTCTCAATTATTTACGATTATTTCACTACTAATCTCAAACCCAAAATTATTTGCTAATAATTTTCTGTTACTCTAACCATCAAGCTTATTTACTACTTACATTTCTGACCGACTTTGCTCGGTCCCTATGTACTGTTAATAAATTGCCCTAAATATAAATATTCTTATGTAATATTCTAAATGTTTAGACAAACACATTGTCTGAGTAACTTCGTAGAGAGCTCAGTGGTAATTTTTAAAATCTTTTTTCCCTAGTTTGACAACGTAATATTTATTTGTTCGATTTTAAATCCAAATAGAAAAAATTACCTTTATTTAGGTGACCTACATCTAAAACATCAATTCCTTTGACCTTAAATTGGCGGAGGACTTTGTTAGAATCTGTAAAGGTAACATCGTTAAACCTTGAGATTTTGGCCGTCAAACTTTCGCCCCAAAACTGAGTAAAATGCCTGCTGCATGTTTGAATACACCTTACGTATAAATTTCAAGTGTTCGGACACACAATTTGGCTTTATAGTTTGCTAGATACCACAAATGTGAAATCTGTTTAACTTTGACCCCTTGACAGCTTAAATTTTCGACCAACACGGATTTAAAACTTGCCCTATCTCTGAATACCCATTAAGTAATATTTCGAATGTGTAGACCAGAAATTGGCTGAATAATTTCGTAGAGACCGCAGAGGTAACTTGTTTAAAAACTTTGGCTCCCACTGTATTTTTGAAGGCTCACATAAAATGATACATTTAGATCCATCTCCAAGTAACTTACATTTAAATTTAATGTGTTTAGCCCCAAAACAGGCAAAGGAGTTTGGTAGAATCTTCAAATGGCAAACCGTTCAACTTTTAGCTGTCGAATGTCAAATGTCTGACCGGAAACCGATTAAAAAGATTTTCTCAAATGTCAATAGTCGTTATGTCAAATATGCAGACCGAAAATTGAGATAGTGATTTGGTAGAGAAATATACACAGACACATACATTTTCACTTTTATAGATATATAGATAGATAGATAGACATATAGATAGATTAATTTACTATTAATCTTAAACACGCAATTATTTACTATAAATTAACTAGTTTTTCAACTCCAAACGTATTTGCTTTTGGTTCCCTATTAATCTCAAACCCAAAATCGTTTGCTATTGTTCCCAAGTCAAAACTTATTTACTTATAATGCACTATTAATCTCAAACCCAATATTATTTGCTGTTAATTTACTCTTGTTCTAAACTCTAAACATATTTTCTAATAATTAAGTATTAGTCTCAAACCCAATATTATTTTCTATTTATTCACTATTTTCTCAACTCCAAACTTATTTATTATTAATTCACAATTAATTTCAAACCGAAAACTATTTGCTATTAATTTACTAGTTTTTCAACACAAATCTTATTTACTATTTATTCACTATTGATCTCCAACTCAAAATTATTTGCTCTTATCTCTCTATTTTTCTCAAATCAAACTTATTTACTAATAATTTACTATTAATTTTAAACCACAAAGTGTTTGCTACTTATTTCCTATTAATCTAAACTCCAAACTAAATTACTCTTAATTCACTATTAATCTCAAACCAAAACTTATTTGATATTAATTTACTATTATTCTCAACACCAACCACTTTACTACTGCCCGGTCTCGCTCGAGCTCTTTGTACCGTTCATAACGTGCCCTATGTGGTAATATACCTTTATGTAAAATTACAAATGTTTAGACCCCAAATTGTCTAAGAAATTTCGTAGAAACACAGCAAGAAAAATTTTGAAATCTTTGACACAAATTTGGAGCAGATAACATTTGTTGTTTTGTTTTCCAATCAAAACATGTTTGGCCCATATCCAAGTTACCTACATTTAAAATTTGAAATGTTTAGATTTTAAATTGGCGGAAGAGGTTTGTAGAATCTTCAAAGTTCAACTCTGTAAATTTTTACCTTTTTTAGCAATCATATTGTCGCCTCAAAACTGATTAAAAAGTTTGTTGCATGCCTGAATACTCTTTATATAAAATTTCAAATGCTAGACTCCAAATTGGCTTAATAGTGTGCTAGAGATCGCAAAGGTCCAATCTATTTATACTTTGACCTCTTGGCCGTAAACATTTCGGCCAAAAACCGATTAGAAGGCTTCTCCTACGTCTGAATGCACTTTTTGTAAAATTTCAATTGTTTAGAGAAAAATTGGCGGATTAATTTCCTAGAGACGACAGCCATTTTTTTTAAGAAGGCCATAATTATAACCCCTTAGCATGTATTGTATTGGAAGTAAATATAATTGCACAATCAGATTTATGTCCATGTAAACTATATCTACAATTTCAAGTGTTTAGACCAAAAATTGGCGGAGGAGTTTGGTAGATATCTTAAAGGAAATATCGTCACACTTTGACCTCTTGACAGCTAAATTTCTGGCTGAAACCCGATTAAAAATGAGTTTCTCAAATGACAATTCCCCTTATGTCAAATATCGCGTCAGTAGAAAACAAATAGAAAGGGTTAACTGGTAGGGGAATGTATACAGAAACACAGACAGACAAACACACTGATGTGTTCACTTTTATAGATATGTAGATTAGTTTGCATTACAAATAGAAAAATCAGGCAATATTAAAATTGATTGTAAAAATACCTTCGATCCCTATATTACATAAAAAGAACCAATTTTTCTTAATCACTTTGATGTTACTATGCAAACGATATGTAAACAATAAAATCGAGATTTCAGAAGTAAACTCTTCTTTAATAGGAGTGCATTATGTTTAAAACAATATAAACTGATTTTTAAATGTAATGAACATATTTTAACTCCTTTAAATACTATATAAACAACTGTTTTTAAGATTTGAACGATATAATAACAATTTGTTACTAATTTAAAAAAATATAACCCCAGTTATTTTGAATTTTTACAGTAAAAATATAATCGTGTTAATAAGTTTTTACAATATAAAAGTTTGTATAATTGATTTGTTGCGGACTATTACCCTTTTTTATTAAGTGTTGTTTCATGACGTTTCGGACAACAATTGCTCTTGCCTCCGTCAGGTGGTAAGCGCTCGGAATAGGAACTCCGAATCTCCTAACTGCATATTCAGCAATTACTGCCATTTAAAGTCGTTGTCGTCTCACCACCATAAGGCCAAGTAAGCCTCCAGCCGGCTTTGGTTACGATCGAAACTACTACCTTCAGACAATTTTCAATTCGAATCGTAGAGATTCAACACCCCTATCCGCTGGGTCACGGGCCTCGAATGAATATTTTTGGGAAAACGCGGGCTGTAGGTTCAAACGACGCAGGTAAATTTCTTAATGTTTTTTACCCGTTAATTGGAAAGAAGTGTATATGAATATTCTATTTTATGACAGAAAAAAGCTGGCTCTCCAGATTGCAATGTGTAATAACGTATATGTTGGACTAAGTTAATGCATGATAGCATGTGAAGGTTCCTCACGGTGATTTCATGTATTATGGTGACAATAAAATGAAAAGAAGTGTGCCGTTCAACGTCGGGTCTCCTTGCACTTATATATATATATATATATATATATATATATATATATATATATATATATATATATATATATATATATATATATATATAACACGGAAATTACATAATTATCGATGCAATAATTTATTTCAACCTTATGGTATTTTCAAGCATCTAAACAAGACAATTACATTTTTGATACTGAAGAAGGAAAGAAAAAAATTCTATAATGGTAAAGACACCGAACTTAACACCACTAGATTATTTACGATAAACCCTCCCACCCCACCCCACTGGCAATTATAGTGATGTCCGATATATACTCGATAATAACTACTTGATGATTTTTTGTCCGAAATCTGAGTTGGGTGTACTTTTTCCCGAAGTACCTGTTTTATCCAAATTACTTATAAATAAATGAGATAGCTTTAAGAAAATAAATTTTCTCTGCAGATAATACATTAGTTATTAAACTGAGTTAAGTCAAAAAGATCAAATACTAAAACTAGGCATTATTAGATTTAATACAAATCAACACAAAACTGTAAAATAATAATTATTTTATTTATTTCTTTATGCGTGCATGAAAGCACTTTTGTGTACGGAGTGAATAAATGTATATATTAACCGAAATTAGATACGTCCTATCGAATTGGGGGCGGCTAATATTGCAATTTTCTACTTCTTATTAATTAAGAAGTGAAATATTAGTGAGCAAAATTACAACGACCGCTGTAATCACCAATAAAATTAATTACATGAAAATATATAAAATATCAACTACATAAGACTCAATATTTTTTTATTCATAGTAATATATTACAAATACAATATTTAAATGTATTATAAGAAAATATTTATTTCTAACTAATTTAAACAGAATAGCATACATATAGTTTTAAAAATTATGTAATTTCCGTGTTATATTTTTATGTTATTGCTCTGTTTACAACATTGAGCTCTCATACCCGGATTTCCTCTGGAATTATTCCATTATAACACTATATATATATATATATATATATATATATATATATATATCCATATACATATATACATATATATATATACATATATACATGTATATACATATTTATATATATATATATGTACATATGCATATATATATATATATATATATATATATATATATATATAGATGTGAGTATTTGACCAAGTTTGTTCGTACATATTTTTTTGGAAATAATTTTTAAGATAATTAATCATCATGAGGTTTAACACAGCCCCAATGAAGGCGATTATGCACCTAATATATGTTCTATTAAAAATGGGGCAGAATGAAAAAAAGGAAATGGTTTATCCTGGAGCTATATTAATATTGAGTATAAAGATTGATAATTGTAAGTTACAAAAAAGTTTTTGAAAGGAAAAACGAACAAAATGAAATTGGATGTACGATCGTTTCGGAAACGATATTTATTTTATTAAAATTGAGAATAAGCATTGGCAATAATTTACAAATACTTTGTTTACGAATATAATTAAACTTAATTTTTCTAGGAGGCTCAAATCAGTGTTTTTTTCTGTGCCTAAAATTGTTTGCTTATTATATACCGTATGTTTACCAATTGGTTTAATAACCGGAAAACTCCGAATAATATTGCTTGGCATTTAAAACACAATAATAGAACGCTTTATGTCGAAATGGTTTAACATCATTTGATCAATAATTAAAAAACAATAAAATAATAAAAGCAACAAATATATGACATTTGCAAGATTACGGTGTTTATGCTTGGTTTTATTTTGAGATTAAAGCGAAATAGACGCACAACATATAGCGTTGTCCACTTTGTTTCGGGCATTAGTTTGTTTTCTTTTTTTATTCCTTGCTTGAATTATTCTAATAACCATGGACTGGTTGGTCTATCGATTTTGAATGGTCGATTTTCCATCTTTTTTGGTCGCGTTTTATTTTTGAATATGTAGTCTTCTTTTCCGGTTTCTTATTTTTCCTTTTATATATTTACCTCTCTTAATTCCGTCTTTTTAGTTTCGGAATGCGTAGAGGCTCTCATGCAGAATGAATCGAAGAGACAAGGCAACGTAAAATTGTCTTTCAATAAAGAATTTGTTTCAAAGCTTTTATAGCTTCGCTGTACATGCGGAGATGATTGTGTGTTTGTGAGGGTGTTCTCCACAATAATAATGAAAAATAATTAAGTCAGCATATTAATTTAATCATCTTAATCGGCTTCATTACAAAGTTGATGGTTCTCGTCCTAACTGGTATGAAATGGAATCTGTTAATTTGTATTACATCCATAGTAAAAAAAAAAAAAAACAGAACTAGTATTTCTGTTTCTTATTGTGCCTTCATTTACAAGAAATATAAAAGAACACCTTACACATTTTCGTTTATTTTTATTTTCGGAATGCAATAGGACTCTCAATACATTCTACTTATTGAATGCGTCAACTCATTATAAATATTATGCAAAAGATTGCCGATTTTTATTTTCGTTTTAATTTCAATGTTTTACTAGATTTATTTTTTAATAATCTATCTATCTTTATAATTAGAAAACTATAATGAGCTTGTAACGGGTGTTATAACCCAACATCCGGGTTACAACTTCCGGTTGTGCATGCGTACATAACCAAATAATCTACGCGATTGTTGTACTGTGTACGTTTTCAACGTCTCGGTATTTTTCGCGTTTAAATTATGCAAATAAACAATTATTAACACTTTCTGCATTTTTTACCGCGTTCATTTCCGTATTAAGTTCAAGTTATTTTGATGCAAGTTTCTCACAAATAATCTACTTAAACTCGTTGGCAACCATAAGATCATATAAAACGGTGATTTACCCACCGCCTCCATATTTTTTAAAAATGTATTCTCCATTTTTCAATACACCTTTCTTAAAAAAGACATTCATACATTCTCCTGCATTACCAGCATAAATAACTAACCAGGAAAATATGTGTGTGTGTTTTTTTTAAATTTGCGCTAAAAATAAATAATAAACGCGACGATAAAACTTATTGTTTTACTATGTACCTGCCAATTGTCTTTTGGCATTAAAATTAAAAGATATATAAAAATTTCAGTTGAACTTTAAGTATCTAGTATCTGTTCAGTGCACATTTACCTATACGTATGGCAAACCACTTATAATTCAATGGATGTATTTTTTTATCCAAAATAAAAAATTATAAACTGAACGACCTACAGAAATCTATCTTTATTCTTTTTTCATTTTAATATACTTTCATAGAAATGTTTCTGTTATGTCACAAAAAACTATTTTCTTTACGTCACAAGTGTCACGCACATACATTACTTGCACTGCTATTAAAACGTACTGCCACAACGGGCCACGGGTAATCTAGTAAATTTTTGAAAGTTAAATCATCTCTGTATGTGTCTGTATGTGTACATGTCGCTACCAAACTACTTTGCTAATTTTTAGTCTTCAGATTCGAGATTTGACATAAGGGGTATTGAGATTTAGAGTTTCGGCCAGAAATTTGGCTGTCAAGGAATCCATTTTCAACAATTTGACCTTTGAAATTCTACAAAACTCATTTGCCATTTCTGTGCCTAAACACTTGCAATTTTAAATCTAAGTTACTTGGTAATTGATGTATCTTTTAATTTCATTTCAGCCCCAAAAAATAAAAGTTGAGAATAAAAAATTGAGGTAAATTAAAAAAAATATCTCTGCGGTCTCTAGAAATTTACTCAGCCATTTTTTTGACTAAACATTTGAAAATTTACATAAAGTGTATTCAGACATAGATCAACCTTTTAAATCTGTTATTGGCCGAATATTTTGCTGGCAACGGGTCAAAGTTCCAAGGATTTGGCCTTTGCGTTTTCTAGCACACTATTAAGCCAATTTTGGGTCTAAACATTTGAAATGTTACAAGTGTATTCAAACAGGCAGTAAACTTCTTAATAAGTTATTAGGCGAGCATTCTGCTGCCTAGAAAATTGAAAGAGTTGACTTTTGCAGACTCTAACAAACTCATGCCATAATTGTCGGTCTAAATGTTGTTTACCTAGACATAGGTCAATCTTTTTAATATATGCACATATGCACATGAAGTTATGAACAATATATAGGGACCAGGCAAAGCCAGGCTGAACTACTAGTACCTTTACAAATATGAAGACGAGAACTTGACTAATATCGTTGGATATCTAGCTTCATGATATTATGTGTAGTTTTATAAGTTGCATTATAATTATTATTCTTACCCTATTTCTTGCTTCAATAAAAGTAGTGGATAAACCTGGTCTTTATTTGTATTCGACATATATCTCACTAGAACTGAAGCGAATTAGTTGTGTCAATTAAGAAATGCAAAGATGGCAACGCTACTAATTATGATGTAACTATAAAATTATAAAATCAATCATAATTAAAAGGAGCACGTTGCATATTAACATCAATGATCCGTAATACACAACAATAGGACAATCATGCCATCTGTTTTTTCGTTAAATTTTTTTCGTAAAAATATTATTTATAACTATAAATAGGAATCACAGCACTGGAATATATGTCAAACAATTACGCAATGCTAAACATTTTTTCTGTTCCTTCGGGTTGGTATTGGTTGTTGGTATGGCGTTAAGAATAACGCAACAAATCGGTAGAACATGACAAAGAAAATGTAATTGTCCTTACTAGATTAATTTCTGAAATTATAATTTTTCTTCGTTGTTATATTTAATTATATACAAATCGAGGAGAAAAATTCGTGTGGTATTCATCTGAATTTTATAAGAGGACAGTATGATAATTAGTAGACAATATCCTCAAAAAAGGCAACCATGCTAAGCGAAACGTTTTACAATTGCCGACAGAATTCGAGTTCACTTTTATTTTTATGTATCTATTTAGAATTTAATTTGATTTATTTCCAGGTTTTTTTATTCAAGAAATTCACTCCTATATTACAGACTCCTGACAAACAACCAATAAATTACACAACAGAACGCTGTGTCTCGTATGAATTCAAACGATCTATTTAGGTATAATTTTCTCTTGTACACATCAAACCTGACTAATGGTAAAATGTGCAGGCATAATTAAAAAAAAATACGAATCTATATACACGTGTATATGTTCATTGACACAATTTACCTTTATTACATTACAAGACTGTGTAAAAAGGAAATGTTTCCAACCGTTCATTGTTATTTTAATTATAAATCTCACTGCAGAGTTTTTATACGTTATTTCAATATAATACAAGGCCGATAACCATTAGTTGCGTGCTCTCGTGTAATGAATAAATGCGTGAAAGTAGGATTGACATTAAATTCTTAAAAATAAACTAGAATGACCGAAAAATGGGATGAAAGGATTTAATAAATAAAAAGAAAATGAGCTAGAATGACTTTAATGAACTTAAAGATGAATTGAATGACCTTAAGATTGACTTAGATGCTTAAAAATAACTGTAATCCTTCAAAAACAACTTGGATGCTCTCGAGAATGACGAATGGCTTTGGGAGAAACCAGTTGTAAAGTGGGTGACCATTTTACATAACATTATTACAGAAAAAGTATTCCCCACTTTATATAAAAAAGTTACAAACATAAGAACAGCATCTAGTAAGAAAAGTCACTACACTTTGATCTTGGCCAAAAGGCCAAGAAAGGGTATTTATTTGCTCCCACACTAAGCAAATTAAGCCCAATGCTTATTTTTACTGTGGGGAATGAAGGGGAAATGAGGGCCAACTCCCCGGAGCGTAGGGGCGCTGTATAGTTACAATTTTTATGAAAGGTTTCCCCTACATTGACCAAGGTCTGATATGTGTTGTTGGTATTTATTTGCTCCCCCGCCGACCAAATTAGGCACAAGGCCGATTTTTAATAAGTGATGGGGAAATGGGGAACTCCCACCCCCGAGGGCTATGGGAGCTGGATAGTGACAATTGGTATGAAGGGGTTCCACTACATTGACCAGGGTCTTATATGTGGGGTTGTCCCCACATATGGCCTTTGCGTGCAGTATCTGACGAAACAGATTCCTAACTTTGATCTTGGCCAAAAGGCCAAGAAAGCGGTATTTATTTGCTTCCCCACCGAGCATAGTAGGCACAACGCCGATTTTTAATGTGAGGAGTGAAGGGGAAATGGGAACCAATATACGGGTAGTAGGAGAGCTGGATAGTGAACATTTGTATGAAGAGATGCTCTACATTGACCAAGGTCTTACATGTGGGGTTGGCATTTATTTGCTCCCTCACCGAGCAAATTAGGCACAAGATCGATTTTTAATGTGCGGAGTGAAGGGGAAATGGGGACCAACTCCCCGGGGAGTAGGGGAGCTGGATAGTGACAATTTGTATGGAGGGTTGGTATTTATTTGCACCCTCACCGAGCAAATTCGGCACAAGGCCGGTTTTTAATGTGAGGAGTGAAGGGGAAATGGGGGGCAACTCCCCGGGGAATGGCGGAGCTGTATAGTGGCAATTGGTATGAAGAGTTGCTCCTACATTGACCAAGGTCTTATATGTGCGGTGTCCGCCACATATGGTCTTTGCTTGCAGTATCTGCCGGAACAGATACTACACTGTTATCTTGGCCAAAAAGCACAGAAAAGGGAATTCCTTTGCTCTCCCACCGAGCAAATTAGGCACAAGGCCGATTTTTAATGTGAGGAGTGAAGTTGAAATGGGGACCAACTCCCCGGGGTGTGGGGGGGCTGGATAGTGACAATTAGTATGAAGTGTTGCCGTTTCATTAACCAAGGTTTTATATGTGGGGTTTTCCCCACACATTGTCTTTGCTGCAGTATCTGCCTAAACAGATACTACACTTTTATCTTGACCAAAAGGCCAAAAAACGGTATTTATTTGTATTTATTTTTAATGTGAGGAATGAAGGAGAAACGGGGACCAACTCCCCGGTGAGTAGGGGAGCTGGATAGTGACAATTGGTATGAAGGCTTGTCCCTACATAAAACAAGGTATTATATGTGGGGGCAACCCCACATATGGTTTTTGCTTGCAGTATCTTCCGATACAGATACTCCACTTTGATAAGAACAGTATCTATTAACAACAGACCTTTGATCGTAATCAAAAAAGACCAAGCACAAAAGTGTTAATTACAGACCGACATACCGACCGACAGACCGACGGAGTTACTTATAGTGTCGCTTGCACGCGATTAATAATTACGCAAACACGGAACTTACTCACAAAAGATTGCGGATTGCTACCTCTTTGAAAATCTTTTGGAGGCTGGTGAAAATATCCTCATAGCTATCCCGACAACGTATTACAAAACATACTTCCGTATAAAGGCAATATGTTTTATTTTTACTGTAGACTTTTAATCCATTGCCCGTGTCCCACATTTGGAAACTGATAAAAATAACAACCTTGGCAATCTTTTGTCTTAACAAAAATGTAATTCCAGAAAGTCATAGCATTTTGTTAATTGATATTATATCGTTTTCATAGCCTGATTAAGGTTTTTATTAAAGGCGGTGTTATACAGAAAACAAACCTAATATAAAAACAACCTAACAAGCTCGACTGGAATTATATTCTTATTTAGTATATAATTTAGTATTTGTTTAGTATAAAATATAAAACCCATTTAAAATATCTATATATCAATCTATCCATCTATCTATCTATCTATCTATCTATCTATTTACCTAGCTATCAGGCTATCTATCTATATATCTATTTATCTATATCTATATCTATATATATATAGGCATATGTGTATATATATAGCATATACTTACATAAAGCAATATAAAAATATATATATTTATATATACTATTCTTTATGTAAATAGTCATATATATATATATATATATATATAATCAATATAATACACATATAAATTTTTATATAAATTTTAGAAAAGTAAATGAGACATAGGTACCAACATTTGTTTGCATAAAAAGACAATTCCCTGCTGATTTAAATATGGTTACGGATATGTATGCAATAGTGGTGTTCAAATTCATGAATTTGCCGATAAAAATATAACAGTTTCTTAAGCGAAATTACTGTTTACCGTCATGGAGAAATACTTCTAAACTATATATATATATATATATATATATATATATATATATATATATATATATATATATATATATATATATATATATATGCATCTATCTCTCTGTATCTGCTTATCTGTCTCTCTCTCTTTCTCTTTTTCCGTCTCCTTTTTTCCTTGTCTCGCTCTCTCTATATATATTTAGTAGCTTATTGTGTGGAGACATGTCTTCTTTTTGGTAAATATTGCACTTGTATTCCTGTTCGCGATATATCCTAACATACATGCCGACACACACACACACACGCACACACAGAGACACACACATATATATATATATATATATATATATATATGTATATTAGCTTTAATAAAAACGCATAACATAATCAATGACATGGTTTTAACAATAACTTGGACATTTTGCTTACATTCATTAAATTTAAATGATGCCCTATTTTCCCTTATGTATGTATAATGCAAAACGGTATATCTTTTAAAATACCTTAAAATATCCTACCGGAAAATGCAGATTATTTAGTAGATGAAACGGTTCTTCTTGTAACGTGACCTTGTGTTTAAGCGATTAGAAATGATAGGTATGTCTTCTTGGTATGATGATTATTGTTTCATATATAACATTTGAGGAATTTATGACCTTATCTAAGTACTGTTGTTATACGACATCGATATTTATGAAGTTGGCACTATGTTTCGATGCAGTTACATGAGCTAACGTTTATAGGTGATGGCGTGTGAATTGAATCTCTGTCCCGTACAATATTGATCTGTCTATACTTAACCTGACCTACACGTAATTCTATAGAGGTTTATTCTCATTTTAACTAAGGTATGATACATGCCTGGATGTATTTATTAAATCATTCTACGATCGTATTTCCAAATGGTGCAACAGCCGCAATCGCAACATGAGCTATGTATAGGTCGAAATAGGGAAAATCCGCAATCCTTAAGATACAACAGTTTATTGTTAGGTATGAGGATCACAACAATGAATTAATGACCACCGCAAGAAAAATGAATCAAATCAATCTCATATATATATATATATATATATATATATATATATATAGAGAGAGAGAGAGAGAGAGAGAGTGAGAGAGAGATTCTGTTTTAAAGAATTCAGGTGATCGTTCATCCCCCTCGCAGTACATGCCAATAAGCCTCCTGTGCGTCATGAGTAAGTTGCTGGAATATGTTTTAAATAGAGAAGTAATCAACCATCTCAGCAAACATAACCTTCTTAGTGACACAGAATATGGTTTCCGTTCTGCTAGATCTACAGCAGATGTGTTTACAGTTATATCTCATAGGATTAGCGAATCTCTCGACAGAGCAACCTTTCTAGGGCAATTGCTCTTGACATATAAAAGGCCTTTGATAGGGTATGGCATAAAGGTTTACTTCACAAGATCTCCAACTATGGTATAGTTGGAAATGTCTTCTCAATTATTAAATCATTTCTCTCTGATAGGTTCATAAGAGTAGTAGTTGATGGACAAACATCAGAAACTCACAGTATAAATGCTGGAGTCTCTCAGGGGCCCATCCTGGGCCCAACTCTTTTCCTGATCTACATTAATGATCTTCCAAATCACATCCTTACATCATTCGTAGACATTTTTGCTGACGAGACTTCCATCTATGGTAGCACATCTAAGACAGTAAACGACTAAATTCTCTCCGATTATCTCTCCTCTGATCTTGATCACGTTGTACAATGGGGAAAGGAGTGGCTGGTTACTTTTAATGCGTCTAAAACCAAGCTTCTATCTTTACACAATCAAGGTTCTGATCCCCATCTGGCATCAATTAAAATGAATGGCTCTCGTCTTGGGGAGGCCTCAAGTTTTGACAGCCTTCTGGGCTTGACCTTTACTCCTGATCTTAAATGGAATACGTACATCAAATCTGTTGCCAAGGCCGCTGGAAAAATTGTCGGATCCTTCTATCAATCAAGTAGATATCTCACTGCTGATGCAATTCTCTATCAATATAAGAGCCAGATGCGTCCAAGGATGGAATACTGTTGCCACATAGTGGCAGGAGCTGCTAGAAAAGACTTGTCCTACCTTGATAAGGTTCAAAATCGACTTTGTGGCCTGGTGGAAGATGTCATTTTCTCTTCGCTGCAACTTCTATCTCACAGAAGAGATGTTGCGAGGTTGTCTCTGCTTGCTCGTTATTTTCATGGAAAGTGCTCGACTGAGCTTCAATCTATGGTCCCCCCTCGCGAAACTTTCACAAGAAACACTAGCCTAGCTGAAAACATTATCAATAATTTTCCCCACTCTTTATCTCTGCCTAAACCTAAACATAGATTCCATGATCAAAGCTTATTTCTTAGAACTGCACGCCTGTGGAATTGTCTTCCGTTTTCCTGCTTTCCAGCTGTCTATAATATGGTTGCCTTCAAGTCCAACATGAACAAGTTTCTGATGAGCCGTTCCACATAAGTTAACAAATTTACCGAACTTCCATTACTATTGATTACTATATTGTCCTTTTGACTACTCTACACTCTTTAACCCTTATCCTTGAGTGGCCGATCGACCTTGATAAGTGGTGACGCCTATGTAAATATATATATATATATATATATATATATAATAAAAATTACAATTAAATTTACCAGAATGATCCAAGATGGTAAAATTAATGTATATTATATATATTAAAGAATTAATATTTATAAAAATATCTCAGCCAGATGTAAAAGGTCGATCGAACGAAATATGAAAACAGAGCTTATAATATGAGCAAACAGTTAGTAAAATATGTTAAAAATCACTTTGAAATGAGTTAAAAAGATATTTAATCTGACAAGGAAACACTAGATAAATCGGAGTCCTTAATCCGCGGAGTTTCGAAGAAATACTTTCCTTCTAATCAGAGGGTAGGAATTAGCAAAATGCGGGATCGGATTTTGCATGCAAATGTATTTGATGAAACAACATGTACGTCAAAGATCTTACTTGAAAACAAAAAAAGTGAAGCAGAGGGAATCTGGTGAAGACAAAGGTGATTACACATGAATGGATAGTCTGGTGGAAGATGAAAAATTCAATGACGGTAAAATCCAAATGTAAAACTTCAAGAAAGTTAAAAGATGTGCAATTTGTACAAGTAAAATCCAAGGAAATCCCGTAATTGGAAGAAGATTGTCCATATAAATCCAAAAGCAGAAATCCATGGAATAATTCACAAAAATGTGTACAAATATAAAAGAAAAGATTCCAATAATATTAATAAAGAAAAATAAGATATGCTTTTCACTGTACTTCCCAGGTATGAAAATAAATAAGAAAGATCAGGTAAGAGAAAGGGGAAAGAAAAAAAAAAGAAGATAAAGTTAAATATAAAATATAAAATAAAGGGAAACAAAAGTCAAAATGACCCAGACAGGAAATGTTAAAGGCGCGAAAAATATATAGGGCAAAATAATATAGGTCAAGTTAAATGTACAGGTCATCACTTAAAAATGTAAGCAAGAGTTGTTAGACGACACTAAATGGAAAAAAAATAAATAAATAAATTAATAAAAAAATAGAAAATAAATAATGAATAAAAAGTGCATGAATAAATAAATAAATAATAAAAAGATAAAAAAATAAAATATAAAATATAAAATAAAAAATAAAAAAAATGAAACTAATTTAAGGGGAGAGGATGGCTCCTATCTTCAAATTTAGGAAAAAGTAAGTAAAAAAGCAAGAAAAATGCATATAGTAAAATATAAGTAAATATACATACAAGATATGAAAATGTGGGTAGATAAATATATTAGATAGATAGGAAAGTTTTAAGAATGAAGCAGAAATGCAGATAAATAACCGGCCACGCAAAGAAGAGATAAAGAATTAAAATAAAAGATTATTACATTATAAAGTATTAAGAAGTATATAGAGAAACGATTAAGTTAAATAATTTTTTCTTTTTATATCCATATAAAGGGTAAAAGTAATAACTATGTAATTTCAAAATTGCCATAATTAAATTTGGACTTATTTTTACAGAAAGAGATCAGTTCATTGTTAGAATTTATTATATTGTTTTTGGGTTTTTTTTCTTTTTCCTGAATTTGCAGATACAAACAATCCTCTCCCTTTAAATAATTTTATTTTATTTTTTTATTTTATATTCTATATTTTATTTTTTTATTTTTGTTATTATTTTTTGTTTGTTTATTTATTCTTTATTTATTATTTATTTTCTATTTATTTATTAATTCATTTATTTATTTACTTTTTTCCATTTAGTGTCGGCTAACAACTCTGGCTGACATTTTTTTGAGTGATTACCTGTACATTTCAGTTGACCTATATTATTTTGCCCTATATATTTTTTCGCGCCTTTAACATTTCCTATCTTGGTCATTTTGACTTTTGTTTCCCTTTTTTATATTTTATATTTAACTTTATCTTCTTCTTTTCTCTCTCACTCTTTCTCTCTCTCTATCTCTCTCCCTCTCTCCCTTTTCTCTTCACTGATCTTTCTGATTTATTTTCATGTCTCGGAAGTACCGTGAAAAGCATATCTTATTTTTCTTTTATTAATATTATTGGAATCTTTTCTTTTTTCCTTGTACACATTTTTGTGAATTATTCCATGGGTTTCTACCTTTGGATTATTTTGGACCATTTTCTTCCAATTACGTATTTCCTTGGATTTTACTTGTACAAATGAAACTTCTTTTAACTTTCTTGAAGTTTTACATTTGGATTTTACCGTCACTGGATTTTTTTTCATCTTCCACCAGACTATCCATTCATGTGTAATCACCTTTGTCTTCACCAGATTCCCTCTGCTTCACTTTTTTTGTTTTCAAGTAAGATCTTTGACGTACATGTTGTTTCATCAAATACATTTGCATGCAAAATCCGATCCCGCATTTTGCTAATTCCTACCCGCTGATGAAAAGGAAAATATATCTTCGAAACTCCGCGGATTGAGGAATATCCTTTTATCTAGTGTTTCCATGTCAGAGTAAATATGTGTTTAACTCATTTCAAAGTGATTTTTAAGATATTTTTTAACTGTTTGCTCATATATATATATATATATATATATATATATATATATATATATATATATATATATATATATATATATAATCATATTATGTATATTATATATATATATATATATTAAATATATTATATATATTTGATATTGTATTAATAAAAGCTGGACTTCAAAAAAGGAATTGATCGAAACGAAAAGTTTATTTCATTGTAAGTTACAATTGTTTCAATACCAGTTGGATAATTCCAAGCATTATGGCGTTGGAAAATGTTCACATAATCATCATTTCTTCAGACTTCTTGAATAAAAAAACACTTTGGCAATAGAATATTTTTTACAGAAAATCACCTCATCGGAAATGAAGCATGCGAAAAGCTTTACCCTGGAGGCATCCTACGTCAAAAGCCCATTCAAATATTAATAGATCAAATACTTTTCGTATCCCTATTCAAAATTCATAAGTAGTTTCCACAAAGACACGTAGCCATTAACATCTTTTAATAATACTATTCATTGAATTCATAAATTAGATGTCTATATATTTTTTTTATTTCACATAAGTAATTTAAAAAAAGTGTTTAAATAAATTATTTTTATATTTATAATATGGCAAGACCAGCCTTGCTATAACGTTACGGTAAGTTTTTAGTTTCGTAATCACACATTTGTAGCGACACTGTTTACAAAATATCGATTATCTTATTACTTAGACATAAGACCAATTTAGGGTTAATATTTTATTAAATAGGAAAATAAAGAATAACATTACCTTATATTTATGAATCCTCATACAACATTCCGAGTAATTGATCCTATTCTATTTTCATTATTTAATATTTTATTATTCATTATCGTTCTCCTCAAATACGGTTTTTATAGTTGGGAAAAAACAAACTACAAAGCGAGATAATCCATTATGTTGTTAACTACTAGTTAAAAATTATGTGGCAATAGAGGTCGTATTTAGTACTTATAACAGTTAAAGAAAGACAACAAATTACGCTTGATGTTTCAGTAGTAGTATATACTAAAAGACGTCTACTATTTATTAATTAATTTAATTAAACAGATACAGAAAAGGTTACGATAGCTTATTTAACAAATTAAGAATCTAAAGTATATTTTTAATCTTAAAACTGATGATGGGTTTAACCTAGATCTGCTATTCAACCATAATCTACATGGGTTACTCATGGTTCCAACACCCAAATTACAATCCGTGTATTGTGTTCTTGGATAGCTAAATAAAATAATATATACCTTCTAATAATTATTCTGACAACAAAACCACCCAATAGATACAAGTGTGCTTCATTTCGATGAGAAGGTGTCTACCCTAGCATTTTTGATAAAAACATTTAGAACAAGAGTAAATAATCCAACAGGTATTCTAGAAGCTTTTGATGCCAGAGAACAAAATCAATTAATGTCTAATCCACTAACTTGTAATTTATTTTTTTAATAATAATTACTAGTTTATTGTTCAGTTGTTTTATTGACCTGGAAAGGGTACCACGTATTTCACCATAAATACTGCTACAAATAAATAACAAAAAATGCTCGCGCGGTTATGGAACAATGTTTCCAGTCTATGTTGAGCTTTATATTTTATCTATATTTCTTATCCAGTTTAGAATAATGGAAACTATAGTGGCTTACCAGATGTGAGCCCTGTGTTTAGATATCATTCCCAGCTATTTAACTCAATTAAAATTTGACCTTCTATCAGAGGATACTTATTGTTATAAAAAGTTATACCTCAATTACATTTAAGGCGTGATAGCAGAAACCTATTCCTGGTTGGATGACAACGTCCCTTGTTCGGTATCAGGTAGGTTCATTAAACTGTCGGACGTATGCCACGGGTTGCTGGATCTGTGTAAGTTTATTTGCATTCTTGTGTGTAACGTATTTGCTCAGTTAATACAGTGCTCGCCTAGCAATGCAGGAGGCTCGGGTTTAAAATCCCTTGTTTGGATGTGTCTAACTGATGAAGCAAAATGTGGGCGATACTCGAGTCTTAGATTTCCGTTTTGTGGTATTTTAGCTCCTGTGAGCTGCGACGTTGTATGGCTTTGAAAATAATTATATATTCTCTCACATTCTAAAGATTATTTCAAGGTTAGCGTGCCCTGATAACATGTACGAGTATAACATTCGAACTTTTGAGATGACGGCTTTCGTTATAGCTGGTGGATGACCACGTCCCTTGTTCTGTATCAGGTAGGTTCATTAAACTGTCAGAACTATGCCGCGGGTTGCTTGGTGTGTATAAATTAACTAGCATCCTTGGGTGTGGCGTGTTAGCTCAGTCATTTGAGAGCTCAGCTAGCATACACGAGGCTTGGATTTCATATGCTGAGTTCGGATGTGCCCTGCTGATGAACCAAAATGAGGGCGAAACTCGAGTCTTCGATTGTTTTTGCTTGTATGCGATGTTTTCTGCCTGTGGATATATATATATATATATATATATATATATATATATATATATATGGATATATATATATACATATGTATATATATATATAAATATATATAAATCTATTTGAAATAAATTGATGTAAATTAGAAATTTACACATACATTTATTGTTTGACTAAATATACATAAAATGTATCAATATATATATATATATATATATATATATATATATATATATATATATAATTACAATTGTTGCGTATTAGAACTTACATTGAAAATGCATTCCAATGATTGCATGGAAAAGATAGTTTATGTTTGATTGAATGAGGATACAGGTATAAATTATATAATAGTCTGAAATTAGTTTTTAATATAAATTCCATGCTAAAATGCGAGATCTATGTACATTATAGTAAATCTTTGAAAACAATAATGTTTGCGGAAACGTAATATAAGAATGGTATAACTGAAAGGTTGTTTGTATTGAATTAACTTAAACATTCTCACATGATTAATTTTTATATTACTACATAACAAATGTTAAAAAATGTTCAAGTCATGATAGCATATTTGCCAACTATAAAAGAGAAAAATGATTTCTGTAAGTTTACATGAGAAATTAAAATGCAAATAGAATATTACTTAATCTATGCTACATTTAGTTTGTTGGACAAATTACTAGCATCCAGTCGATATTAGCTATTAAAAGGAAAACAGTGATACAAGAAAAAAACAGAGGAGTTTAAAGGGTTAAGTATTATTTTATATTGTGTTTAATGTTTTAACAACAGTTTACTTGAGCTATGAATGAAGAGAGTAAGACAAAATGAATGATATATGTAAAAAGTGTATATTATAATGCAGTAATTCCGGAAAATGTCAAGACATTCACACACATACATGTAAAAGTTGGTCATTTTATAAGCGCGCATTTTCAATAGTTAAAAAAAAATAAATTCAATATTTTTGTATTCACATTTTTGTACATTAAAAGAAAGAAAAAAGAATGCAGAGGAGAACAGAATAAAACCGGAGAAACCTTGGTAATAGGTGGTTTAGAGTTTTAAAAGGCCAAGCGAAAGAAATTAGGGCAAGTGTATGCATGTCTAAATGACAGAAACACATATAGGCGCAGACCTTCATGAACATATACGTTAAAAATTGTTAATTAGATATGTGCGCATATTATATAATTTTATATGGCAATGTGTGTATCAATTCTCCTACGCTGTTGTATTTAATTTTATAGTCACGATGTACGAAACTAACGGATATAAAAATATATTTTTAATTTTATTTGCTGTATTTTAAATTGAAAATGATAAATCAAAATAAAATTCAACATAAAATATGTATTAACTCAGCGATATACTATCGTATTATTATAATTCAAGATTGATATAAAATTTCAGTGTTTAATTCTCGTGATGATTTAGCAACTATGGCATGGACTCGATGACTTCGTGGCATAATGTATTCTCGTGGTATATGATTTTTTTTTATCAACCAATCAGATCATTTACTATTTTCACATTTCTGGATCGGAACCAATAGGCATTGCTTTATACGGAAAAATGTTCGCGTAATTCAACCGATCAGTTTTGTTGTGCTTGTTTGCGTGGATTTAGTTTCTATGTTTTTTTAAGCGGCATAATTTAAATCTGGATGTTTCTGCTTAATCATATTTTATTTTATCTTAGTGTAGCATTTATATATTTGCTTATTTATTAATTATTATGCTGTCTTGACTAGCAATGTAGTGTCAACCTCGTCTGTCGCATTGGGTAGCATTGGATGAGTATTATTGGAAAAAATATGTTTCGTGAATAAAATATTTTGATATAAATATATTCAATTAATAATAAAATCGTATGAATATTGAATTCTATCTGTAATTATCAAAGTTACATTGGCACGAAAATAAGAACAACGGTAAATCTTCTACATTGATAAACACTTAACTAAATAAATGCTTCTTAATAAATTCTGACAGAAATGTATTCCAAATAATTTGTCCAAACAATAATATTGTATCCCCTGCGATATATGACTGTAATTGACAGCGCAGATAGAAACGAATAATCTAAAATAAGAGAGAAAAACAAAAGGAATTCTTGCTAAAACGTCCAACTAAGATTTTAAGTTATATCAGAAGAAAATTGAAAACTCCGTGCTGAACATGTAAACGGCATTATAAAATTAACTAAACAGCGAACGTTCTGATAAAAATATTGACATCGAAAGGATAACTGATCTGACACGAAATATGTAAATTCGATCCGTGATTAGGATTATTTAACAGCGACGCTCGTTTCATGCATCGTTTTTAGAATATTCATGAAAGGCTTTTTTTTACAAAAAATAATTTCGATGGAGAAAAATTTGCAATTTAAATGACTTCAACTATCCAGTCCATCATAGAACCTTTTTCAGAAGAAGCAATTCCAAAAATAAATTATAATGAACGACGTTCCTGCATTCTGTTGCATAAGAATTGCATCAAGTCTTACAGGAAATGTAAGTTCCCACAACGTTAGTTTCACTTTGATAGTGCCCGTGTATAGTGTTATAATACCATATTTATCATAATGAAAAGTCGAATTCTTGTATTGTATTATATTTTAAATTATTTGCGCGTGTTTTATATGTATAATAATGAAAGTAACATGCTCTACAATCTTTAAACTATTTCATCCCCTTCGATTGCTTTATTTACACCAATCTATCAAAATAAAGTGATGGTTAGCACTGCCCTTTTTCGTGATCATCTTATTTTACTTAGTACACATGTACACGTCATAAAGATTTATATTTATTAGGCGTTACAATGCTACGTTTCTATGAGGATATTTGAATAAATTAGTAATATTATGAATAGGTTTCATAAGAAAGAGAGCCAAAAGCCGGAAATGATATGTAAATAACTGAGGAATTTTAATAATGCAAGAAAGAAGTTACTTATGAACATAAACCACCACTGATTTATCTAATGTATTAAAAGTAGCATTAATAGCCGTACCAATTGTAAGCACAAATGGCTTGGGGACTTTAAGCAATGTAATAATTACACTCTTCTGAAACGTAAGGTTAAAATATACGCTGCAAATGTTTGTAAGAATGAGAACATACTAAATAGCTAAGTGGGTCAAAAAAGTTGTTAATTTTGTCTTATCTGACTGCATTACTAGAAATCATGTTATTTTCAGTTCATATAATTTTCAAATCCAATGTGAATTAAAATAATCCGTAGGCACACCGATTACTATGACGTCGAAATTGAGAGTAGATGGATATTTTAAGAAATTTAAGCAACCCAAGTTGTTTTCGTATACGGTAGCCCTGTACACATACAAGCATCTACAAACTGAAAAAAAATAAATTATAAATATACTTAATCTAGATGAATTACTATTATTACTATAGGAAACACACACACACACACACACACACATATATATATATATATATATACTTTAATCTTCCATGTAAATAAAACAGTACATGTGTGTGTAAATATCTAAAGGGTAAGCTCTTAAACTAATTGTCACATAGCACTGAAATTCTCAGGAAATAATACTGATTCACCACGGATGGTTTATAGCGAGTAATATCTTTGTTTACAAAAAAACGTCTCTTGGTATTTTGGCCAAAATCAAAGTGTAGTATGTGTTCCGGCAGATACTGCAAGCAAAGACCATATGTGGGGGCAACCCCACATATAAGACCTTGGTCAATGTAGGGGCAACCCTTCATACCAATTGTCACTGTCCAGCTCCCCTACTCCCCGGGGAGTTGGTCGCCATTTCCCCTTCACTCCTCACATTAAAAATCGGCCTTGTGCCTTATTTGCTCGGTGGGGGAGCAAATAAATACTATCTGTTCTTCAGATGCTGCACTTCATTGTCTTGTTCTCTTTCGGTGGAGGAGAAATCCTTCACGACTGAGACAATTTTTATTTTTGTACCTTTTCTCCACGTTAAAAAACGACCCTGGTGTCTAACTCTGTCCCGTGGGGAGGCATAGTAAATAGGTACATACATGCATATTGCGTACAGTCATCGCAAAATTTACATGTAAAATGCTTATTCTCCGTAGACGACATTTTCGTTTCATGCGCATGCGTCAGATTAGAAGTTATTCGCTTCCTGTACAGCATGGATCGGGCGCGTTTTTCAACTGTTGAAACGTTAACTCGAGTTTTTTGTTTTTTTTAATATAATGTATTTATCATTTGGGTGACGCGGGATATTTTTTTTCTGTTTATCTATTTATGTATTTGTATAATTAAAGAGATTGGTGCTCTTCGATTCCGAGATCATTCATATTTACAATTCTTGCACCTCATTTATGTTCATAACATTTTCTTCTTACAATATGAGATTATCTGCCCGGTGTTTTCATTTCTTTTTCTAGAATGCATAAATCCATTCCCGTGACTAACATTATCGGCAAGACTGGAGTTAAAGTGGCACAATAATCTCGAACCCTCTAAAAATTCATATGGGAATTTTAGAAGTTAACAGTTTTGAATAAACAGATTTTTTTTATATAAAATAGACAATTATGAAAGGTATTTTAAACGAATTCACCCTTTTTTTTCTTTTATTTCAAACAACTTTTCTTTTAATTTCAATTTATCTTAAAAGAGTAAACACTTTCTATTTGTTTTAAACAAAATTTTAAAAAGTTTTCAGCAATATAAATATTTTTAAAAAGTGTTTAGAAATATAAATATATTTTAAACAATATAAACAGAACGTTCTGTATTTTTTTTATTTTAACAAATCTAAATAGAAGTTTGACGTATATGCATTTTTGGTACCGCTATATTTTACAATAGTTTGTCAGGTTTAAATCAAGTTTCACGATATCTTTTTTATTAATAAATTTAAAGTGAAAGAAAAAATAGTTACAAAACACATTTCCAATATTAAGAATGACTTTCGAAACAATATCTTATTATTTCCGCACGGTACATAAAATACATAACTACCAAACATTTTACAATTTTAAAGGGTACATTTTAACTTAGTTCCCACCTTAAAATTTTCTTGAATATGACGACTTTTAAAAGGTTCTCTGGTTTGCTGAAAACGAATATCCTATTTAAACTGTCCGTAAATAAGTAATTTTTCGAATATTAAACGATATATTTTTATATTAAAAGTGGTGGGCATCGTTGTGAAAGATAATACACGTGACAATTAATGAATAGCAATAGAATACACGCGTTTAATATTAATTTGTATCACGTGATTTAAAAATAATCACATGTTTCAATTTGGAATTAAATATAAAAAATACATAGCTTAAAATTATCAATTTCTATTTATATTGTTTAAACTTGTGTTTTTTTCTTTGATCTGATAAGTTAATATTAATATTTCTGTGAATATTGTTTATCATTAAAATGGTATTCGGTGTTTACAATTATAAAACATGTTTATATTTTTTTCATATTAACGTAATGATGATTACATGAATTCAGTTCCTTTTAGGTTATAGATGTTCGAGATTATTTTGCCACCTTTACCCCAGCCTTGCCACATTGAAACTTTTTGGGGAATTTGGAACTAATTTTATTTTGTTTCATTCAGGCGGTGGTACAACTTCCTTCTATTTCCTCTACCCAATCTCCCCTCTCTTTGCTGTCGATGATCGGTCAACACTCGACCGAAGTAAAGATTTCTAAGGAAATATCCTCACTTCTAGAAAGTGTTTTCCTCTAGGAATAAACAGCCTCACAAAATAATAATTTAATTCGATTTTCTTGAAATATTTTTTCCTGTACTTTTCATTAAACAAATTACGATTTTCATGAAACATTTTTACGTATTTTCTAAAAAAAATCATTTAAATATATTTGTTTATCCCAGAAAAAAATTAATGTCAAAAATTCGGAAACAAAAAATTGTGTTACACCTAAAATTTAGGGTTAAAAAAGTAAGACCTTTTTTTTTTTCTTGAAGAAAAAAGCGCGAACGTTGGCGAGATTGTGCTCTCTCTTAATTCCACAATTTTCGCTTTTTTATAAAAAAATTCTTTCTGTTAATATTATTGATTGCACACCGAAGTTTCAGATTCGGTGTTTTTGCAATGGACGCATTATTACATTTCACATACTTTTTCAAATTAAAATTACACTTTTATGGAAGATTTTCTTATTAAATTCTCTGGGGAAACTAAACAGAAAAGTTAAAAAAACCTCCTCTTTATGGTAAGAATGCCTTTCTAAATAATGTGATTAATATCAGCATGGTTCGTACACTGCACAAGGGGGAAAATGTATTACGTTTCCGAATGTGTGGGTTTCTTTTCTTTTTAAAATACTAAGAATTTCAGACGTTGTTTTTGCGTTATTTACAAAGAGAGAAAAATTCCGGACCTTAACTCAAATATGCAAATACAGCTATCTATTTTGTTGATACTTTAACCGATTAGATAAACAGATATTTATTTCCTACAAAAAATCTACCGTTTACAAATGCGTGCGTTTTATTTATTTATTTATTTTTCATGAATGAGAATTTTGGAGTTTACATTAAATATATATGAAAAAATGTATATATATATATATATATATATATATATATATATATATGTGGGTTTGGGTGTGTGTCTGTGGGTGTATATGTGCGTGTGTGTGCGTGTATGCGTGTTATTCATTTATCCATTTGATGAACACTCATTAATTTCAAACAAAGATTGTACTTTTCTCCAATGTTAGCATTTTTATAATTGTGTATTTTTCTCATAATATTTTCTTACAAAGTTTCGCATGCCTGATCGTGGTTCCATGTTTTTTGTTTTCTTTTATTAGAAATTCTCATACAATATTTGTTTGGGTTAAGGAATTACGCATACATATAAGCATGTTGAAATGCGAAATGTTGTACTGGCTGACATGCTTATACTTCTTTCTGTGCATTAGCACATAAATTAATTATCTTTGTCTTGCCACCAAAATCGGTAGAGAACGCAGCTTGAACGATTCTAGCTGATGACAGTAAGACATTTTTAAACCTTTGTCATCATATCTTTCTATTAATAAATGAGAACATCTGCATTGTGTTAAATACATTTAAACGTATTTTAGCATAGGCGGAATGAAAATATTTATTTACAGGTTTGGAAATTTTTTAAATTACTTACAACTATTTTTGGCAATTATGTTTCTGTCGGAAATCAGGTACTTATGTATGAAAAGAGAATATAAACATATATCGAATACAACCTAGCAACGCCGGGTAATACAACTATTAATTATTATATACCTACATAAACTAGTGTTTTATCCTTTCAGGAGTCATCAGTGCAGGGTTTCACGATAAACGCCAGTCGAAAGATTAAAACCCCGGTAAAAGAAGTCATGTTTTGCTTCATTAGCAAGGACCTGCACCATTCGGCTACTGTCTACCGCCGGAGATACAGTGGAAATTAAACATTTATTCTTATTAAATGCTTTTAACGCCAGTGGGAGTCTTATCTAATAATTATATGACAATCTGCGCGTGTGAGCTAAGTTTACCGACTTTATTAAAACTGAAAGTGCTCAACGATAAGAAAAAAAGGTGTTAAGGGAGTTGGCATTGATATTTAATAGAATAAATTATATATATATGTAAATATATATAATCCATGTCTCTCTCTCTCTCTCTCTCTCTATATATATATATATATATATATATATATATATATATATATATATATTAATCGTTTTTAAACGTAAATAAATTTAATTAGTGTCCCCGTACGTTTGGCACATTTAATAAGTTCCCCGATAGAACTCTTTATTTTCGTTACAATATAATTTAGGTTGCTATCGAGAAACTTCCGCCTATTACTTTTATAAAACTATATACAAATTCTCTACCTCTAAACATTTATATATATATATATATATACATATATACATATATATATGCATATATATATATATATATATATATATATCAACGTCCTATAACATGCAAAACATACCGTTAAGAATAAGATATTAAGAAAATGTTTCCCTATAATAAATGTATCAAATAACAATATATTTCTATCCAATTTAAATGTTAAACACGTTTCATTAATACTTTATCTTAAGTATATGATCAAAGTATTAGTAATTAGAATTTCCTGTATATTTTATACAACATGATTCCGCAGTAAACCATAATGCACAATTTCTTATTAAAAAAAGTTTAATGATTGAAATCTTCTGCAGCTCACAGTGAAATGCAAAATAATATGTTTCCTATAATTTAATCTATATAGTGTTAAAAAGAAGTTTCCTTATAAGGGATATGCTATTGTTAAGTATTTAAGACTGTTCCATTAAAACCACGAAAAGGGCTAGAAGGTCTTACCTATTAAAATGTGCAAAGGGAAAGTAATTGATCCAAAAAACATTAAATTGCGTTTTAAAAAATCCATAGAAAAGGAAAATGCATATATAAATCGTTTTTTTTTTTTTGTCAACAGCTTTCATATTGTAATAAAAAAAACAAACTTGTTTATGATTTTATTGTAATTTTTGGAAAGTTTCGAAACATAACGACAAAAGAATAAATTTTATTTGGTTAATTAACGTTTAATTCACTAATATTTGTAATAATATAAATAATATTTTTCAATTTACCATAATTGGCCAGTATTTGTATTGTCACAAGAATTTCGTCCGCATTTTTTGGCGGTTTACGTAAAATTCCTGAAAAATGACAATGGCGGCTCAATCCTTTTTCGGCGTGAATACGTTAACAAATCTCATATATTGTTATGTAGTTTCATAAAAAGATTGTAAAACTTCTTATTATAGAAAATATTTTACTGTGGTACAATAAATCTCAATTATTATTTGTCCTCACTATGACTTCTCTTCCATGTTCTTATATGAGACGTGCCCTTTTTTTTAATCCCCGCTGATTTCAGAATTAACGTATATTGTATAGTGGTCATCTGCAGTTTTATTGGGGTTTTCCAGTATTTCTTCAAAGCCCATCGGGATTATTCCTAGTTCTCCTATATTTTACGGTATTACATGTGTCATTGTTAAATCCAATTCTGTTATTTCGTCTTGAACTTAGACATTGAAAAGCACGGATGACCGGAATAAGACCATTTATGTGAGCAACCGAATTTTTCGAATTTTTCACAACTATTTTAAAGGCAGTTTTGCCAGCGAGGTACCGAGGGGGGCGTTTATATATGCGCACGATTCATCATCCAAAGGTCGTTTCAAAACTTTAATGACCTTTTTTTTTATAGTAAAGCGTTGAAAGAATCGTAGAGAAGTACGCCATAAAAACCGGCGATCATTTGCACTTTACTGTTCTACATTGGCAACACTATTCCCAATGTAATTGTTCCAGAAATTCAATGATGTATTTCTGCTTATTATCAATGTCGATGTAAGCGACCGGTATTTCAGAGTATCAGTTACTAAATATCTGCAAAATATTTTACTTCCATGTCATAATGGCGTAATTCAGTGACGATACCAATTCAATTTACAATACTTTCTCGTCCATTTTGGTGGAATTAAAATAAGATGCATTCCTTATTGAACGCATCTTGTATATTGATTTTCTCCAATTATTATTATTATTATTATTATTATTATTATTATTATTATTATTATTATTGCTGTTGTTGCTGTTGTTGTTGATGTTGTTGTTGTTACTTCTTTTATTGTTTTCATTATTATTAAAATCCGAGTTTTCATTCATAGCAATTCCAGCTTAAACGGTAATTACGCGTTTCACGAAATGCAGTTTCGCTTGCATTGTAAGCTTTATTCTTGGTTTCTCATTGTATTTTTTATTTCTATATTTCTTGATTCATATCTTACTGTCCGTATTATTATTTAAAACATCTACACGTCATAATTGCATTAAAGTTCATGTATTCATCCGTATAACGTTAACCGATTATTACTGCGTTTTTCTTCTTAAACAACATGTTACATTGCTGCAAAATCCGAATGACCTGTTCCTAAAAGAATATGTCATCTTAGAGATCGTCTTTCCTTCTCTGTCATTATTGCCTTCAGCAATGTGGTTATTTCTCGTGCTGTTTATGCGGGTGTTGTCACCAAATGAAAAATGCAAAAAGGAATATGAAACAAAACAAACTTTAATTCCTTCATATCATTAATAATCTTCGGTTTTCACAATTAAATTTCGCTATCAAGCGAAAATAGTGCATATTGAACACAAAAAAATATTAAACTAAACAAACACTTAATTGCTACCATGAAATCATCGGAATAATGAGCGGTATTTTCAACGGGCAACTAACTAGCAATTAAGGCAGTACCTTCATTCTCGGAACACGAATTCTTAATTCTCCAAATCAGTTGTGTTTCTTTCACGAATGTTCGATTCAAGTTCAAGGTTGTTGTCGATCTCCACGCGGACTCTCATTCCATATATCTGTTCTTATTAATCTGTAGTGTTCTCATATGATTTACCTCAGATGTAAAAGATAACCAGTTTTTATTGCATTTGATTTCCTGTGTGTATTTCTACCGAAATGCGACGACCTATTGTTTATTTCCGGTGCTTATATATATATATATATATATATATATATATATATATATATATATATATATATATATATATATATATATATATTTATTTATATGTGTGTATGTGTGTAATAATGCGGTGTTTTGCTTCAAACGTATCTAATACGTATTTATTTTATTCAAACTAAACCAGCACTTCTATCTAGGAATACAAACGATACCAACGCAACGTTCCGATATAAAAAGACTACTGAAAAAAACAACAACAAACATACTTCTAATGATTCTATGCTCCACTAAAAACGAGTCAACAAAAAAAGAAAAAGGAACGAAATACATACTGATGATGAAGGGTATCATCGAAATATATTTATAAATGTCAATATAAATTTTAAACAAAATTAATTTCTGTTTATTTTGTAATAATGCGTTGTTTTTGCTTCAAACGTATTTAACACGTATTATATATATATATATATATATATATATATATATATATATATTTACGCAATTGAATTATATAAAATAAACATTATTAGTGTGCTGTTGTGTGTGACTTCATTCCCTGTAAACTCCGAAAACGGCTTGGATTACTTGAAAATTTAACACGAACGAGTTATATGAGTCTGGGAGTGTTCTTATTTTAGTTTGGTATCTGATAACTATCCAAAATCGGTAACTTAATAGGTCGATTAAATAATAAAGTCTAGTTTTGATTGAAGTTTACACTTTTATACAACCTCAGATGGCACGTGCCTTTGACAAATGTTATCATCGAAGAAGCAGACGTTTAAAGCCTGAAACACAAATTGTAGAGAGGTTCTTACAAGGCACTTACACTTTTGAAATCAAAGTGTCTTTTGAGAGCAACTTTAATCCAGATCATATTATAGTGATAATGTACAAAACCTAAACAATCAACACTTTATTATTTGAAAAAGAATTGTTTTGTTCCAAATGAAAGCTTCCGTTTAGGGCAGAATTATATTTGAACAATAGAACTTTATTTTTAGATTTTATACTTTAAGTTCAGACATGTTTCTGAAATATTTTTACATAATCAACAGTAGATACTTTACAGTGCAAAGTAGACTATCCTTGATTGTGAAGTACATTACTGCCTTGAGGCGTGTAGACTTTAAACATCACGCCTAGAAAGGGGTTTCTACGGAAAGTAGACGGTGAATCGATTTTATTTTTTCAAAACATGGAAGGTTACAACGATTTTTATGAAAACAAAGTATGAAAGAATGTCACTTTTGTTGATTATTATGCAATTAAATACAACGCCGAGTCTCCTTCTTAGTATGAATATACAATCGTAAGCAAAAAAAAATGGGGCAAACAAATGTTATAAATTTTATTGCATTAAAAGCTATACTGAACGAATAACAATTGAGCAAGGGAACTTTAACGAGACTAATCACAAAGAACAAGACATTTATTTTAACACATATTTAGTATGAAATCGCATTCTCTTTTGATTACTTTAAAAGATCAATCCTTTTAGACATGCTCTCAACCAAAGTGGAACACTGTGAAGAGGAGATGCTACGTCATTCGCGTTGTATAGCTCCCTACAGTTTGTCATTGTTCGAAAAAGTTCTTCCATCCAATGCACGAGATATTATAGACCAAATATTCTCGATAGGGTTTAAATCAGGGCTTTCACCTGGCCAAAATATCACATTAATAGAATTATGAAAAAAAAAAATTTCTGTGACGTAACAATGTGTGCAGGGTCATTATCCTGTTGAAAAAGAATGTTCTGAGAAATCCTCAGCTTCTGGATTCTTTGTAACAGTCCTGCTTCTAATATTCGAATGTATTCCTTTGCATGTATACTTCTCACATATAAAAAGTTCCCCAGCTCATGTTGCCGTAACAGTTCCCCCCATACAATTATCCCTCCATTCCCGTGTTTAACTGTCGTTTTTATGCAACTTGGTGAATATTTTCTCCAGTTTTTCGATTGCACCGTTCAAGAAAATCGGGAGCATCACTAAAAAGACAACATCTTGATTCATCTGACTAGAATTCGTTCCTGAACCGATCTGTATCTTTCTTGCCATAACACAAGAAAAATCTATTTCTCTCATTGATGTTCTTATTAGATAAACGGACTTTTTGCACAACTTTTAGAAGAAAATCACATTTCTTCCATTCATCTATATATTGTATATCTTGAAAGATAATTTCAAGCCCCTGTTTTTAATTCATTGTTATGGTCAACATAAGTATTCTTTAAACCCTTCAAAGCAGTTAATTTTAACCTGTGTTCGTCCTTCAGAGAGAATCCTCTTGGGCGACCAGATCCTGATTTCTCCTTTACGAAGCAATCGATTTCGGACCTTTACTAAATTCGCTTCACGACAGAAAGATATGTTTTCACTTTTCTTTTATAAAATGTCAAACATCAGTTTGTAAGTATTTAATCCTCAAATTGGTTGTTTATATCCTCATCCAGATGCAGCTTTGCAATTTTTGATTAAAGTTCCCACTTATTCTTATACGCTATAATAATTATGATCGGCAAAATAGACATTTTCAGTTAAATTAACAAAAATTAATAGGAAAATATTGAAACATCGATTTCTACCTTCTTTCAGTCTTGGACCATTTTTTATGCTCATAAGTATGCGTGCGGGTGTATGCACACATGTACATGTATATATAATAGACATGACAGTTCTGCATAATTTTTTTTTCAAATAATATATTTCCCTAATAGTTTTTTGTTTTATTAATCTTACTTTACATATTTATTAAAACAGCGTTTATCGCTTTACTGATCGTTTAAATCACATTCGTTTTAACAGTGGCTTTTCATTTCCAGCGGGTTCTTTACAAGATAGACGAAAGAGCAAATTCGCTCAAGTTTCGTATTTCAATTTTAATAAGACCGAGCTTATGCTGATGCATATCGCGGTATTAACGGAGCGTTTTTTTTTCACAAGAACCCCCAGTGAACGCAAATCACAGTGATAGTTTAAGAAAATTGTGGCGGCAAGGAGATTATTGTAGGTTATGAGCATTGTTGTGGGCCATCTGATGTTGCCAATGCTCAAGTAAGAGCCAGAGTCAAGGGCAATCCACGCAGTACTGTACCAGAACTTGCTTCTTAATTAGACGTCACTGACTCGATGATTTTCAACTACTTCAAATAGATTGAAAAGAGAATAAAAATAAATAAATTGAACGATAACCAAAAGAAACGCATAGAACGATAACAAAAAAAAAAACAAAAAAAACGCCGTTATGAATTGTAAACTTCCATTCTTTACGCAACAAAAAACGGCCCGCTCCTCGATTGGGTAGGTACTTGCGATGTAAAGTGGATCTTTTACGATAACCAACGATGCTCCACTCAGTAGGTAGACGGTAAAAAAATATCTGCCAAATTTCCCGAAGTCAACGTTGCACCTAATAAAGAGCATGCTGACTGAGGGTCTGCCACCAATCTCTTCCATTACGCTTATTTTGATGCAAGGAAATCATTACGGCGGAAAAAATTGCAAACAAATAAACGAAATGCATTAGAAACTCTAGCAACAACAGTAACCATTAGTCAACGGAAAATGGTCAAATCGTCTCAACGACAATGCGCAAACGCAATTTACTAATCCAACCCTACAGAATGGGCTACGAACCCCTGCATCATCTGCAATAATCTACATACTTCTCAACTTACGCGTATTGCTTTTCCAAGCCTCGCAGCGACATTCTGCGTGTGAAATGTTTTAAATACCTGAGCTATATCAACATCGGTTCCACTAGAATGCAATATTTTTTGGCACGAATATTCGTGTTTTGGGTTGGCACGTGTTTTGAATCTGATCGTGGTAATTTCGATCTTTTGTTCCAGCCGAAACATGTTCATTTGAACTTAATAGTAAAACCACAATAACTTCATTGTCAAACTGACACCCCGCCATATATATATATATATATATATATATATATATATATATATATATATATATATATATATATATATATATATATACAGCGAAATAGAGAGACTGAGAGAGAAGGAGAGAGAGATGTTAACCTTATAGAAGCTTTTTCCATCGTTTTTCATTCGAGAAAAGAATTTCTACGAGTCCAAATTCATAAATTGGTACTTTGGCAGTCAGAGAATTTTACCTGTTTGCAAAATGTTTCATAATTTCGCATTCGTTAATCGTTCACATGACAGACTCCTATTGTTAAGACTAATAGTTACCGTACTTTACACAGTATCTTTGTGGTTTGTCTTCGATCTCAGCTTAAGTATCTATTTTACTCGCAAGACATGAAATGTAAAAAAAAAAAAGACCTAATATAATTTTTTCCGTAGTTTTAATAATTGTTTTATAGAACTTAACGTTGCGTGGAATTATCACGTTATTACTTTTTACAATATATAAGACATCTGCGTTAATTAAAATATACAATTTACGCGTATATTAAGATCAAGAAAGGCTGTGCGCCCAGCAGGTATATATATATATATATATATATATATATATATATATATATATATATATATATATATATATATATATATATATATATATAATATTGTTGTGGTAGGATATATTTAATTAGCATACGTGGAGTGTAAACTATATAAATATGGTTGTTTCCAGAAAGACAGGAGAGACTCAGCGTGACACAAGACCGAGAGTTGACGACCGCCCAGCCGACACCTTCTTCAGGGGCGGTCTCTCCCCATGACTATACTAATGGGCCCTATGTAAATTTTGTATGTGCGTTCTTGCTTTCAATATATCTGTTCTACATTACTTTGTATCGTAGTACTTTATTCCATGTGTTCAGTCGATCTAATATATATATATATATATATATATATATATATATATATATATATATATATGAAATTTGGAATGATGATACTGTAAGATTTGCTAATATAGACAATGTTAAGTTTTAAAAAATCTGAAAATGTGGTAGAAGCCTTTCTTAAAGATACTGTGTGAGATTTCTGAAAATAATTATTTAGTAAGGGAACGTGCGATTGCTTGCTATGGCAGATGTTTACCTTTATTCTGAGAAAGAATTTTGAATGTGCAAAGAGAAGGTGCTGTTTGCAAGTCAAACAAAATTGTAAATTACAATCGCCTTTTGAATGATCAACTTTGTATTTGCAACAGATAAGATTTCTGAGAGAAATACCACGGGATCTGTTCGATAAATGTTGCATTTGATCGTGATTTGTAAAATGATAGGAACGCATGCATTCACTCTAAGGAATTGAGGCTATACATTTTCTAGGTTTCGCTTCTAATATAAGGGCGTTATTTGAATGCTGCATCATAATATATTGTAAACATTGCTGGATAAGACGGATGAAATGGGCATAGCTAAAGGTGTAAGCGCCAAATGTATGTTAACGATATTCTAATGAAACTACACCATGTGGACATACAAATGTATGTTCACATTGACGCTAACCCTACATTATATATATATATATATATATATATATATATATATATATACTAGCAGGGGTGCCCGGCGTTGCTTGGGTGTTTGGAGGTGTATGCTGTGCAAAAAAAAGCAAAAAAAACAAAAAAAAATGGTTAATTTTTTAAAACTTTGACCCTCATTATGACCCCTTAAAATTTATTGTTTCGGGCTCAAATCACTTTATTAAGTTAGATCCATGTTCAAGGAACCTATATCTAAAATTTCAAGTGTCTAGACCCAAAATTGTCGGAGGAGTTTGGTAGAGTTCCTAAAGGTCATATCGTTGAAATTTTACCCCTTAACAGCCAAATTTCTGGCTGACACCCGTCACATCGATTTTCCCAGATCTCAGTACCCGGTATTTAAAATTTCGAGTCTATAGACTAAAAATTGACAGAGTTATTGCGTAGGGAAATGTACACAGACAGACTAACACACAGACAGACAGACAGACTCGTTCACTTATATATATATTTATATATATATATATGCAATCTATCTATCTATCTATCCATGCATAGATAACTGCGCCATTTAATCGCATTAATTAATATACGAAAGTATAAATTCATGCGTAAACATGACGTATTTACAACAACAGTGCTCAATACATAGGTAGAGCTAGATATTAAGTTTACAAAATTGATATTGCAATTAAGCTACACAGAATATTCTGCGTTTTATCGTCGCTAGGATTCGTCAGGCTTATGCGAAGGGGTGTGCTTATATCACGTTTTTAAATACGCACATTCTATTGAGTTTTTAGTTAGTAAATCAGCTTCTTAGTTTTTACTGTGCCCTTCCTAATCAGCCAATGGACAGTCACTTAAAGGACATAGGTCCATTTTACCTAGGGTTTAACCCTTCCTTTGTTAGTGTGGTTATTTTTTTTCGGGAAGCGTAGATATCTAGTGAGCTGACCTATTTTAAACCTAGTTGTACTTAAATGTGAGTTTTTTTAATGCTAGTTGTATATATATATATATATATATATATATATATATATATATATATATATGATAATTAATGTATATATATATGTTTATTTTATTTATTTTCTATTGTTATTGTTTATTTAAATATTATTTTGTATCGCTATCCTAGAGTAAAGCTAACCTTGTGTACACAATTGTTCGCTATTTCTCTCCCACATTTTAATAGTGTTTAACTGATAGGATAGCAAATTTTTCATGACCATAATCTACAGTGATCGTCTAGGTGTCTACATGTATTTGCTTCTCTTACTATCTTCCATTCGGTTACGGCGAACTTCCGTTTCCATCGAGTTCCTAGTATTGGTTTACTACTGTTGTTTTCATTGGTGTTTTCTTTTTTGTGAACGAACCTGTGTGGTCATATCTAAGGAAGTCATACCTTCGTAATATTTCTTGCTATTGGGGTTTTCTTTCGCCGTCGGCTTGAAAATCAACACCAAAGTGTAACTGGATGTACTGAAGAGTGTGGCGATCCCTTGGTGCAATAAGATGGTCGCTGGTTGAACCTTAGTGTGACATAAGGACTCTGCGCCGGCCCACGTCCAAAGAGTCTTAGAAATGGTTTCAGAAGAATTGCCTCGACTTTGTGCACGTCTCTCGTTGACCCGTTCCCCCTGCGACATGAGTCTCATGAACTACTTCATTTGGTCATACGTTGAGAACATATCAAAGATGACCCTCTACAACAACAGAACGAACCTGAGTATTTCCCGCATTCCGCCGTTAGTGGTGTAAAACGACTGCTCCCAGTTCCGGACTGTCAAGGCGACTATTTTGTATCGAGGCGGTTATTTAGGCTAAAGGTAGCTATATTAAATATATGTCAGCTCTATTACATAAAGGTTTCTATCACTTAAATACATTTTAATCGCCAATAATTTCTATGAAATATGTAATTCTTGTAATGTGCACTTATATAAGAGAAATGTGATAATTTATATATATATATATATATATATATATATATATATATATATATATATATATATATATATATATAGGTAGATAGATAGAGAGACGGAGAGATATAGAGAAAGAGAGACAGATGTTTGTACATGTATATTTATTTTCAGTATTATTGTGACAACACTCCTTAAATTACAATTGATTATTTGCCTTGGGTAGATCTTATTTTTATATTGTCTATTTATGTGCATATTACATAGATAGCTCCCTATTTTACTAATCAAACACTTTACTGTTTCCCGTCTTTGTATAGGGCCTGAACTTATAGTCAAGAAATATAGCTTGTTTTATGGTTAACATATGGTGAATATGTCCATAATTATGATAGCCGTTCTCTAATGCTCATGGAAAATATCGAACACAGAAAAGTGTTCCAAAAAAAAATATATATATATATATAGTTTTTATTGTAAAATCCAGACATGTAAGAACAATATGGAAATAGAACTAGACCTATCTTGGCCTCGAGGACACCTGTTTTCTGACGAGGACTTTCTGAATGGTGAGTTGTGAACCCAAGTCGTGTGAACATAATTTCATTTTGGTCTCAGATTGTTAAAATATGGTAATATTGTGGAAGTGCACCCCCGCAAATGTATCTGGGCTTTCCACAGATGCGTGGCTGGCTTTGATTGGTTCAGCAGATCGCCAGACCCCAATCCGTGATCTTACTATAGAAAGCCAATAACAGAATCAGACAAATTTTGCGCCGAAATCTCAGAATAGACAGCTTCTAACGCCTGACGACCCCCTCTCCGCCTTCCTGGTCGGCATACAGTGAATAAGAAGGGAAATTTGTGAATCTTGAAATGTTTCAGTAACTGAACGTCGTGCATACGTAAAAAGATCTGTAACTTTTGTGAATTTAACTTTTAGTAGAAAGAAACCTATTTCGTCGATCTTTCTTTTCGGCGCATGCAAATCTTATTTTTCTTTTCAGTAGAATTCTACACAGAGGCGTTGAGAATTCAATGTAGATGTCTCCCGGCAGATTTGACCTCATGAGCCACAGTTTCCGAAGAAGTTAGAGGTAAGTTAACCGGAGCGACCACATACTTGCCTTTCCACGAGTAGAGAGTTAAACATACAGCCCGATTTTATGTGGGGGAAAAGAAGCTCTAAAAATGTGCACTCTGGTCAGTCACAAAAAATGTATCAGTCAGTAAGGATTTCTCCTATATTAACCGATACCAATGTTTAATGCAGAACTTGAAGAACAGAAATTTAACTTAGCTAGGATCTTCTTTTACCATAATATCGCATTCACACTTTCGTACTTGGGGGCGTCCTACTTAGCACTCAAATTATTAAACATTTTTATTAACGGGTAAAAACAACAACTAAAAAGATAACAATAAAGTAATATAATAATTCATGTGTGTTGAGGGTAGGAAAAATGCAAGCAGTTGTAAGAAGAGAACTCCCAACCCCGTCTAGTTGATAGACCGCTTGTTCCACTTCTGTTTGTAAACGAACCTGAGCTCTTGCGGGCCAGTCCCTAAGTGGAGATGCTCTTTAGACGGGACGAAATGAAGAAAATAAACGGGGGGGGGTGTAAAGGATGGCGGGTTAGTGATTGATTTATTTATCTCCAATCTGGGTGAAATTAGAGGCAGGTGTGAAAAGGAAAAAACAAACAGATAGAAGGGGGTGAAAATCTTGGAGGCTTCCTAATCGGGGGGATGGATCATTCACTCGGCTTGCTAAGAGGCTAAAGATAAAGTTACACTTGGTGGAACTGCGCGCTCGAGACCTAGGTGGGGAACACGTATTCAAATGTTGCTCCTTTTCGTACACACAAACTTGCTACATGTATCCGTCTTTTGTCAAATGGCGCGCGATACAGCCTTCTTCTATCACCTCTGATCTTCAACCGTAGATGGTGTTTAAATAAAGCGATCAGATCCTGATCAAAAAACGACGACACCCTCCCCGACCACCTTGTGAGGCGACATCCAAATCGCTATTCTCGCCACAGCCAGGATCGTAATGTAGACCATTAGTTTTGGCCTGTCTCACGGCGGCCTCACGTTGTCAACAACATTGGATACGGTAATCGGGCGAGGAATCTCGGTGTGGATGCGAGCCGTCACCTCACTGACATACGACCAGTACCGGCGAAGTTCGCGGCAATCGAAGAAAGCGTGATCAGTCGTTTCTTTGGCCGTGTTTCCGCAACGGGGACAAGTAGGCGACTCAAAAGCTTGGAACTGCATTGCATGTTGTTGAGTGGAAGTGCATTTTGGACCAATCTCCAGTTCATAGAGAATTTCGAATTGTTCAGATGACGCAAACGTGGCGACCAACTCCACGCGGAGTGGATCTAACTCTGCTCCCAACCGAAACGCGCGCATAGTGGGTCGTCGCGCCCTGCCTCACAGGATCCCTGTGGAGTTCCCTTCGGGTAGCAGTCACAATGTCGCTGGACTTTGGTAGTTGTTTTAACGGGGCTCGGCACTCTTTTAGGAAGACAGATTCTCCCCGCAGCCTGCGACGGCTCTCGATAGAACGGTCGCGAATGAGGTCGGGAAAGGCAGCAGTAACCGCGGGTTGCCACTCTTGATCTTGTTGCATATAGTGATTCAGGAAGGCAACATTTTCAGCGTCTCGGTGACATTTCAAGCATTCCCAAATCTCCCCACACGGATGTTGAATACAGACCTGTCTACTCACCCAGTGTCTTCCTATGCTCCAAAGGAGCGAAGACAACAATTCGACAAGAGTTTTAGGTTTTATGCAGGGGAAGTACGGCCAGTTGGTAAAGGATGAGGGGAAAGACGTATGGTGCTCACGCCTCACCTGAACCCTTTACGAAACTTTCCTAGGAAGTGACAAGTTGACGGCAGCTTCCACCTTTGATCTTACCTTCGACCAATTTTTATCAAGCTAGAGACCCGGTCTGAACCACACGCCGAGGATCCGAACCGGGCCATCCGTCCAGGTAAAGGCCGCCGGGAAATTTGCGTTGGCACTCCAGGTTCCCACCCGCAGTCCGACCGACTTGATGCAGTTTACCTTGGCTCCTGTAATTCTTTCCTTCCAAGCGACCGCTCCTAACACAATCTCGGTGTCTCGGAAGCTCGACGCAAAGACCGTGACGTCATCGGCGAACGCGGATACATTGCGCCAGAGCCACCAGTTACAGAAATTACGCGCAACCCCGAATTGGGCTCCCAAGTCTCAGCATGCACAGCAAAGGCTCCAACGCCAGGACTTCGAGCAGGGGGGGGGCAGCGGACCACCCAGACGAACCGGCCGAGAGATAACACATTGTTTTGAGTTCTTTCCGCTGACTTGCCCGACAGCCGTGGCTGTCGATACATCAGAGATCCACTTGCAGATATTTGGGTTAATACCGGCGGCCTCCAAGACAGATGCCAGGAAGCGATGGTGGACCCTATCGAACGCATTTGGCTGATCTAAATTGATCAGCGCGGCGTGTGTGTCGTCTTCTATGTCTCCTCTAGGATCGTGCAGATCAGGTGCAAGTTCTTCTGACTCGATCTACTCTTAACAGCGTAGTTCTGCCTCGGCCCAATCAAGTCGCTAATACACACGTTTGTCCTGCTGCGAAGAACAAGAACAAAAAGATTCATATTTGTAATTTGAGCGGGAAGAATAAAGTAATATTTAGCAAGTGTGTGAGTTTTTATAAACAGATTAAGAAACTGTTCAATGAAATGATGGTGACGAAGAATCTACAACAGAATTCATAGCTAAATTATAAGAAATCTTCTTGGAATCTACGGCGTGACGCAGACACTGAATATTATTATAACCCCAGAGACGGTTGTAACTGTAAAATTGAATTTGTAATAGAAAACGTCAGTTAAGCCATATTCAGAAAAAGATCCACATCAGAAAATGATAAAAAATGGGAATACGAATAGTTCTTATGGCGAAACTAGTATGAGTAGAAGAAGCGAGTGTGTTATTACCTGTACGATTTGTGGCACAGCAAACCCTATCAATTGGTTCTCTTGATAGGGTATCTAGGACAACGGATACGACTTTTCATACTCTCATTAAGAATCGAAGGCCGAGAAAAAGAAAAAAAAATGTCGCTACCAGATGTAGTGTTCAAGAACGGAGCCCAAATGCCAATTCTGATATGATTTAAAAGAAATTTAAATCGTGGTATATAAATAAGCGAAAGTTTTATTCAAATGCTGTAAGGTTTACAAAAGTATTTAAACACGTAGATGAACTACAAAAGAATGATGCACACATAAGGAGAGATAATTGATATTCGTATTTATTCCGTAAGTTTAACCCCAAAGAACAACCCATCAAATTTCTCTGCATATGCATTTCACACATACTGACCTACACGTTTTTTACCTTCAACGACTAATTATGTATAATTTTTTAATTAAATTATATTGCCCTAGCCCTATTAATGTATATTGTATCTTTAACTTCAGATGGTTCCTCGATAACGATGTTGAGAAGTACAGCACGGGGTCAACTGGCATTACAACTTGAATATTTTCGCGGAGAAATATATACTTATAAATATAAATATACATATATATATATATATATATATATATATATATATATATATATATATATATATATATATACATTAATTACATTTCACCCCAAACAAGGCACATTGCCACTTTAGTGTAGGGGGCTACTATCAGGGGCAAGATGTCAGTGCACGTTACACTTGAACTTCTGCATGCCAGTACAGTTGTGGAAGGAGGGACCTTGAATTGAATTCCAGAGTCTAGCGGGTCTGGAGAAGAAACTACTGGAGTAGAAATATCTTTTACATCTAGGGATTACTACTGTGTGGGGGTTGGATTTAGCTGCCTGTCGGGTTTGTCGAGAGTGTCTACGTCGTGGGGGCACAAGTGTCTGCAGTTCGCCAGAGAATTCACCATTAAAATATATGCAGAACAGGTAGAGGGATGCAACAGTTCGTCGATGGGACAGAGGCTGAAACTTAAATGCCATTTCAGGACCTTTCAGATCGGCGACTCCCTTTTAAAACTTGTCTAGGAGCAAGAGACTAGTAGCAGACCAGACCAAATGTGACAACAATACTCTATACATGGGCGAATGGGGGCCTTATAGAGGTATAGGATACTTTCGGGTGTTAGTAGTTTTCTAGCACGGTAGAGAGAGCCCTGGCAATGTTTTCAATGTAATTGTTCCACTCATGTTTCCTGTGAACGTTAGGCCAAGCAGTTTGAAAGATGTACATTCAGATAAAGAGTCACTGGCCATTGATATTGGTGACAGAGAAGGTGTCTTGTAATTATTGAAGGAAACCAGTTTAGTTTTGGCAGCATTGGATGTGACCGTCCATTTTGTCCCCATTTCACTACAGATTGGATGTCATGTCATTTCTTTAGATATGTGTTCATTTGTTTTCCTGTAATTCTTGTTATAGAGTGTGGTGTTATCAGCATATATACCCATTTCAGGGACAATTTTGTCGGGGAGGTCATTAATGAATATAAGGAACAATAGGGGTCCAAGGATAACCCCGCTGAAGCACTCCTGCATTCATATCATTGTTTAGATGTACGACCGTCGAGGATAACCTGGATTTTTCTATTATCTAAGAAGGATTACATTGTGTTAAGTATTATACCAGTGATACCGTATGATCCAATTTTCCTGAGAAGACCCTCATACTGTACCCTGTCAAAAGGCTTAGATATATCTAGAGCTACCGCTCTGCCCTCCACCGCTTTGTCCAGTGAATGGGATATACTTTTAGAGATTACAGTGAGGGTGTCTGCTGTGAAAGTGGCTTGTCTAAATCCATATTGTTTGTCAGTCAGAAGTTTAGCATCTTTAAGGTGATGGACTAGAGCATGGTTAATTAAGGTCTGAAATATTTTGGCAAAAAGTGGGAGGAGGCTAATGGGGCGATAATTTGAGGGGTCAGTTCCTTCACCAGAATTCTTGAATACTGGTCGCACAGAAGCAGTTTTCGAACAGCTCGGAAAGCAGTATTCATTAAGGCATTTGTTATAGAGTTTGGAGAGAACTGGAACTATTCGGTTGAGCACTTTTTTAATAGCACAGCTGGGATGAGATCGGATCCACATGTGTTTGAAGTGTCAATGATAACATGCACCTGAGCAGGGGTGATTTTAAGATAGTCTAGCGTGGCGTCTGTCCGCAAAGTCAGGCAGGCGGTGGTTGGAAGGGTCCATTGTGGAGTTTCAGGCTATCCGATTGGCACCATATTAGCCTTCTCGGTTGCTGAACAAACAACCTCATGATTGTTGGTCGTATATGCAGAAAAGAACCCCTAACGTAATAAAAAAATACCCTGACATCATATTTTGTAAAAAAATCAAAGTGTTCGAGCTCGTGGCGGCATGAAATATAATAATGTATTCTGTTTGTTTGAAAACGCGGAACATACACAAATGTTGCTGAAAGCATTTTGACAGTAAAAGTAGGTCTGATATATTCAGGCGTTTGTATTTGTTTAGCTTGTTTTATATATTTAAAAATGTGTTTTTGATCTGAGAGAATCAGTGCAGATAGTGTATGGTTAACGCGTATAGTGAATATTGAAATAACAGAAAACTGACAGGTTATAATAATAATAATAATAATAATAATAATAATAATAATAACAATACTATTATTATTAGTGATAATAATATTAAGAATGAGAATAATATTAGTAATAATAAACAAAATAAATGTAAATTCACACAATGTATAAACAAACACAAGTTCGATGAATACCAATACAAAGAAGCAAGTAGTAATTAAATTTTAAACATGCATCTAATATTCTAATATATATATATATATATATATATATATATATATATATATATATATATATATATATATATATATTATATACATATTTATCCATCTATCTATATATATATCCCTCTCTCTCACACTCTCTCTCTCTATCTCCATATATATATATATATATATATATATATATATATATATATATATATATATATATAATCAAGAAAAATAAGGCAAGCGATGGAGCGCTTGGTTTTACTTGGTCGTAAAAATCGCTTGAATATGATATTTTAATTTGATCAGATTGTGTATATTTTATTGTAACATAGTAGTTTTAAATGTAAGAAAAGTATTTAGGATTCATCAGCAATTCGAATCCGAAAGCAAAACCGTTGAATTTAAAGCTAGTTACATTACTAACGTGAAACTGTACCAACGTTACACGCATCGAAGCTTATAAAAAATACATTGACATTCTTATATAAAATGGATAACATATTTGTATTTAAATTTTGACCTTGTTTAGCCTCTTAAGAATTATTTTAATCGGTTTAAAAACAATAAACCTACTGTCCATTAAAAATACAACCATTGGTGTCCTTTAGCGCCGCTCTGCGACCTTTAATTTCAGAAGAGATAACATTAGAATATATGGAGACACATCGACAAACATAGTGAGTGTTATGAATTAGATTTTTTTATTGCATGAAGAAACCTATTTCATGTTTTCCTTACAAACAATGCAGAAAATTATAATTATACCCTTGTGCTTGGTCTTTTTTTTAAGCCTGTAAAAATGGTTATGAGTTAATTTGAAGCTGAGAACAAATGGTCAGGCATGTTAGAACATGAGTACGGTTAGATTATTTAGGAGGAGGACTCAATAAAAAAAGCAGATAAGATTGGAAGGTGGCAATGTTATAGTTAGCCGGGACGCTTATAGGAGGTATACAGTTATCACATAAAATTTCTAAGGAAGAAATTCGTCTCATGGAATTTTTTTAATTATTTTTAGGCAGAAAAAGAGAGTGAGGAAAATTTTTGTCGGTCCATATGGCTACCCGAGTAGTTATTGCGACAGTTTTACATAGAAAGATAATAGACCGGAGTTCAGATAAGTAGCTACATTAATATAATTATATAGTAAAAAAAAAACTTCATTTTTGATGTAGTATTTCAACGTCCTAAAATATGCGATGATCAAATGAACTTATACTTAAGTAAACGAATATAAGTTGTTTTCTGCAACCGATTAATAACGTAAATTTATCGCAGGTTTCTTTTTAGCATGTACAATTTCAGCGTCTTAAAATATGCGAGGATTAGCTTTTTTTAGCGTATACGGACAGCGTCTCAAATTATGAAATGATAAAATAAACTGATCTCATAGAACACGATAAAAGGTGCTATATCCACTCATTTATTAACTTTCATTTAACAGTAAGTGATATGGTACGGTTCTTAACATTACGACCCAGCAATAGTTACTGCATACCAAAGTATTTACGAAATAAGCAGTGTCAACTATTTCTTTTGAATCAAACTGTACATGTTATGGTAGTGATTTTAAACATTTGTCTTAAGCATTAAAAAAAAGTAGTCCCGTTTATTTTTTACCTTTTATGTTTGGAATTTATTAAAAAATAATGTCCGAAATTATGAGATGAAAATATAAAAGAATCTCTGAATGATAGATAATTATATTAGTCCCCTACATCAAAATCTCACTTAGATTATCAAGAAAAATATATTTTCGATATTAAAGCGTCTTCTAAAGCCTTACACTGTCATATCGTTTTGTTTTACTGTGCTTTGTTTTTTTTCGGAAGGCCTTAGAGTTCTATTTTATTGTCTTTTTTTTTATATTGTAATAAGACGGTAGTAGAGGATTTGTTTGTTGGCGAACTAACAGATCTAAAAAACTATTTCCTATTATAGAGAACACATTTATGGACTCAAAAGCTGAATAACATCCGGAAAATTTCTCATTTCTTTTATATTTTGATTTAGTTTTTATCTGACAACATTGGCGCCATTTTTTTTTATTCTTTTGCCTGTCAAATGATTTACGTTGCAACAGTTTCATTACATTGCCTACAAAATGACACACCTGTATAGATTGGTCCTTTTTATATAATTGTTTTAGGTCTCTTTTAAGGACTTATGTCAATACTACTCAGACATTAACTTTTTTATGAGGTATTTTTTACTTTATCCCATCTACACAGTTTTCTATTAACTGACGGAAACCTTAAGTTTAAGACAATACTGAATAAAACGATATATTTTAACTTTAGTAGATTTCGAGAAATATTGATATGCAGTATAGACTATAATTCACTGCTCTTCACACGTGCAATAAACAAGTATACATTTCTTTCCACGAAAATGCTAACACCCCACACATTTTAGTTTATAGTCTTTGCGATGCTGACCATATGTGTCAAATCAAACTTGGAAAAATACTGAGATAGCCCCCCTCATAAAATTTTGTGTATATTTCGAAAGCCGTCCTTTCCATGGAGAGGTTTCGCCTGTCTGTTCCATACGAGTATCAAAACACAAGGAGGTTCGGGGTTCAATTCCGAAGGTGTTTTTAACATCAGAACGTTTTAACATCAGATCATTGGGGATTGCATACCAACAAAAACCGTAGTTTGATTTTTACAAGCCATAGTATGCATCCACAGGGTATGCCGGTAACCGGGTTCTGCTAGTATATATATATATATATATATATATATATATATATATATATATATATATATATATATATATATATATATATATATATATATATATGTGTGTGTATATATATATATATATATTTATGTAAAGGTTATGAGGGTTTTTTTAAAGCATGAAAAACGATGTTAATTTTTGTATTTAATATTTTTATTGTTATTTTTTATATTCAAGCGGACCTCTGGTCAAAAAAAGTATCGAAATGTAAAAGAAAAAAAAACACCGTTGAAAGAGCTGGAGAGTAGTCGCGTGGACAGCGTTCATTCCTAGCAATCATGTTCGAAAAAGATCACGTGAATCATTTTAGCCGTTTGTGGAAGACGATTGCGTTTTATTAGTATTTTTAATGCTGCAAAGTAAAAGAGTTTAATAAAAACGGCAAAAATGGAACTCACTTGATTTCAATATGTATAATGGAATAGAAATGAAATTGTTAAACGGTAAAAATAATGCAATTATTAGTTATGAAAATTAATAATAATAATAATAATAATAATAATAATAATAATAATAATAATAAAACTACTGAAGAGGGCAGAGGTAGAAACAATGTCGGCTTTTTTAATGGTTAGTAAATTCCGTCTATCCCTCAATAAAGATGGGACGAACATAGATAAAAAAATAAATAATTAAATAATAATAATAATAATAATAATAATAATAATAATAATAATAGTTAATAAATAAATGAGAATACAAATAGTCTCGGTCCTGAAGGAAAATTGTCTTAGTCTCAAAGGAATGCTCATACACAGACCGAGGATAATATCAGAGCAGGTACTTAAATATATGTGCTTTTGGCTCGAAAGCTACTCTGTGTGTATTAATAATTATGACAATATTTATAAATTGATAATAATAATAATAATAATAATAATAATAATAATAATAGTAATAATAATAGTAATAATAATAATAGTAATAATAATAATAATATTTATATGTAAACCATAGATTAATAGTAGCTTTTGCATAAAGAACATGCATATGGGTGCAGGTATATTTATGCATGCACAATCAGCAACCAAATATATGCATACATACCAATACATAATCATATTCAATTACCAAATGTATATAATATATGCGCCCTCATACATATAATGCATATATAATTTACAATATGCATAAACAGATATGCACGCATGTACACGCATACACGCATATATATCCATACACATGTATATGCATACAATGACATGTACAGGCTCAGGAATGCATACGTGCACACATATGCATATACATATGCACACATACTCATATGCGCTCATGTACACACGCACCATATATACACATGAGCATATAGATGTGAATATATATATATATATATATATATACATATACATACATAGAGAATATACAAATACACATCAATACACATATATGCATATACATACATATACAAATATATAAGCATAAAACAAAACACAAGAGCATGTAAGGTAGCACAAAGATGTTCACGTCAACATATTTACGCATTACATGGACAACAACATACAGACACACACACACACGCATATATATATATACATATATAAACAATACGAAACCATATATGTACAGATATATGTATGCACCTCCCCATATAAACACATGCATATTTATATAGTCAAACACAAATATCAATTACTATTTGAAGACATGTATAAAATAAAGTGAGTGAATGAGTAGGGATATGACGTTCATGATGTAAACACACATATATATATATATATATATATATATATATATATATATATAAATGGTGTATATATAGAAAATGGTGCAGAAAGAAGGTTAGGTATAACGACAATAAAAGTAGTAATAATAATAATAATAATAATAATAATAATAATAATAATAATAATAATAACAGTAATAATAATAAAAATAATAATGGAGATAAATAAAGTAATAATAAGAATAACAAGAGAATGATGCATGCGTTAGATATAACACAAAAAGATGTAATATACATATTGAAATCAATATAGAACAAAAACTAGTTAATACATACGTATAAGTATATATGCATGAGTATATATATATATATGTATATAATACCCTAAAAATTATATATATATATATATATATATATATATATATATATATATATATATATATATATTCCCCAAACCTAAGAGCAACAAATTTAACTGTGATATTTAATAACATTTAGTTTAATATCCAATCCGATCCAACTCATAGTAGAACCCATTTATTTACGGATCCACACCAAAAAATAATAAAGGTATTGTTAAACCGGATTTTACTGCTCTGGCAAAGTTAAATTAAACCGGATTTTACTGCTCTGGCAAATATATTGACACGATTTTATCTCACCAGATTAGATAAAATTAATAGGTTCTCTCATATATAATAACCATTATAATAAATAAAACTCTTCATAAACCCTCTCATTTAAATCTATATTAAACTTTAATTCATGGACAACTCGCCTAAAATTAAATTAAATTAATTTTTGTTAATTCCTTTCGTGTGTACTAAATCATTTAACCACTATACTTATCTGATCATCGCATACTTAAATTGCATGCTCTCTGTGTAGTTAAAGATTCTAGAATTTTGCGTATTTTATTTTCATCAATTTGTAACCCACCTCGTATAGACTGTATTGAAAAGTGAGTTGAACCCCCACACAGACGCCTTTATAAAAAAGACCACAGAGTACACATTTTGCATTTAAACCCAGCAAGCGCAAGGTCGCTTTGAATACACTTTGACCGCAACCTAACACTTACCTCGTCTTTGGAAAATCAATATTTTTAATATCCACAATTGGCTTGCTTTGCTAGCCCTTACACACTTTGCTTTTCCTTTTGTTCCCCTTTTTTCATTTTATCTTCTTCATTTTCCTCTTATATTTTCTCCTTCAGCTTTCTTTTTCTTCTTTTTAATGAAATATTATCCTCTTAAAATCAGGACAACCGGCCCATATTGGAAGACCATATTTGTTGTCAGCAAACTAGAAAAAGGCTATTTCTGAATGTTTACAAAATTAAGATTTAGTGAATTCGGGGATTATATTATTCTAAATTTGCATATATGATTTGACGTATAAAGCTCAGGATAGTTATACATCCGTATACATATTGTCATTATTGATGGGATATATCCAATGGAATTGAATATTGATCTACGACTTGATGCAATGTCTCCGCTCCCCGAAAGAACATGTGTTTGTCCTAAATCGCAACACCCACGGATTTTACATTGCGACAAGTGTGCAATCTCGTATGCTCTTCGAATCAGAGAATGGGATCATAAAAGTTACACGATTACCTCTGATTTTCTCATTTGATTTATATTCATACGACCTGGTATACCTATCAGGGAAAATATTGCACTCGCCTGGTATTAGACATACGCTATCTTTTTTCCAGGACTTTAAAACACCATTTAAATTAATTTCCAGTAACGTTTTCAATATGTGTAAGGATAATCAAAATATACGTTAATTAATAGCTGAACATTTTGCAAAAATTGCATTTCATTTCCTCTGATGATAAGCTTCATTATTGAAAATCGATAGGTTAAGGAACTAAATATATTTTTCGACATATATTCCTTTTCAGACAATAAATTCTTCACTGAAACATATATATTTTATGTATATGTTAATCCACAGAATTTTATATATTCAACTTTACCTGTTTGGTAAGGATCGTCCTGAAAATATGCTCTCACTGTAATATCTAATAAGACAACTTGATTCATAATATTTGAATTAGCTCAAACATATATATATATGTATATATTGTATAAGCACTATTCATAATATATATATACTATATATATTACATATTATAATATATATGCATATATATACATACATATTTTACTATATATAGATAGATAAATAAACAGACATATAACCTAGCACTACGCTCACAAGTTTTAACATTAAGTTGTCGCCACGATACTTTTACAACCACAATTGTGCTGTGCGTTCGATAGTGGTTGCCGTATAAAAATGCTTCGTTGATATCAAGAGTTGTTTCAGCAGATTTGGACCTAGCTTGAATATAAAATTGTTAGTATTTTTATTGTTCCTCTAGAGTTATTCGTTACGGAGTGAAAACATATTTGGGTTTAAACGATTGTAATTTAAAAACTACGGAAAACGATAAATGCATTTTACAATAAAGGAATTATAATAAAATCTCATGTTGAAATATGCCATTTAAAACTAAATTTGCAAATTACGGAGGAACATTATTGGGAAATTGATGGTTATAATGGTTGCGAACATGGGTATTTCTGCAAACAAAATACTATTTATGTATGTAATTCTAAGAATAAAAATATAAATGTCTTCTATAAATACCTTACTAACCGTCCACTCTAGTAGTAAATAACTCACCGAACGGTCAACATTAACAACCATAAATACTGTTGGAATTTCAAACATTTTTCAATGCCAGGGTTTCTATACATCATAGTCTAAATATTATAAAACCATGACATGCACAAACGAGCTTATGAAACCAACTTTCAATACAACTTTAAGTGCTTAACAATGGAAATCGAGTTTTTAAAGCTGCTGAAATAAGTATATCTATATAAAACTTTAATTTTCAAATGTATGGATATATATATATATATATATATATATATATATATATATATAGAGAGAGAGAGAGAGAGCGAGAGAGAGAGAGAGAAAGAGTAATTTATAAAATATGTATGGCGATTAAGCTACACTGAATATTCGGCGTTTCATCCACTCCAGGATGCGCGAATTCTGTGGTTGTTTATTGTTTTTATATGGCCCTCTTCTTCTGAGGGGTTTAGTTAGCCAATCAGCTTTCTAGTATCCACCACACCCCTTCCTATCAGCCAATCAGCATTTACTCTAAGATAGCGATACAAAATAGTTTTAAAACTAACAAGAACAATGAAAAATAAACAAATTAATAAAGTAAATAAACATGAATATACATAAACAATCACACATATATGTATGTATATATATGTATATATATATGTGCATATATGTATGTACACATATGTATATTTATATATATAAAAAAGAAGAAAGCAATGTATGCCTTAAACCCCTAACCTTGTTTTAAAACATATCCTTTGTTCGATAAAATGCATGCCCATTGGCTGATAGGAAGGGGCGCGGAGGATACTAGAAAGCTGACTGGCTAACTAAATCCTCAACAGAAGAGGTTCATATAAAAACAATAAACAACCACAGAATTCGCGGATATGCCTGACGAATCCTAGAGGTGATGAAACGCCGAATATTCAGTGTAGCTTAATCGCCATATATATTTTATAAGTTACTAACTTGTTCTACCTGCGTATTGAGCACTTTGGAAGTAAATACTTAAAGTCTATGCATAAATCTATACTTTCGTATATTAATTTTATGTAAGCAAATGAAGTAGTCATATATATATATATATATATATATATATATGTGCGTATATATATATATATATATATATATATATATATATATATATAGTAGCACCAAGAAGCAAGTCTTCAAATGGCAAACACTGCAAATCTAACCTAAATTGAATTTACCTATTTAAACAACATGCATCTCATTTGGTTCGCAATTTATTACTCTGTCATTATACCAGTTCATATTTAGATTTTAATTAACGTATATTCGTGGCAATGCCAGTTTAAAAATAATAAACTTCAAATCGCAATGCAAAAAGAAACTCCGCACAATTGAACATTATCATGTGAATATAAATTTAGTGCGTTAATGCAACGCAAATGCAACAGAAACATAATAAACTAGTTAATATGTAGTAGCATAGACGTTTCCCAACTGGACATCTTGCAAACTTATAGGCATTACATTAATTAGTTGGCGGCAGTATTCTGATATAAAAAAGCATCTTATATTTTTGTCCAAAGTGTTTTCCAGATTATACATATTATCACTGTTTTTTTTTTGTTGTTTGATGTAATCTCATACTTATTTGATAGGAGTGATATCTGGAGGCTGTGAACGCCAAACGAAACACGGTATATCGTGTTGTTAAACTAACAATTTTGGCATTGCCAGCTGTGTGAATGGGTGAATAATCTTGCACGTAAATGAGATTATAATACAAATCTCGGCCAAAGTAGGGGAGAAAATGTTTAGCTAACATATTAATGCACTTGGTCAAATTAATTCAACTTTCAAAGCGAACTATAGACCCGTGAGTTTGGCAATAATAAAGTCCCTGAAACTGGACCTCCAAGAACTGACAGAGTTAAAACTGTGAATCTAGGATTAAATATTGTGTCCTTCTTTCGACGGACGTACTACCTAGCAAATTCACATTGCTTTTGTCGCTGAAATCACTTTCGACCAAGATTAATGGTGATCATCTTTATTGCATCTAACGTCCAAGTAAGGTATTCTGTTCTTTAAAGAAATATTGCATTGTGTCTTTCAACGTAGTATCGAACATTATATTTCCTTATGATGCTCTTAACTGGATAAAGAGAAAATTTGTAATCATTATTACACTCATATTGGATTTGGGATCCGTTTTAAATCCTTTTCTGGAGCTGCTGTTGTATCTCCTATATGAAGTAAAACAAGGGCAGCCAGGTGTACAGGCCTCACAGACCATTCAGGTGGTTTTGTCCTTTTGCACATTTATTCGTAATTTTTTCTCGTCACATTTCTATCTGCGGACGATTTTTCGATTGGATAAAGAAAAAAGTGAACATTAATCAGTTCCTGATGATAATTAAAAGAAAGTAGAAGCATATACTCTAAATGCTACGTTGCATTACCTGGAACTATAACAATTACGATGAAATATGCTGGGTTGCCTATAAGGTTTATATTTTTAGCTGCTTTACGCTCATTTTACTGTGGTGTTTCTTTTTGCTTCTCGATTTGAAGTTTATTAATTGATGTAAACACAACGATTCTTGAATTAAAATTCAAGTGTGAGAGATAGAGAAATAACAGGCAAATCAAATGAGGTGTTTGTTTTTAAACAGTCTTATTCAATTTAGCTTAAATCTGTGTGATTTTTTTGAAGCGCGGTCTTTTTTAGCGTTGCTATATATATATATATATATATATATATATATATATATATATGTATATATAGAGAGAGAAAGAGAGAGAAAGAGAGAGAGTGAGAGAGAAAGAGAGGCATACCTACAGACAGAGAAATAAAAATAAAGAGATAGAAAGACAAACAGAGAGACAGAGTAGTAGAGAGAGAATAAAAAGGAACACACAAAGTTATGTGTCTATAAACGTGTTGTCTTTATTTCGAGACTACCTCAGGATGAATATATATATATATATATATATATATATATGTATATATACATATATATATATATATACATATAATTATATATTTATATATTAGAAGCAATGTTTTTGTAGTAAGACCGAATAAGTTAATGTTATGAATGTTCTAAGACAGTGCCAAAGGTTTGAGGTCTAGGAGTACAGGAAACAAGTATAACAGGCAGAAAAAAGTAGGTTTAGAAATAAAAGCAGGAGGTTGTTTGCGTGCCAGTCGGTTTTCCTCAAACTGTACATTTGACCCTACAAACCACCTCCTTCCTGACTTTTTTCGGGCAGAAACCGCACTATATGACTTGAAAATCCCCCTTATCAGGTGCATGGTATCATTAAAAAAAAATGTATTACTTCCAAAGCAGTTGGTCGCAATCTAACCGGATGTACCATTAAAAAAGCTCAACCTAGGTAGCTCCAGTTCTCTTCAACAACACTCTACAACAAATGCTTTAACGAATCTTGCGGTCCGGACTGCTGAAGAACTGCTTCTGTGGTATCAGTTTTCAAGAATTCTGGCGAAAGAACAGACCAATTAAATTATCTCCCCATTAGCCTCCGCCAGCTTTTTATCAAAATATTTGAGTCCATAATTGACCAAGCCCTTCTTTAACCACCTTACAGATGCGAAACTTTTGACTGCCTAAAAATATTGAGCAACGCAAGCCTGTTCGAAGTAGATATCCTTACTAATCTCCGTGCGTCATACCATTCACTGGACAAAACAGGGCAAGGTAGAGCGGTAGCCTTAGATATATCTAACGCTTTTGCCAGGGTATGGCACGATGATCATACGTTATCAGTGGACGAATACTTAACTTAATGAATTCCATCTTAAGTAAGAGAAACATCCATGTCATCCTCGACGGTCGTACATTTAAACAATATGATATGAATTCAGAAGTACCTTAAGAGTATATCCTTAGAAAATTATTATTCCTAATATTCTTAAATGACGTACCTGATAAAATTGTCTCTGAGATGTATGTATATAGTGATGACACCACGCAATATATTACATGCACGGCGGTAAAACAAATGGACACTTATCTAAAGGAATGGCAGAAACACAAGAGGATAGCCTCCAATCTGGTGTGGAATGAATGTATATAGGGATGTTCAAATCCGATGCTGCGAAGACTAAGCTTTTTATCGTCAACAATTACGAGAAATCTTCCCTATCACTAATAACGATGGTTAAAAACTCATTACCTGAACGTGCTTCCTTTAAACTCCTTAACTTTACGTTGACAGGAAACCTGAGTTGAAAGAGTTACATTGAGAGCATAGTCAATACCGTTGCGAATAAGCTAGGCACTCTATACCGTACTATATAACTTACTAACGCGTGAACGTATCATGTTCATCTATAAAGACACTATTTCCCTGTGTACGGAGTATTGTTGTCACATTTGGGCGGTACATCTGCTACTAGTCTCTCGCTCCTAGACAGGGTGTAAAAGAGAGTCGCCAACCTTATAGATCCTTAACTGTCATCTAAACTTCAGCCCGCCCTCTTCTCGATGAAATATAGCATTCCTTCCCTGGTCTACACGTATTTTAATAGTGAATGCTCTTCTGAAATTCAAACACTTAGCACCTCGACGTTTATACCCCTGACAAAACCGACTCGTAGCTAAATCTCACCCCTACAGAGTAGAGATCCCTAAATGTAAGAGAGCCTTCTACTGCATTAGTTTCTTCCCCAGAACTACTAAATTGCGTAGTTTTCTCTAGGTTTCTTGCTATCCCAACTTTATTGACATGCAGAAGTTCAATAGTAATGTGAACATACATCTCGCTGCCCAACTCTCAACACAGTACACCTGTAGCTTATGTTCCTGCAAGGAACCCCATGCATCAAAGTGGCAATGTGCCTTATTTGGATTGAAAACGGATTAAAAAAGGGTAATTGCTACTAGATTTAAAATCTGTTATCTCAAGAACCAAAGAAAGGAATGTGTTCCAACTCCTTAAGTTACGCGACCTTAAGTCTATTTCTTTACATACTAGAAGCTAGTAAACGTGCACTACCTTTTGTTGTGGCATTGGAGTAAATAACGCGATTATAATCAACAAATCTAGTTCCAAATTTTCTGCACAGAGTTACAGGAAGCGATGAGAAAGCCAAACAGTTTCCTCATATATATTATTCTTTCGTATTTGTAATGTGTTGCGATTTATTGCAATTGAACAAGAACATTATGAAATATAAACTCCACAAGTTATACTGATAAAAATCAAAAAACATTAATCCTTATTTGCAATTTAAATACAACAATTAAACAAATAAATATTTTAGTATATATTTAGAATCTTATAAAAAATGTATATGCTAATACATTTATAAAATAAAAGCTGCTCTTTTATTTAAAAGGAATGATTCTTTCTTTAATTTTAATTCTATATAATAAGTATATGTTAATGAAAGAATATGGATAAAATGATTGAAATAAAAATCAGAAATGAAATTATTGTAACCAATGTAACTACATTTGAAAAACGTATAAAATCGAATCATAATAAAAAGCGAGGCAACGTCCGATAGTGCTCAAAAGATAATAAGGAAGCGCGTTAGCTCGCTATAATCAATAGCGTTGTATCTTTACTTTATTTCACAAATAAATATTTTATTAGAATTATCATAAAGTATATTCAATGCATAATGAATACATGTTCAACAATGTTAATACAAATAAAATATATTGGAAAAAATCATAACCGTATGCTACCGTCAAATGCATTCATTAAAATAAACGAACGGTATTTTATTGTAATACCATGCTCACTGAAATGGATTTTTTTATTATTATTTACTAAACTTGGTTCGGAATTCTATAAAATCATTTTAACGTGAAGTCTCAGAGGGTTATTTCTTAGACTTCATATTCAACATTATTTCAGGAAAATTTACAATTAAACAAATATAATAATATAAAAATATGTTTTCAAAATGATCTCGGTTTTATGTATCGATATAAAATAAAGAGAATATTAATAGAATTTGGTTTTCGACTGTCCCATGAGTTTATTCCTTTTTTTTTTTTTTGCAAATTGGCGTAATTTATGAGATATTTGAAGGCGATATTCTGACAAGCGGCGTATGCACACTATTCGCATTTGTTCGTCTGTATACTGAACACATGCATATACATGTACACCATAACGCTGATGTTCAGTTCTGCAGTGATACAAATGCGGTGTACATTTATTTCTTACCTATTTCTCTTTATGTGGTGACGGTTATCGTTTCCAGGTTGGATATATATATATATATATATATATATATATATATATATATATAGATGTATATATGTATATATATATATAGATGTATATATATATGTATATATATATAAAGATATAATAATCATATATATACATATATATATACGTATATATATATATATATATATATATATATATTAGTATACATATATATACTATTTGTGTATGTATCAACCATACTAATATATATACACACACACACACATATATATATATATATATATATATGTATATATACATGTATATATATACATGTACATTATATATATAATCTATTTGGTTATATATCTACAATACTAAAAATTTATATTATAGTAAATACACATTTTGTGAGTTCAATTCTCCAAGGTTCTGAAACGGCGGAGCCTATTTTTTGCAAATTTAACAGACAACTAATTTATACGCATGGCATTGTTCATAGATATGTTTTGCATAGCAAATCATTTCTACTTACAAGACGCATTTATTATAATCTGAAGCTATAGCCTAGTGTTAGAGCATTCGCCTACATTGTGAATGGTCACTGTCTAAGTCCGGCTTTATCTCAGCATTTTATTTTCATTTTTTTTCTCATTAATGACTTCAATTTACGATCAAAAAGAGGTACTATTTGAAATCATTGCAGACGATATCTATTTTTGAATATTTTAAAACTGATCACTGATCAGAAATTACTTTTACCAGGTCGTTTATCGTTAAGTCCATCGTAATTTCTTTTACCCCATTTCACCCCAAACAAGGCACAGTGCCACTTTTATGTAGGTACTACTATCGGAAACAGAATTTGAATGGATACTATGTAGGGTGTGATCAGTGAAATGCCCGCTTACATTACAGTCTAGACCTGTTTTTTTTTCTTTTCCTTTTATGTTTTCATCTTCTAATTTTGCTTTTTGACCTACTCTTTACATTGGAGACAAGAAAACATTCATGAGAAATACCTGCTTTATACACTTTGGTTCTATTGAACATTATGGTTGAAATATAACACGGCGTTTATGCAGTATTGGTACAAGAAAAAAATGCGATCTTACCCCTACACCAACTATATTTTCAAACACTTCACAACAGTGACCAAAAGGTGTTGAAGCAGCAAGCATCCACATGTAAACGCTTCAATATAGGAATTACCGGCAGTGTAACAAGCAGCCTTTGGTTATAGTAACTCTCTAAAAATATAATAATCTCACCTTCATTTTCGATAACAGTCCTAGCAGTCAGTATATTAAGGAATTATCAAATGGATTACAGTGCTTATCACTAGAATACAGTGACCGACTATTCGGAACAGTAAAACTCATTTAAGAGTAATCTAATAGACGATGTGCCTTAAAACGAAGGATCGTTACAAAGGCATCGTAACCAACGAAATATCGTGGATATAGCCACCTGCTACTGCTAAGCAATACAACACAGTAAAAGCCAATTAATTTCACGTTGGCCACAGCCGCCTTTGCAATTTTTGTGAAACAACAATGGTTATTTCAAGCAATTACCGTAATCCCTCTGTGTTAGAATGTTTTGTCTGTTTTCCCAAATTCGGTCATTTACGAGACTCACATAGGATAATGCAATACAAAGTCTGCGGTGACGGGTTTTCAACGAGGACCTTCTGGATTTGGTCCTGGCGGTATATATATATATATATATATATATATATATATATATATATATATATATATATATATATATATATATATATATAGCTATATATATGTACACACACATATATATATATGTACACACACACACACATATATATATATGTGTGTGTGTGTGTGTGTATGAGGGGCGTGCAATATGTCATGCATCTGGCCCACTTCCTATAGGAGCAACGAAACTTTGCAGAGTTATTAGTCTTTCTCTACATAGGAACCACGCAGAGTTACGTATTTCTCCCATCGTTTGATGCAGCTCTGGAGACCGTTTTTGTAGAATACTCCAAGTTTGTCCTCCAACCACGACCTGACTTCAGAAATCAAGGCTGCATCATCATGGTAAACGCTTTCCTTTCAAAAAAAATCATGGTTGGGAAGAGGTAAAAGTCAGAAGGTGCAAGGTCAGGAGAGTAGGGAGGATGGGAAATGATTTCATAACAACATGCCCGTTCTTCTGATCTGGCGACATGCGAGTTGTGGACCGGCGCGTTGTCCTGCAGGAGAAGGGTACCTTTGCTGATCTTGATTTTGATAGCTTTCCTTAATTTCCTCAAAAGTGAAGCATAATAATCTCCTGTAATTTTGGTACACTTTGCCTGGAAATCTGTCATCACTACTCCATCCTGGTCCCAGAAGACTGTGGGCATTAACTTCCCAGCAGAGGGGTGCACCTTTGCCTTCTTTGGAGGTGGTGAGTCCAATTTTCTACTGCATTAACTGGGTTTTTTTCTCTGGATCATAGTGATGGACCCAGTTTTCCTACTGTATAATCAGTCTTTTGAAAAACTTGGCACATCTCCAAATTGTTCCTCGAGCAATCGACGCGTTCTCGCTTCTGACATGGTATGAACAACCCAGGAATCCATCTGGAAGACACCTTATGCATATGCAAATAGTCATGAATGATAGTTTCCACAGACCCTATAATATTCTTGGGCTATTTAGCGAATAGTAATGCGCCGATCTTCCAAAATGGCAACCACAAGTTGACGGACAGATGATTCACGAATGGCAGAAGGGGGGCGACCAGGTCTGGGAGCTGTTTCTACAGAGTTTGTTTGAATTCACGATACAAGCGTTTTACAGGGTCATATGATGGGACATTATCACCATAAGTTTCTTCCATTTCATCAAAAGTCTCCTGTGGGGGGGGCGTCCTATCAGATGCGAAAACCCGATCACTGCTCAACATTCACCAGATTCCATTTCACACCTGACTCAGTTCAAACACCTGTTAAACACAAACCACAATTAGTTCGGAACTGTAATTTTACCACATAAACGGTAGAGATATAAATCATTGTACAGGCACAATTTCCGAGTTTCAGCTAAATCAGACAATTGGAAATGGGCCATGGTCATTACTTATTACGCACCTCTCGTATATATATATATATATATATATATATATATATATATATATGTATATACATGCATATCACTATAATATACATATACACATATACATATATATATATACATATAAATATATATATATATATATATATATATATATATACATATCTACACACATATGCGTACGCAAACACCCATGCGTAGATCATCGTATAACGATTTGATCACTGTCTGTCTGACGTAATGAACATTTAAATTAAAATGTTTAAAATTCAACGCTATTTCACACGGTTAATGGTAGCCGAATGGATACGGCCTCCGCTAATCGAGCCAGAGATGCCGCGGGGTTCGAATCGTTCGACTGGTAGTAATTGTGACACCCTGCACTGAAGAATCCCGAAAGGATGAAACACTAGTGGCTGTAGGTATTTAATTATTATAGTAAAAAATAATTATATATATATATATATATATATATATATAGCTTATTTATACATAGCTTGTTTATATATATATATATATATATATATATATATATATATATATATAAGTAAAATTTGACAACTTTGAAGTGTCGAATATAATGCTCAAATCATTTTTGTTTAATGATTTTTTTGTTTTTTTTTAAGTCCTATATTTCGCTAATACATAGCCTCATCAGCGCTCCAGTTTCGAGCAGGATTTCTCAATTAAATCTTTCTTTAAAAAAGTGTCTTCAAAAAATTAGTGTCTATCTTTTACTTTAAATCGCGCTCGAAACTGGAGCACTATACACTTGAAATCACCGGACTAACACATAAATTCTCATCTCTTCGCCATAACACCAAAATGAAGAAAAAGAAAAAACAATTCTCGAACCGGACTTTCGACCCACATGAGGCTATGTATTAGCGAAATGTAGGACTTACAAAAAAAAGCAACAAACCAAAATGGTTTTATCATTGTATTCGACACTTCAAAGTTTTCAAAAATTTCTCAATTAAATTTTACTTTAAAAAAAGTGTCTTCAAAAAGTGTGTGACAATCTTTTAATTTATATATATATATATATATATATATATATATATATATATATATATATATATATACCATATGGCACGGTCCGTATGCAGCATAGGTACAAGAGAATGTTGGATATAACTCTACACTAACGATATTTTCAAATACTTCACAATAGCGACAAAATGTTGTTGAGGCAGCTACTAGCCACCCATAAACCTGACAATATCGCAATAACCGACAGTCCAATATCCTATATGAGTCACGTACATTACTGATTTTGGATAAACAGCTTAAAATATTAACAATTAATATATACGTATATATAGATCCATATATATGTATCCATATATAAAAAGGGAGAGAAACAGTGGGAGATAGAGAAGGAGATACATGTTCACTATATATGTATATAGATATGTCTGTTTCAGTATATGTGTACAGTTGTTTGTTTTATTTATTATACATATTTATACAAAAGTTTGCGATATATATATATATATATACACTTTTTTATCTGAAATATATATATATATATATATATATTCATATCGTTAGGTTTGTATCTGAAATATATATATATACATATTTAAAGAATATATATTTATCTACGTTTATACATACTTAAAGAATATACATATATGTATATATATATATATATATATATATGTATATATATATATATATATATGCATACGTTTTTTACTTACATTGAAATATACATAAATATATCGTGCATGTACATTCTTTTTTATTCCTCTATTGATTTCGATATTTGACATGTCTTATTGTTTTGACGTTTCCTTTGTAAACATTAAAAGCAGAGAATACAACTTGAATATTTATAATCATTTCATTTCTTTTCGTATTTTATGTACATATTCATATTTCTTGTCATTGAAAAAATATATATAGAGAGAAATAGTTTAGTGTTTATTAAGACATTTGTGTCGTACATGTACGAACACATTCATGTTATCGTTTAAATATTTGAATTTAAAAGCTTTATGTACTAGGTGCTTATTCGTTGTATGATGGGTATAATTCATTCATCGAAGTAACTTATTTGCGCTATTGTATATCTATTGACAAGAGTAAAATGAGGACTAAAACCATGAAATATTACATCATGAGTACTTTTTTTTTATTTTGGGTAAAATACGTTGCATAGTGTTGATTGTGGAAAATCGGTCATATTTTTTTTAAATATTTTAGCTGAAACAGTAGCGCAAGAAAAACTAAATTTAGTAAATTAAGCTACATTATATTCTCATGAATTTGCTGTAGTTGGCTACACATCTGGAATACGTTACTGGACAAAGTATTGCAAAATACTCCAATAAATATAGAAATTTATGAGAGAAATTATATTTAATTCGTATATACACTTCTTCTGTCAAAGTAAAAGCCGGAGTTGTGGCTGTGTTAATAGACGTTATAACAAGCGATTCTTTTGATCTCTAATGTATGGTGTTGTAGATATTTTATTTTTATTTTTGTTTTATTTACCTTCACTTCCTTTTCTCCCCTCTAATTGGTATATTTTCTTCTCTCTTTTTCCCCTTCTTTTCTCCTACTCTCTCGGTGAATCTGATGCTACTACTTCTTGCTGTGTGTCGCGATATTCAATAAAAGTTAGAAGAAAAAACACACACACACACACAACGGACTGGCAGAAGAAAAGGAAAACGCCAGCGTGGTGTAAGGTTTTTTTGTAAAACGCCAGAGTGGTGTTAGGTTTTTTGAAAACGCCAGAGCGGTGTTGCGACTTTGGAATTACGACAGAGTAAATTTGCGGCCTCTGCTTTACACCGGAGCGGTGTTGCGGCCTTGGAACGAAAACGCCAGAGCGGTGTTGCGACCTTCGAACTAAAGGACCAGAACGGTTTTGCGAACTTTGAAATGCCAAAAGAAAAATAAGAGCCAGTAAAAATTATATTTGTTAAAAGTGTTCTTTATGAACCGCCAGAGGGACTGATTTGGCAGCCCAGCCGAACTATACATTGCATTTCTTTTCCTATTTTTCTTTCTGATAAAATTTATACCGGTTTACCTTGGCATTTTTTTTATTTAATGTGATTAAATTTCTTTAGAACACCTAGTCTCGTGCAACGGGATAAAATTCGTTGAACGTGACGATAAATTTCCCGTTAATGTGAAGCCTGTTTCTTGTCGGACTTAAGAATCCCATAACTAACTGCTTGGGATCAACATGGTGACTACGCTATCTCAGAGAACCTGCATCTTTATATTACTGCTTTACGGCGTGTGACAAAAAATCTCCCTCCCAGCTTAGCGATATTTCTTTTTCTGGGGGGGGGGTCTCGTCCAAATGAGTCTCTGAGTATAGCCGACCTGATTTTTATGAAATACTTGATAACTTCGTGTTTGTGTTCATCAGTTGCGCTACGTATGGTATTGTTTACATTTTAGACACGAACATTCGTTTTTTGTTAGGTTAGTTTTCATGCATTATCATCTGAATCGTTGTTTGCAATATGTATGTATCTTCATTATATTCCCAGTTGAGTAAAAAATGTGTTATAATTCACATGTTTGGAGCGACCATATTCAAATGTTTTTGAAAGCAATTTAAGTACGCATTATACTTTTTGCAAATGTTTGTGATTTCGCCTTTTAATTTTGACTTTTGTTTGTTCATGTAATTAAAAGTGCTAAATAACGATTAGTTTTTAAGTTAGTTAAATAAAACACATGGCTATATTAATTATTGGCATTTGAACATTTAAAATGTTGCTTTAAAAACTATGCATTTTATATGAAATGTGTCTTGATATAGAGAAAGTTTGCCATCACAAGATGATAAATATCACTTTTTGTATTGCGTTTTTGCGTCGGTATATATATATATATATATATATATATATATATATATATATATATATATATATATATATATATATATATATATATATATATACATACAGAATGCAAATTCAGAAATCCCGTAAGTAATTAAACCTGACCGGATCAAAGAGTATCAGTTCTCTATGGCGGTTTTAATCGAAAAGAATATTCAAGACTTGACTATCTTGTAATTGTGTGCAACAGAAAGTTTATAGCATCGTTTATATATCTTCATTGTTACATTCTATCGTTCACGCAAAATCATTTACAATTGTTTAATTGTGGAGTATTTTATTCACCTATCATCTATATATAAAGCTTGTTGTAGCACGACTGAATTCGAAGTAATAAAATAACAGTATGATGCTATCGGTCTCGCCGCAGGATCATGTTCTTAAGACATAAGCTATAAAAATATATGCAGAGAGAGGAATTCAGCGAATGATATAAATGTTTATTAAAATCAATTAATATTCAAAACATAGCAATCGATTTTAGAAGCCATATCAACAAAATCTGCTTGTTGTGAATATATTAAAAACTTTCCCGTCCAGCCATATATTTTGTGATTACAATACAGCTTATAATAATTTGTACTATTAAGAGATGAACATATTTTTATACTACAAATACAGGGTGACCCAAAAAAGACAAAAGCTTAATGGAGGGCATCGAAAACTTATGCTGTAGAACGGAGAAAAAAAAAGGGCAAACGCCTTAGTGTTTTGATGTAATGTTTTGAATATAATAAACAAGTTATGACCAAAGTTTCATTTCGTTCTTTATTAGTGTTTTACTAAGAAACGGCGCGTAATTAGAGTGGGGGGCGTTTTTATTTGGGGGGGGGTCACCCTGTAGACATAAATACTTGTACACTTTCACATATTACTGTTTGATATTCATCACGTCACATATTTTTGTTGTTTATGTCGCGCTTATTATTTCTATACACACTGAAATATAACGTCTGTTATTTGTCTAGCATTACAATATCATACATGCTCAATGTTTCTGCATTCTTTGTCGATTTCACGTATTGGTGTTCCACAGACGTAGCAAATGTTTCAAACTAATGTTCCTTACCTCGTTACGGACAGAATATATATATATATATATATATATATATATATATATATATATATATATAATGTATATGTATGTGGGTATATGTGTGTGAACCCGTGCGTGTGTGCGTGTATGTACACTAGCAGGTTTGTCGCCCGGCTTTGCCCGTTTTGCCTAGTCGTAAAATATACTTAAATTTTGTATTATGACTTGTTCAAAGTTTGTGTATATTATTATAGAGTCATGATTTCAAAAGTTTTTAAAAAATAGACTTGGGTGCCATTAACTATAAACTGAAACGAAAAGCAACATTTTCGCATTCAAATCCGGTGGCGTCACCACTTTACTACCGTGGCATGCATATGAACTGGTTTAATTTAAAAAAAATAAAATTTTAAATAAACTATGATGAATGTAAAAATGTATAATGATTTTTTTTAAATTGTGATGCATTTTTGATTTGTTAAAACTATTGGAAAAAGTTAAAGGCACATAAAAAAACGATCCACAGAATATATATATAGTTTGATTCACCTTGCGCATGTCTGTGACTTTTAGTTTACAAGAGATAGTTTCAAAATTTTGACACAAACTGATAGAAATACAGACATATAGGTTTTGATATATTCGATTACATATCGGGCCGGATGACTTGTAGTGACAAAATTTGCATTTGATTATTTCTTCATAAACTGAATTAAAGAGAAATACATATAATAGCTGAATGTGACCTTTAACTTAATATATGTAAAATCAAGGTCTACTTTATTTCAGCTTTCGTTTGTTAAACAAGTGTTTTTTTTTTAGTTGGCACAAACAGAAATTAATAAATATGTTTTTCGCACACGTCATTCCTGACTACTTAATTTCTTCATCCTCATTTATAATAAAGTGGGATCTATTTACTTTTTGTGACTATGTACATTGTAAGACAGATATAATACAAAAATGCGTGTTATATTATTATGAAATTGGTATTCCTGAACGCTAAAAATACATTTGTCTGATTAATATGTAAGTATATGTATTTAATTTTAAGAAATGCATTTGTGTTTTGTAGTAGATCGAACAAAAGAAAGTGTCGATATATTTATTTATCTAATTGGAGAGATTTATGAGAGACGAATGTGAAGAATGCTGAAAGACTGTACAAATATGGCAAATTAAGTTTACCGGAAGAGCTGGTCAGCTGATCGGATCTTCATGTATGTTACGTAGATCAGGTTAGCTGACGACCATGGAAAGTTAGACTGTGGACGTTCAGCACAGTAGACAGTTTAACAGGCAGTCCCCATTTCACTGGGGAGAGAGGTGACGTGTCTCAGAATAGCGACTTTGAATAAACCACGCCAGCAAAGATATTTACTTCCCATTCTTCTGCGATCGACACCAGGAAAATGAATAACAACTATATAACACCAATTATCGTGTTTGAGTCAATGTGTTTCGTCCAAATATGTTCAAGCCCTCCCCCCTAGAACAATATACATTCTAGGTGGACAAAATCAACGACGCATGAAGGTATGGCGAAAATACATGTATCACCCTCCTCCCGCATATGAACAATTAAATAGGTATACATAAATAGACAGCAACAATATAAGCTAGGGTAAAAAACAGTGAAGAATCACCAACAATAAGCATTTATTGACACGTACATACATCAGGATGAACACTTCGTCCTAACTACGTATATCTGCATTTAGACGATTATATAACATGCGCTGTTTTGGTGCCTTTTTGGTATACAATAATATAATATTTGTATAATGTAAAAATACATAACATTTACTGAGAATAGCTATGCCAAAGCAGAGATCCAATAGCGAAATTGAAAACAATGAAACCAATATATGTTTAGCGGTTACGTTGGGCGCAACAAGGACGCAGTGTCGTGTATATGTCATCAGATGTAAACGTTATCATGCATGCAAAGTCGTTTACATTTTGTCAATAGCTAATTATTTCCATTTCTGTTCACTCAATTTATCATCTTAAATTTTAAATGATGACGATGTTCACCTTAACTTATCAACCATTTTACTCAACATCAATATAAACTCCAAAAGTTCCTTTATCAAAATGGCTTTAACATTTTCGTGTATGGTAGAGTTTACATTTATTCCGATTTCTTGTCTCTCCAAAACACGTTTTCCTAGTAGATGAAAGCAGCCCTATTTCTCTACAATTAAATATGGACGTACACGTTACCAGTATAAGTCAGATATATATTTGCATAATTGACAATATTTCAGATTACCACCACGAACCATGTTTCCCTTATTAAAATCCTTTCATTCCGACTGCTTGAGAATTATTTTGTCGAGGACAGGATGCCCTGTTTATATAACAAGGATCCTATCCTCCATGTGTTTAATGAACGATCAGCGATTGAAAAGCAGAGGTTGCATAATAAATAGACGAAACACACGATATATGATAGGGAACCAATGTAGATATATTTACACAAATACACATGTGAGGAAATGAATATAGAGATAGTGAAAATAAGATATCGTTTACAAGGGTGTAACGTTACTTGCAATTGTAGTCGTTGGAGACAGATTGACGGCAATGTCAGAAAGCTGGTTGTCTGGCCATGCAAACCAGGAGTGCGATAACGTCACATCTTGACTTGTAAAGAGTCCAGCAGAAGAGAGAGAGAGAGAGAGAGAGAGAGAGAGGTGAGACAGACCTACAGACAGACAGACAGACAGGCAGAGATCTATAAAACAGGAAGTGAGGTGTTTGCCTTTGCCCTCTGGTGGTCAGGAATGTGTCATCAGATTTTAATGGCAATAATCGTGCTTAGCTTAAAAGTTCCGTTTAGTGATAGTGTGTCCGTTTGCGGGGGATTTCAATTCTCACAGTATGTATCCCATAACCGCAATTGACTAACTCTAATATTGACGCCCTGTTTCAGCTAAAACAACATTTATTTTTAAGACATTGCCTCTTTATAATCATAGGATTCATATTTTAAATTCGTATATATTAAAGGAATCATTTGGTGACTGTCGTTGTCAATAAATAGTGGCATGTATTAAAGAAGCGTGATTAAACATATTATCGTAAAATAATTTTATACATGTTTATAACACAAAAAAAAACACGTACAAGTAATCTACTGAAAATAAATCATGTTCTATTCATATAACAATATTTTTTAAAAATCAATCATGTAAAGTTTGCTTAATGATAAATATAAATCCGGTAATCCTTTTTCAGACTACTATTAAACAAACAAAGAATGATTTATTTTTTTTCCAATTCAAATAGCAGGATCTGTTTTTTTTTTAAATTTTTACCTTCACAATTGATAATACTTAAAATTACGCATTGCATTTCTTATTATATAGAACCTTCTAGTAAGATTATATATAAACATCATGTACTGTTTAAAACTGTGAATATTAAAATAGTATACAGAATAGCTGAGGAATAAACACCTGTACATTTTCTTTATTGGTTTCTTAATAGTAATGATCTGTAACGTTATCCACGTTTATTTTATTGTTCATTGAAAGGTAAAAAATCCAAGTAAAAATTCGATTGCCTCTTTTTTCAGCAAAACAGCAGGCAATTATAAGTTCTTTCCAGAGAACACCTTGTCGCGTGTTCAAAAGTCCGTATACACTTTAATGTGCCTAAAAAGAACCCGACTAGTTGAACACGTGGAACTCTGTCTGTGCCCGCTTTCGGGCAAACTGTTAAAGTCGTCTACTTCCATTTTTTTTATATCTTTTTCTTATTTTCGTTTTCCTATTTTCTTTAGTTGTTGTAAATCTAGATATGTTAAACTATGTCTGAATGCATCGTCAGGGATATTTAACCGAACAACATGCACCTCCTCATATATATATATATATATATATATATATATATATATATATATATATATATATATATATATAGAGAGAGAGAGAGAGAGAGAGAGAGGGACAGAAAGAGAGAGCGAGAGAGATTGATAGATAGATAGATAAATTAAAATATATATCTGTGTCTAGATACTTGTATATGTATATATATATATATATATGCATATATATATATTAAACCAATTCTTCACAATGCACACACACACACATACACTCACGCATATATATATATATATATATATATATATATATATATATATATATATATATATATCTGTGTAAAACGACGTTATAATTGCAACTTACTGTAAATGCATATTTCTGTGTAAAATGACGTTATATTTGCAACTTTTTGTCCAATTTGAAGATTTTGTAGTCATATATTTTCTGTTGTGTTGGTGAGTTGATATTTCCATTTCTTCTGTTATGTGCAGTGCAAAATTGATTCATTGAGGTATATAATAATTAAATGAATGATTTTGAGCTACGAAGCATTTTTAATATCAACGTAATTCAAGGAATAAATTGTAAGAATGTACAAAATTTTGAATTTAGAATATAAACTTGTCATTTGTAAATTATACCTATATATGCATATATATATATATATATATATATGAATATATAAATATATATATATGTGTGTGTATTTTAATTGAGGAATTCGATCAAATACTTTTTGTTTTCTCAACATCCTATTCTCGATTGCCATATCAATATTAGATATCGATAGAATTATTCCATCTATTTCAGTTATAATACAACTGACTAGGAATCAGTTACATTAAACAAAATAACTAAAAAGTTGAGTTTAAAAACAACATTAAATACATGAGCAAATTGGATTATTCAGTACTTTTTCTTTATAAAAAATCTGTTTACTTGCACCCCGATTTCAGAAAATATTAATATCCGTACAGATTTTTTTGTATTGTAGTCAGATATCGCCTCCTCCACTTTCTGAACGTATATTACTTCAGCTGCTGATATGTGCCACTACATCTGTTTAATTCAATTTCAACGATGTAATATTATCGGCCAATAGAAGGTGTGTCGATAAGTGCAGTTTTGGGCGGACAATGGCGAATATGTTCGTGGGTTTCCCTGAAGAGCAATTGCACTCTGACCCCATTAATCCATTTGCCTATTTTCGCTATGTGGACGACACATTTTGCCTCTTCAGTAACCAAACAGAGACAAATATTTTTCTTCTTACTTAATAGGATGCACCCCCGTCACAGTACACATATGAAGGAGAGTCTAATTCGTCCATAGCTTTCCTTGATGTATTGGTAACGAAAACACAATCCAATTACCTTACATCAATATACCGCAAACCTACGTTCACCGCACTGTACCCACGTTGGGATAAAGTTTGACCCCCCAAAATGTAAGATAATTTTAATTTTTACCTAACACATCGTACCCTTATGATTTGCTGAAAATAAAAAATTGGTTAAGGAATTTAAAATAATTAATGATACCCTCTCTAAAAGGGGTACCCGTTGGATGTTATTAGGTCAGTTATACAGAGGAAAATAGGCCTTTGTAATTTAAATTAAAACTTTTAATAAATGTCCAGTATGTATGCGTTTACCTTGGCTGGAGACTGTTCACCTTCGGTTGAGAAGGTATTCCCTCGGCAAGCAGAAGGAATGCCTCTTAGGTTTGAGCGTGATTAGTCCGTAGGAGCTTCGAGTAATATAATGTTGCTATATTTCAATCGCTTTCCTTATTTTCGCCATAATAACGTAACGCAATTATTTTTATCTGTAAATAATTTCGATTACAATTCGTGTATTTTCTCTCCAATCCCTCGATACAGCTTGGATAAATCGAGGGCGAAACCGGTCAGCTGGCTCCCCCGGTTTTTTTCTCCTTCACCCCGTTAAATTTATTTTAAACGTTGACATAATTTAAAATTTGTAATCATGAATTTTCGCCTTCCTTTCATGATTTCATTATATAAATGTTGTATCCCTCAAAAAATCATGATATACGAACTTTAGGAGGAAATATCATTGGTTATCGCCGGAGTATCCATAAACTTTTAAAAAAATAAAACTTTTGGTTTGTTTGGTTGACATGTCAAGGTATAATTCACTGTGAGTTCTAAAAAAACATCAAACATCAATGATAAAAAAATAATGCAAACATTTCGGAAGATTTCAAGAGTATTTACTGAAAAAAAACAGCCGGCATTAGTAAACAGAAGACAGGTGTTGTTTCTGCAAGTTGATGCTCGACCACACGTTACAAAACTTCTCCTCGCCAAGATAGCAGAAATAAACTGGGAGATTAGTCGTCACCCACTGTATTCACCAGATTTCTACTTGTTGTAGAGCTTAGATAATATGATGAGGAACAGGGATTTAATATTGCAGATCATGTGAAAATGGAGGTGTATCAATTTTTCCATAGCGCAATCAAATACTTTTTAAAAAAATGGATTTACTAAGCTGCTGAACCGTTCGGAGAAGGTCATAGAATGCGAAGATTAATATTTTAATGAATGAATAAATCGAATACTTAAACTGTGAATATTTAATTTCCTTCAAAAAAATCGGCAAAGGTTTTATGGGCATCTGATATATATATATATATATATATATATATATATATATATATATATATATATACATATATATATATATATATATATATATATATATATATAATAACTATTCAGATAGAGAAACACAAAGTACTTCAAACACAACCTGAAGGCAGAAACGACCCCGAATCCATTGAAAAGGATGCAACTGTCTTTGCGGAATTAATACAGTCTTTACATGGCCGAAGTCTATGACTGGTAATGAGATAAATCCTGGCCGATGGCTGCGAAATATTAAACATATTGAGAGATCATTTAAACCCAAAAAAATTCCTTTATATACTGAATTGACCTCTCTAAAACAAATAGAATCCGAAACAATTACAAATTATTTTAAATGAGCTGAAACGACTGCAATTTTTTTTTAAATATCTGGTGAAGTTATTAGCGACAGTATTTTAATTTCCAGATTCTTAAGGGATTGCCGAGTGATATCAAGCTATTTACTACCTTTATAACCCAGCAAGAAAACCCCATGATTTGTAATCAATTAAAGATAGCACCCAGCAGTTACGAGGAAACTGAAAAAAAAATGATCACAGAAAAAAAAACGCATCTACAAATATAACGAGATTTAAAAATGGACACATAAAAACATCAAAATTAAATTATACCCATGTCGCAAAAGAAAACCGCAACTTTGCATAAAACAATTTGTCTCCTAAGAAAATTACAAACATTATTTGCTATAATTGTGGACGACCTTATCACAAGAGTTTCCAATGTATATACAGGACTTTAAAGCGCGATTCTCTTAAAATGTGGAGAACTCCGTTAGTGAACATAATTCTTGTTTTCATGTACGTTTTACGTTTCAACAAACAATAATAAGTTTCTTCTCGATCGTGGTGCAACGGCACATGTGATTACAGAGGAATCTGATTTCATCTATTTTGATCCTAACTTTAAGCCTCCAAATCATTTTGTAGAACTTGTGACGGCAGTCGAGTAAACGATATCGTTTTGAAAAGACGTGCTGTTAAAATCTCGCTAAGGAACAATGGAGTTGAACTATGTTTCTGTATTTTAGAAAACGCTCTTCGAATCGCGAAATATAAACAAACCGTATTTTATCTACAAGCTGCAAATAAACAAGTTGCAAATATAAACTTTGGCCCCAATTAATTAAAACTGGTGTAGCCGAATGGAACTAAATTCGACAATAAAGAAACTGGAAGACTATATTATTTAAATAGCGTAGTCCCAACGAAAACCGCCTGTCATGATTTACAGACGAATCCTGGACACTGCAATATCTCTGATATCCAAAAGTTTCCGACTGTAGTTGATGGAATGAGAATAAAAACACCATACCCCTTTAACTGCGACGTTTGTATGCAGGGAAAATGGCAAATTATCAAAACAATGTACCAGACAAGAAGGACAAGAAACTCCTATCACTAGTGCATTGTGGCTTAAACGGCCCCGTGGATTGCCAGAGAACATGATAGATATGTGTTGGATTTCGTAGGTGACCATTCATGTTTAATAATGGTTTACTTTTTAAAGTACAAATCTGATACCCTGCTTGCAACTTAAAAATATCTAGCCGACATGGCCCCCTACGGTGACGTAAAGTGTATTCGCTCTGACAACGATGCGACAGTCACTAATAAACACTTTCCAATTTTACTAAATGACTATCGTATCAAGCATGAAAAATTGGCCCTTTGATCGCCACATCCAAAGGGGACTGCGGAAAGAACATGGTGAGCACCATTGAAATGGCAAGGTTTCTACTCATTGAATCCAACCTCCCCAAAAGCCTCTGGACATACACACTTATAGCGGTTGCATATATACGAAACAATGGCTTTTACAAAACACTATTTAAAACTCCATATGGAGCTTTCTGAGGTGGAATGCCATATTTAAGCCGAATGCATGTATTTGGTTCAACTTGTTTCGCATATATTGATAAAAAAGTAAATTAAATATTAAAACCGATAAAGGTATTTTTTGGATACGATAAAAATAGTCCAGCCAATTTACTATTTTTATTTAGAGAAAAATATTTTTTTAAAATTCGATGTGTAAAATTCACAGACATGTTTAATTTTAAGACCCAACCCCGTCATATAAAGAGCATGAAATTATATTTCCTCAAATTAGTAAAACAAATGAAGATAATGAAGATGACGAGGACAAGCGTATCCATGAGTCTGATGATGTTTCAGTCGAAATATACCCCAAAAGAAATAGAAAGTGGCCCGATTTTTTTTTTTGGGGGGGGGCTCGGCAATATAAAAGATTATCAAATCGACTATTGCTATACCAATACGTCAAACTTCAAAGAAGCAATTAATTCCACACATTGTAATGAATGGAAAATAATCATGACAATATAGACGCTTTTACTGAATATATTACCTATACGGTAGTACATATCTCTAGAAATGTAAGCCATTTTGAGTTTCAGATCGATCGCTGTTACATACAAGTCCTGGGAGGTGACTTGTTTGCAGTAGACAATTCCACAAAACAAAATATTCTTACCTTGTCGAAACACGGGAAAAGAAAATGTGAAATTGCTCCAGAAAAGGTTTAATATTTATGAAGCAATTCTGGTTTCTGATTGGTTGGTAGCAGAACGTGAATTAATTTGATTCGTCAGTTCTTAGCAGCATCGTTTATAAAAAGAATCGTCCGAGTGTGTGGGATCATTCCCATTAAAAACATTACTGATTTGATGGGATGTGTCTCCTAGCGGCTTCGGCTACAGGGAGACAGGGTAGTACATGTCAAGGATTCGTCACTTGACACTCAGCCCAACAGGTGAGGGGCCGGGAACCGGCCCACCACCTGTTGGACTGAGGTACACCGCCTGGGTAATACCTAGGAGGTCCACCCTCCCAGTCCTTGCCACCGGGCTTTCCGGTGGGTCAAGTTTATTGCTTGCTGCCTATGGCGCCCTGACCGGGGAATGCCAACGGGGTTACTCAGTCAACTTTTAAAATTGCAGGACTGCCCCTCCTTTAGGGGAGACTGCGGGGTTCCCACTTTCCAGGCATTGTGCCAAATAATGCTGAGGTGGGCAGCATTTAAATAACTACACATTAAAAACATTACTGATTTGATGGGATGTGTCTCCTAGCGGCTTCGGCTACAGGGAGACAGGGTAGTACATGTCAAGGATTCGTCACTTGACACTCAGCCCAACAGGTGAGGGGCCGGGAACCGGCCCACCACCTGTTGGACTGAGGTACACCGCCTGGGTAATACCTAGGAGGTCCACCCTCCCAGTCCTTGCCACCGGGCTTTCCGGTGGGTCAAGTTTATTGCTTGCTGCCTATGGCGCCCTGACCGGGGAATGCCAACGGGGTTACTCAGTCAACTTTTAAAATTGCAGGACTGCCCCTCCTTTAGGGGAGACTGCGGGGTTCCCACTTTCCAGGCATTGTGCCAAATAATGCTGAGGTGGGCAGCATTTAAATAACTACACATTAAAAACATTACTGATTTGATGGGATGTGTCTCCTAGCGGCTTCGGCTACAGGGAGACAGGGTAGTACATGTCAAGGATTCGTCACTTGACACTCAGCCCAACAGGTGAGGGGCCGGGAACCGGCCCACCACCTGTTGGACTGAGGTACACCGCCTGGGTAATACCTAGGAGGTCCACCCTCCCAGTCCTTGCCACCGGGCTTTCCGGTGGGTCAAGTTTATTGCTTGCTGCCTATGGCGCCCTGACCGGGGAATGCCAACGGGGTTACTCAGTCAATTTTTAAAATTGCAGGACTGCCCCTCCTTTAGGGGAGACTGCGGGGTTCCCACTTTCCAGGCATTGTGCCAAATAATGCTGAGGTGGGCAGCATTTAAATAACTACACATTAAAAAGATTACTGATTTGATGGGATGTGTCTCCTAGCGACTTCGGCTGCAAGGAGACATGGTAGTACATGTCAAGGATTCGTTACTTGACATTCAGCTCAACAGGTGAGGGGCCGGGAACCGGCAGCACCTGTTGGACTGAGGTACACCGCCTGGGTAATACCTAGGAGGTCCACCCTCCCAGTCCTTGCCACCGGGCTTTCCGGTGGGTCAAGTTTATTGCTTGCTGCCTATGGCGCCCTGACCGGGGAATGCCAACGGGGTTACTCAGTCAATTTTTAAAATTGCAGGACTGCCCCTCCTTTAGGGGAGACTGCGGGGTTCCCACTTTCCAGGCATTGTGCCAAATAATGCTGAGGTGGGCAGCATTTAAATAACTACCCATTAAAAACATTACTGATTTGATGGGATGTGTCTCCTAGCGACTTCGGCTGCAAGGAGACAGGGTAGTACATGTCAAGGATTCGTTACTTGACATTCAGCTCAACAGGTGAGGGGCCGGGAACCGGCAGCACCTGTTGGACTGAGGTACACCTCCTGGGTAATACCTAGGAGGTCCACCCTCCCAGGCCTTGCCACCGGACTTTCCGGTGGGGCAAGTTTATTGCTTGCTGCCTGAGGCCACCTGACCGGGGAATGACAACGGGGTTACTCAGTCAACTTTTAAAATTGCAGGACTGCCCCTCCTTTAGGGGAGACTGCGGGGTTCCCACTTTCCAGGCATTGTGCCAAATAATGCTGAGGTGGGCAGCATTTAAATAACTACACATTAAAAAGATTACTGATTTGATGGGATGTGTCTCCTAGCGGCTTCGGCTGCAAGGAGACAGGGTAGTACATGTCAAGGACTCGTTACTTGACATTCAGCTCAACAGGTGAGGGGCCGGGAACCGGCAGCACCTGTTGGACTGAGGTGCACCGCCTGGCTGATTCATAGGAGGTCCACCGTCCCAGGCCTTGCCACCGGACTTTCCGGTGGGGCAAGTTTATTGCTTGCTACCTGAGGCGCCCCGACCGGGGAATGCCGACGGCGTTACTAAGACCATTTTTAAAATTGCAGGAGTGTCACTCCTTTAGGGAAGCCTACGGGGTTCCCACTTTCCAGGCCTAGTGTCAAAAAATGCCGATGTGGGCAGCAATTCAATAACTACACAATAAAAACACCAAAATAGTGCCACATCCTCCCTATTTTTGTAATGGGGTGGTCTCTTGTGTTTGTTTTGCTCAAAAATAAATATGTATTTTTATATTCACTTAGACATAACAAAAATTAGAAATCATTTGGATCTTAGAAATTTAGCATTTAAAAAGACGCCATTTTTATTTGTGTTTAAATGTCAATAAGGAAAATTAAAAAGATGTTTTTTAAGCAAAAGTATTAGTTACACATTAGTAGGTTAAAGTGTTAATACAAATAAAATGGATACAGTTTAACGTCTTGTCCAGGACGTTTTTTTTTATATATAGAAATCTATATACTCTGAGCATTACCCCTATGGTTTTCCGCTGATATTCATGCAAACAACTAAGAGCCTTCTAATGAGTGGAACTTCGCTGGTCTGTATTTTTAATATATAGAAATCTATATACATACAGGGCAGTGAAAGAAAAAAAATTATTCAGTCGAATTCTCCAACAAGTTTTGAGAAAAAACGTTGTAGCTTTATCCTTGTCGCGGGTTTCGTAAATACATCAGCGATGTTTTGTTCTGATGATATGTAATTCAAAATAATGGATTCCTTTTTATCTCGTTTTTTTATGAAATAGTATGTTATATTTATATGCTTAGATTTTTGGTTGATTATCGTGTTCTGTGCTAAGACTATACTGGCTTGATTATCACAATTAATTACTACGGGGCTTGTAATCAATTCTGGCTCTAAAATAGTCTTCAGGATATTTTTATGGTAGAGTGCTTCCTGGGTCGTGTGTGTGATCGCGATATATTCTGCTTCATACGTAGAGAGATACAATCTGTTGCTTTTTAGATTTCCATGAAATAATAGGCCCATTTTCTGAGAGTCTGAAACAATATCCAGATACACTCTTGAGATCTTCGTCGTTTGCCCAGTCTTAATCTGAAAAACCTTCTAATTTTAGGGGATTTCTTGATTTTCTAAATACTAACTTCTGTACTTTAGTTCCTTTTAAATAACGTAGGACTTGTTTAGCTCTGTTTAAATCCTTCATTGTCGGTCGTGATAAGTTTTGTGACAGTTTTGTTACTGTATAGCATATGTCGGGCCTGGTTGCAGTCATTAAATATATAAGACTACCTATAATTTCGCGATATTGTGTTTCATTTATTATTTCAGATTCTGTGTGTATATTTTTATTAATATCATTTTCGACCGGTGTAGAGCGTTTCTTGCACTCTCCCATTCAAAATTTTAATAGTATTTTGTCAATGTATCTCAACTGAGTCATCGCAACAAGTCCTTTGCTTTGAGTGAATTCTACCCCCAGAAACCAGGATATTTTGCCAAGATCGGTCATTTTGAATCTTTTACGTAATTTGTTCTTAACATCAGTTAAAATTATGTCACAATTTGATCCGATTAAAATATCATCGACCCACAAAACCAAAATCAGTAGTTTATCGTCTTTGTGTTGGGTATATAAACAGGGGTCTACAGCGCATTGTCTAAATTGTTGTTTAATAATATAATCATGAAAACTGTGTTCCAACACTGAACACTCTGTTATAGACCATATAATGACTTGTTAAGTCGCCACACGCTATTTTTATGTTTCATTATAAATCCCTCTGGAGGGGTAATATAAATTTCACAGTCTATTGGGGCATTCGAATAAGCATTTTACGTCCATTTGATGGATTTTTAGGTCATATTGTGATGCAACTTGCAGTAAAATTCTGATTGTCGTTAGGTGTATGGTCGGTGAAAACGTAGAAAAGTATTCTTTACCGTAAATCTGAGAGTACCCCTTAGCAACAAATCTTGCTTTGTACTGTTCTACGCCTGATGCTGTACTCTTTTTTGTAAAGACCCATCTGGTAGAAATAATATGTTTAACTCTTGGGAGAGGAACTACCGTATAGGTATAATTTCCAGTTAAGGCATCTATTTTTTTTTTCATGTCAATTTTCCATTCATCACACTGTTCTGAATTAATTGCTTCGTTGAAGCTTTTTTGACGCATTTTCCATTGAATAGCAATAGTTGATTTGATAATCTTTTATATTGTCGACCACAAAAAAATCGGGTCGTCTTCTATTTCTTTTAGGATATCTTTCGACTTCATCATCATCATCATCATCATCATCATCATCATAGTGGGCACTCTCGTTTCCGTCATTGTTATTATTTTCGTTTGTTCTAATTATTTGAGGTAATATAATTTCATCTTCATATGACGGGTTTTCGTCTGTAAAATTAAACGTGTCTGTGAATTTTACACACCGGATTCTTTTTATTTTATTTTTTTCGGGGTAAAATATTAAATTAGCTGGACTGTTTTATCGTATCCAAGAAATATACCTCTGTCGGCTTTAATATTCAATGTACTCTTTTTCTCTATATATGCGAAGCAAGTTGAACGAAATATATGCATTCTGCTAAAATTTGTTTTTTTCTTTTACCGCAGAAAGATTCATATGGAGTTTTAGATAGTGTTTTGTTAAAGCACCTGTTGCTTATATAGGCTGCCGCCATAAGTGAATAAGTCCAGGGGTTTTTAGGGATTTTGATTCAATGAGTAGGTATCTTGCCATTTCAAAAAGCGTCCGCCACGCACGTTCAGCAGTCCCACTTTGGTGTAACGATCTAGGAGCTGATGTTTCATGCCTGATATGAAGGGTTATTAGTAAAAGTTCAAAGTCTTTATTGGTGAATTCCGTACTGTGGTCAGAGCGAATACACTTGATTTCACCGCAGGGGACCATGTCGGCTAGTTATTTCTTAGTTTCTAGCAGGGTATCAGATTTGTTCTTTAAAAAGTAAACCATTATTAAACCTGAATAGTCATCTACGAAATTCAACACATATCTATAATGTTCTCTGGCCATTCAAGTCACAACATTATTTTGATAGTTGTCATTTTCCCTTGCGTACAGACGTCGCAGTTGAAGGTTTTTGATGTTTGTATTTGCATTCCACCAACTACAGTCGGCAACTTCTTGATATCAGGAATATTGCAGTGTCCAAGAATTTTATGCCATGTCTGTAGATCATGGCAGGCGGTTTTTGATGGGACTACGCTATTTAAATAATATAGTCTTCCATTTTCTTTAATGTCCACTACAGTTCCTTGTGGTATACCAGTTTTGATTTATTGGGGCTAAAGTTTATATTTGCACCTTGTTTTGTGGCAGCTTGTACAGAAAATATATTTTGTTTAAATTTTGGGATTAGAAGAGCGTTTTCTAGAATACAGAAACACAGTTTACATTTATTGTTCTTTAGCGAGATTTTCGCATTGCCTCTTTTCAAAACGATATCATTGATTCGACTCCCATCAGCTAGTTCTACAAAATGGTTTTTGGCTTAAAGTAGGGATCAAAATTGATAAAATCAGATTCCTTTGTAATCACATGTGCCGTTTCCCAACAATCGACAAGAAAATTATTATTGTTTGTTGAAGCATCAAATGTACACGAAAATAAAAATATATGTTCGCTAACAGAGCTCTCTACATGTTTAATGTAGTCGCCATTTTGAGTCCTGTATCTACATTGGAAACTCTTGTGATTAGGTCATCCACTATTTTAGCAAATATTTTTGTACTTTTCTTAGGAAAAAACTTGCTTTTGGCAAAGTTGCGTTTTTTGTTCCTGGCATTGGTATAATTCGATTTTGGTGTTTTTATGTGTGTATTTTAAAATTTTATTATATTTATGAATTCGTTTTTTTTTCCTGTGATCATTTGTTCAGTTTCTTCCTAACGTCTGAGTGCAAACTTGAATTGGCTAAAATTCATGGGTTTTTCTTTCTGGGTTATCACGGTGGTAAATGGCTGTAAATCACTCGGTAATCCCTTAAGGGCCATGGAAATTAATAGACTGTCACTTATATCTTCACCAGCCATTTTTAAAGAATTTTCCGTTGTCTCGGCTCTTATAATATAATCAGTAATGGTTTCGGCTTCCATTCGTTTTAGTGAGGTCAGTTCAGTGTATAAAGCAATTATTTTGGGTTTTCTTTTCGATAAATAATGCTCTCTTTGCAGCCGTCGTCCAGGGCTTCTCTCATTACCAGTGATAGATGTCGGTCATCTAAACACTATTAATTCTGCAAAGACAGTTGCGTTCTTTTCAATGAATTCGGGGTCGTTTCTGTTTTCAGGTTGTGTTTGTAGTACTTTGTGTAGCTTTTGGATTCGTAGATATCCCAGAAATTTAACTTGCCACAATTCGAATTTTTATTCGGATCCATCGAAATAAAGACGCACACTGGGCGCATAACCTCTAGAAGTGTAAACCATTTACCACCGTGATAACCCAGAAAGAAAAAACCCGTGACTTTTTGCCAATTCAAGGTAGCACTCAGAAATTACGAAGAAACTGAAAAAATGATTACAGGTAATAATGATAAAGGTAAACATGTTATTGCTACAAGATGCGACTTTACAAAAATGACTACAGCATTAGTATAAAGCTAGATTTGTTGCTAAAGGATTCTCTGAGATTGACGGTATTGGAGTTTTTCTACGTTTGCACCGTCCACGAACCTAACGAACGTCAGCATTTTATTGCAAATCGCATCGCAATATGGCATTACTATCCATCAAATAGACGTAAAAATGCTTATTTGAATGCACCAATAGATTTAGAATTTTACATTTCCCCTCCAGCAGGATTTATATTGAAAAAATAAAACTAGCGTGTGGTTACTTAACAAGTCATTGTACGGTCTAAAGCAGAGTGTTTAATGTTGGAATACATTTTATATACCCAGTATAAAGACAATAAACTCCTTATTTTGGTGTTATGGGTCGATGATATCTTAATCGCATCAAATTGTTAAATAATGTTGAAAGATAGTAAGAACAAATTAAGTAAAATATTCAAAATTACCGAGCCTGGCAAAATAATTTGGTTTTGGAGGATAGAATTTCCTTAAAGGAGATGACTTATTATGATGAATCAATCGAAATACATTGACAGACTACTATAAATATTTGGAATGGGATAGTGCAACCCACGCTCTACACGGGTCGAAAATGATATTAATAAAAATATACACACAGAGTCTGAAATATTAGACGATACCTTATACCGAGAAATCTACAGCGGGAATTGAAGGGAGCTATTATTGGGAATAATTGGTGGGGCAATCTTCAGGTTGCCATTATATCCTTTTCTGGCAATTTTAGCAAACGACTCTACCAAGAGTCTAAGGTAGCTAAAGCGACACTAGAGACTGGTTTAAACCGGGTGGTGGAGGAAGGGATAGTGTTAATGTAAAGATAATTAAGGCTCAGCTTGCCTCCCTGGCAGAAAAGGAACACCAAGCTTTAGCGATTAGGGATATGTTAAAAAATGTCCCAGTAGGCATCAGACAAGATTGTTTAATTGCGTATGGTGGAGCTTCAACAAGTGGCCGATCAAGACACCGCGCAAGTCAAATTGCCGGATGGACGAACTGTGAGCACAAACAAAGGAGTTCTGGAGGCGTGTAGGTTGCACATTCAGGAGCTTTTTACCAGGGAACCCGGCTGTCATTGCAAAAGTTCAACACGTATTTGGCTGACTTTCCTCGCTTTTCGGCGACTGAAGCGGCTAGGTGTGAAGGAGGTATAACGAAGGATGAGGTCCTCGAGGCCTTGAAGCTGGTCGGTCTTAACAAATCTCCGGCGATCGATGGTCTGCCTTACGACGTGTATTTGAGGATGTCGCACATCTTTATTCCCTTCTGAGTATTTTTATTTAAGTCATTGTTGAAGAACGGCTCAATCCCCAACCACTTTACCATGAAGCTGTTACGCAAAAAGAAAAATGGTAGGGACGGCTAAGATAATTATCGGGCCTTAACAATGCTTAATGCAGAGTTGAAAATTTGGTCAAGTTTCTTGCTAATCGTCTGCAGCTGGTCCTTGCTGGTCTGATTAGCCTCGGGCAAACTTGTGCGGTGAAAGGCAGGGCAATTCAGGATAATCTGCATTCAATACGCCTGCCACGGTAAAGTACTCTGCCTATGCCGATGACATAACAGTGTTTGTGACAAACAATGCCGAGATTAGTTTTTTCAGCGCAGAAATCAGATCATACTAGACAGTAGCAGGGGCCAAAATTAATTGTGACAAGTCCTGTCGCTTGAGAATTGGTGTATGGAGAGGATTTTTCCTTAAAGGGCTCTCCAGTTGGAGTGATGCAAGATAGTCGGAATTTGTTCGGCTCAGATCTTCAGCTGGAGAAGAATTGGCCAGATGTCCTGACAGCTGTACGAGCTGCCGCTAGTCGGTGGATCCGCAGAAATATTTCGTTAAAGGAAAAACAGAAGTGTGTGTTTCACACTTATATTCAGTGTTCACATACCGTATTTCAATCCTTCCACTCTCGTCGGATACACTTTTCTATTTTGCAACAGACTGTGTTTAAATTCTGATTGCTTGGAAAGGCGCATATGGTCCGCAGTGAGCTTTGTTTTCGCCATACATCTGAGGGTGGTCTGGGTATGCCAAACGTGGAGATCCGTCAACACATCTGTACTTCCTTGATTGAATGTGTATTAAAGTTGATGGCAATGGTGGGGTCCGGAAGGAAGACGCCCAGAAAGCCTCCCCAACGTTGAGATGTGTGCACTCAGGTGAGGGGGGCACACATATTATCCCGAGGTGAATGTTCCTTCTATCAAGAGTGTCGCCGCGCTTTGAAGTTCCTTCTAAGGGTAAAATAACAACTTTTCTGACACCCTGCTGTAGTCCCGAAAGGTATTATATCAAGTAATACTAAGGGAGTTATTTGGGGGGAATAAAATCGGGGGGCGCAGCGTAGCTCGATCTGGCCTTGGGCATCTGGGTCGTGGTGTCACTAACGAAGAGGCATCTTTGGCCTGGCTGGTAATTCGAAATGCTCTCTGGGACATTAAGATACTTCACTCAGATGGTTTTGCAAGTTCGCCTATTTGTAAACGGTGTGGTTACGAGGACGAGATTGTAAATCATGTCATCTGCTATTGCCGCATCCTTGTGCCGCTGAGTTAGTTTTTTGGGGCTCATGGTTCTCATCCTTAAACCCTCTTTCTAACTGGAACCTATTAATGTATGTAGCAACTGGGTTCCCACAACTGAGCGGCTTGGAATGCAATATGTCTGACCTCACTAGCAGTAAAGAGAGGTGTGATATGTAGAACTCGCATGAAAGTGGCTTATGGAGCTGAGGACATTGCTCCTCTCGACCTTCTTCGAATATTTCGTTTTTATTTGAAAGTTCGTATTAGGGGCGAAAGGGTTAGACTCTCTTCGTCAGACTTTGCTGAATAGTGGATGTGTTTCGCCTGTCAATCGCATAAGGGGTGAAAAACTTGGGTAGTATTCGGATGTGCCTTCGGCTTGAGGATTGAGGGTTCCATAAACAAACGTCAACCTTGACCCGGTTCTCAAAGTCAAATATATAGTTTAGCTTCAGTTCTATTTTTAGACAGTTCAAGTTCATAACTTATCTTGTGTGTGAGAGGTATAATCTTTTTTTATCCCAGACCCAAAGTAGGTGACATATCATGTTATTGGCCAGAGATGTGGGTTACCTTGAGATATTTTCGTAAGAGGTGTTAATAATAAAGCGATCGGACCCGACCGGCAAATCCATGTATCTGCTACAGTTTCTACGGGGGAGGGTGTCTTAATACTAACACTGTTTCCGTTCTTTTCATTGTAAATATAACTTTAAATTTCTTTATTCGTACCAGCTCCTCCATTTTTACATAGTGTATTACATTGAGTTTGAGTAGATTAATCATAGTACGAGTTTTTGGTGATTGAGGAAAGATGTATACGCTGATGAATGTATAGTATAAATGCGATATTTTGGTAAGAGTAGAGTGAAAGTAGGATCCAGCTAAATTGGCTTAAGCAGCAATTATTTGTCATGACCGATATTTTCCCCATTCCCCAATTTTATGGCCTTGTGCCAAATTAAAAACAATCTTGTATTTTTATTGGAAATAAATAACCATATGTATTCTTCGTGTGAACATGGGAAGTATATTTTGCTTTGTGGATTCCAACTCTAGAATTGTCTACTGCAAATCAGTCACCATCTAGAACTTGTGAAGAACAACGAACAATCAGAAAATATTCTGTCTACTGCGAACCAGTCACCTCCCGGGACTTGTGTAGAACAACGAATAATCAGAAACTGTTCTGAAACTAAACATATCTTCCACTTCTAGAAGTTATAAACCCAGTCTGCGTCTTTATTTCAATGGATCCGAATTAAAATTCGAATTGTGGCAATGGAACCTTTTTCGATATCTACGAATTCAAAATCTACACAAAGTATTGAAAACACAACCTGAAAACAGAAACGACCTCGACTTCATTGAAAAGCATACAACTGTCTATGCGGAATTAATACACTGTTTACATGACCGAAATCATGACAGAAGCCCCCGACGATGGCTGCATGTATTAAACATATTTAGAGAGCATTATGTATCGAAAGGAAAACACAGAATTATTTCTTTATATACTGAACTGATCCGTCTAAAACGAATGGAAGCCGAAACCATTTCAGATTATATTATCAGAGCTGAAACGATTGTAAATTATTTATTTATGCGTAGATATGGGTGTGCGTTTGTCTTAACTTGTGTTTTACTTTATACGTGTTGTTAACATTGGCTGTGTGTGTGTTTTTTAACCTGTGCGACGACAATTTGCATCGAATCTTCTTTTAATAATTTCTATTTTCCGTCAGTCTTCTGGTAACTTGTGTATGGTTAGGTTGTGTCCATTTTCTAATTTTTTTCGAACATTCCTCTTAATTCTCGCATCTCGACAAGAAGCCAGTTCTTGCGCAAATACTAGCCATTTAAAATTGTCAGCACTGAAATCTGCAAATTTGAATTCGTTGCAATATTTGTGTTTCATGTTCCATTAGTTGCTAAACCATCTTTGTCATTATTCCACAGATTCAAATATAATCAGCGATGACGAAATAAACAGAATTTCATGCTGCATAATTCTGTAACGATTTCTACAGGGTCGGCAGCAGATAATTCTGACGTTTTACGTGATAAAATAAATTCCACAAACGTGTTATTCTCGACCGTCTCTTGTTTCCGTAATATAAAAGAACTTTTTTTTCTGGTTCGACTATTTTCAATGGATACCGACGAAAACAAGCATCAAGGGATTTAGCTTCTCCAGGTATTTACCAGGAATTTTCAATCGAATACCATAATGAGTCTTGTGAATATGCGGTATTATTTTCGGCGGGCCTATTTTTTTGGTTGTGAAACAGCTCTTTCATCTGCTGTTTATTTTCATATTGCTCTATCCTCATTAGTTGGTGTTGTTGTCTTTCATATGAGCGCTTATAATGTTCAAATATTTGCTGATGCCGTTTATCTGAGCGTTCACTGTGTTCAAACAATTATTCATGTTGAATTTGCGGTTTTAATAATTGCCCCAATACACTGTTTAAGGCATCCAGTTTTACATGATCTGTATAATACTAAAGTAAGGGAAATTAGCAAAACATTGTACCGATTACCATATTTGTACTAGTTTTATAACAACTATAGAAAAGAGGACAGTAATAAATATCTTTCAATAACTTTGCTAATAAACAGTCATCATAGGTTTTTTTTCATTCAAGCAAATGCTTTTGCCCATAGAAAAAAATATGTCGCGAGAATAGTCACTATTCCCTCAATGCAAATGCACTTTCATAGCAAACAATAAAGAACAAAATTGACCGATCTGAAAATGCGCACACCGTGCGTATATAGTTTTCGTAAACCAAAGAAAAAAAAAGATTGTTTCCTGACACACGTATTTAATGGCTTGAAAACAGACACGGTTATTCGTATTTTAAATTAAAGTAGCCTTTATGAGTTCGAAATAAGACGTCACCACTGTTATAGCCTTGTTAAAAGTTACAAGGGAAAACAGAATGGAAAATAAATTAACACCATCTATTGCTAAGCATACAATAGATTGGTTGTTCGTCGTAGCCGATGAACAACCTAGTTTTATCTTACGGCTTGGTTTTCCGATATTAATTGAGATTGGAATAGTCTATTTATAGTTAGACAACGTTAGTTCCGCCACAACACTTATGTTTCTAATATTTCGAGTTTATGAATATTTATGTGTTTTAGACTAGACGTGATGAGTTATAATTTATGTTCTTATTTGACAATGGCGACAGCAATGTTGACTAGTAAAGAGTTTACAATTGTGTACTCTGAAAACGATGAACATTATTTTCCTCGACAAAAAAACAGTTTTCCCTTTAATGACTGAGACACAGTCTCCTGATGTACAATTAAATTAATACACAAGTCTTGTTTTAATATAATAAGCTACTTGATATGAAAAAAATATTTGTTATCATGAGGTGCCATATTTTTAATTAATTGTAAAAAAGACGTATTTTCTTGTTATTAGAATCTAATACGTACAACATCTATGCTAATAAGATTTTAATACGTGTTATTCAGTGCATAAATATATATATATATATATATATATATATATATATATATATATATATATATATATATATATATATATATATAATAAATAGGCAGTTTCAGATCTCAAACTTAAAATCTTGATACGGGAGGGCAGAGAAAGAAGTGTGTATGTTTGCATTATTTTTTTTTTATGAAATGCAATAAAATACGAACATGTTATTCCATGTGTCTATATTATGCGTCTACATCTTGTGGACTTAAAAGGAGAGCAGGCTAAGATATTAAAACATGTTGGCTTTATTGATGTCCTCCGGAAGTCACATTGGAGTGAGCATTAGAGATCTCTTCAACGTCGCCTCAGAAGACATGGTTTTAGGGTAAAGCTCTTATGAGCTAGATGGCCAGAAATTTTAGGGCACACAAAGCGGCAGCTCTCTCTTTATAAAGTTGTTACTGTTTAGGAGCCATGAACAGGTGGACTATCCTTGATAAAGATTACTTCATTAGGATTATATTTTTTTAAATCCATGTTGAGATAACTTTGGTCCAAAACTTTAACATAATCAGCCATCTTGAATTTCAGTTTCACTTCAATGATGTGAGAGGGGCATATCTCTTTCATCGTTAACAACAGCTCCAAAAACTATGACGGAGGCCGCGTGATTACTCCGCATAACTGGAGGGACATCAAAAATGTTATTAACGAAAACGCTTAGGTTTTTAGCAGTTGAAGATTTATTCTACCACGAACTTTTTCTCTTAAAAATGCATATAGTACGGCCATAGTTTTTCGGGTGATTGAGTAGCAAGTGGCTCTTCAAGTAAAAAAAAGAACCATTCTGGTTCGAACTGTATTGATTCTGGGATTGTGAGCCTTGCTTTGGATGCCCTTCATGCTCTTGTTCCTTACAATACTATAAACAGTCATAGCAGCAAATCAAATGTTACAGACAATACCAACCATCTTATGCCCAGCGCGCAAGTATTCAACAGTCATCATTCTATTTTAAAATACTAACATGCCACTATTTTTGTTTTTTTTTGTATTTTTAGATGGCTAATCTAAAAGAGCAAGATCTAAATAGTAGAGCTAATAAAGTTTTAGATGGATAATGTTACGATTGAAATTACTGCTAATTTACTGCCTATACCATATATATATATATATATATATATATATATATATATATATATATATATATATATATATATATATATATATACTTATAAACAATTGTTCGACATGTACAATACGTGTTATTGTAAACAATCATTATAAATGGGTCATGCGTATGAAGTGTACTACTGGGATGATGATATGTAAAGAAACATCAATCATTAACTAGTAAACGAGGAAAATATACCATCGGATATATAATATAATATATATATATATATATACATATATATATATATACATATATATATATATATATATATTTATATATTTACACAAATTCCATTAGTATAGAATTTAAGAAATCTAACGGCAGAATGCGAATTTTTGTATTTTTTCAAGTACACTACTACAATATAGTAGAAAAAAGAACATCAACACAAAACACGTGGAGTAAAAATAACCCACTGAGTAAATTTGACTCATGGAGGTGTAGTATTGTAAAAGAAACCTACCGGAAAATAGTATATGCATATATATATAGAAAAACATCTCAAATAATAACATCGATTTTTCAAACAACAGGAACATTTAAATACACTTTTTATTGTACATTTATTTCGCTGGCGTATATTTTTATTGTCATTTTTTGTGTTTTTTCTCCAGTTAAAGTAAAAATAAATCGATCTACTTTTTCTAGTGTTGTATATATTATTTGAAAAAAAAGCTGTATTTTGTGTAGCAGATTCAGGTTTGGAAATAATTCGTTGACGAAAAAAATAGGTAAAACATTAGAACCATAAAAAAGCCATTCAGACCAATTTTATGCGTCTATTTGAAACAAAATGAGGATAAATAAAAAAAACAAACGAAAACGCAAAATAATATTCGGAATATATTCATGTATATTTAAGTGTATTGACTTCCTTCGTATATTGCCTACGCATACGTATTGGAGATTGTTATATTTACAATACATGCTTGCACTTCCTTTTCATTTCAATTGTTCAGCAATTTCATATAAACAAAACTTTACATAAACGACGGAGATGCCCTGGTTCAATCGTACATATTTTTGTTTTATTGTATATATGTATCTTTACACAAATGTTTTATAGTATATTGACATGTAAAGGTGTAATACACTTAAAGAAATATAATCAGATCTATGCCGGTCACGGATAATCGGCCATGCGGGCATTACCCGGTCATAAAATGTGTTTAAATATGATTACACATTTAAATTAATGCAATATCCGTGATTATTATGATATTATCAGGTTGTTGCATGAGTTCCTCCTTTTATGGAAATTGTTTTCACCTAAAACATGCTTTGATATTTGGCATAGTGTTATATTTTATTAGAAAGCGCGTATTCTGTTCTACAAGATAATGGTCATCGTTGTAAACCCATATAATTTGTCATCATATTTAAGAACCGTAACATGAATTGTCTATTAGATAAAAAATAACATATTCGTCACCGCGTTTAGTTTTCGATTTTAATCGAGGTCAAAAAGCGAATAAATTGACAAAAGATATGTTCGCCGTATATAGTGATTAGTTTACTGTAGTTTTGACCTCCATTGTGTTCCTTGTACCGGAAGACCAACTAAGATAAACGAAGAACAACCTAGGTTTCATCTGAAGCAAGATGGGAATCAAATATATAGAGAATTGGGTGAGAAAATGGGTGTTGTTTAGTGACAATTGCGCGTTAATTTCAGTCGATGGGATTCACACGAAGAACTCTGAGCTTGGGTATCATATTATCTTACTTTTGCTATTAAAATATTTTGAGTTTCCTGCAAAAACGCGGACACTTATGTAACAGCCTTATGTATTCAATCTCATATAAAGAATTATTTTTAAAAAAGTTTTGTTTTTTAGTTCCTCGTGCGAAATCAGCGAGAACTAACCCATCATCTTTAGCTTAAAATTTTTCATTTGATATTAATGGCTGATCTAGGAGAACATGCTTCTGTACGGCTACAAATTAGAACATGATCCTATAGATTTTACGTTACGCATTCATATTCGTAATGCCGTCGTTCCACTTTAAACTGAAAACATCATTTTTTTTAAATTTAAATATTTGGCACGGATTTTCTCCGGCTTAAATAAAAATAATATACTTTTCTTTTGTAATATATATATATATATATATATATATATATATATATATATATAAGAAAAGTAGTTAATAAAACATGTTAAACCCACTTTGAAAAAGATTTAAAACATATGTAATTTTAAGAAGGAAACACTATATAAGTGGGTAGTCCTTAATCCGCGGAGTATCGAAGAAATACTATCCTTCTCATCAGAGGGTAGGATTTAGCAAAGTGCGGGATCGTATTTTGCTTGCAAAAGTATTAAATGAAACTACAAGTAAGTCATACATCTTCCTTGATAACTAAAAGTGAAGCAGAGGGAAGAGGGTTACTTAAAAAGTGATTTCACTTGAATGGATAGTCTGTTGAACGGTTGAATATCAAATGACGGTAAAATGCAAAGATGCAGAATCCAAGAAAATTAGATAAATTTCCATTCGCACAAGTGAAATCCAAGGTAATTGCGTAATTTGAAGATGATCCAAGTCAGCCAAAAGGCAAAACTCTGTGGAATACTTTGCAAATAGGTACAAGGTAAAGGGAAGAAAAATTAAATGTGCGTCAAAAAAGGAATGGAAGAAATATACAGCTCGACTCTCGAAACAGGGCTGAATTAAGGAAAATGAGTAAGAAGAAGAAGGAGAAGAAGGAGAAAAAGAAGTAGAAAGGTAAAAAACAGTTGTATTGTGATTGGAGAAAATTTAAAACAGAAAAACCAATGTCAAACCGATCCAGTCAAGATGACGTTAAAGGCGCCAAAATTTTAAGCAAAAAAAAAGAGGTCAACTAAAAAGTACTAGTTATTATTTAAGAAATAAATTATCAGTAGGATCATTTAAAGAAAACCAAATGAAATAAGAAGAAATATAAAATAAATACATACACATGTAAATACATGCATACACATATATATATGAATACATACGATTACACATAATATATATATATATATATATATATATATATATATTTACACAACAAACACACATCCATATATATAAGTAAATAGATGAATACATAGATAAATGAAATGTATAAACTATTAAAGGGGAGAGAAATGCTGGGGTCTGCAAATTCCGGATAAAGCAAGTAAATTTGTAAGTAAATAAGTAAGTAAATATGTCAGTAAGTATGTAAGTAAATGCATATAGTTAAGTATAGGTAAACCTACATGCAGAATATAAATGTGTAGGTGGGTTGATATATTTGATATATAGGAATATTTTAACGCTAAAACAGAAATTGCAGATGAAAAACCGGCCAAACAAGGAAGAAATAAAGAATTACAATAAAAAAATATAAAGTTATAAAATATTTAGAAAATATGTAGAAAGAACGATAATAAAATAGAAAAGAATATATATATATATATATATACATATATATATATATATATATATATATATATATATATATATATATATATATATATATATATGAAAGGTTAAATAAATGGCTACGTAATTGCATATTTACCATAATTATATTTGGACTTATGTTTGCAGAAAGAGATCAATTCTTTTTTAGAGTGTATTATATTGCTACTTTGAGGGAAGTACTTATAGGTATAGCTTCGGTTCTGCAGAGGCGACATGACTTGGAGCCTGCAGTATAAGACTTAACTTTTTTAGCATAGTCCATTTGATTCAAAAAGGGGTATTGTTAGAATTACGTTGTTTTATTAATGTGGTTAGAGAAGGTCATTGTTTATTATTAGAATTTTGGTTGTTAAAAGAAGGCATATTGTTTGATATTCTTTTCTTTATTAATGTCGAAATAGCACATATATATGTATGTTCTTTATTAAAAGCTCGAGGTTTGAAATTAATATCAATTTGCTGATTTGTATTAGAGAAATAGTTTGAATTTTGTTTTTGTTCACTGTGTTGAACAAAGAGTGGGGAAATGATTGTATGAGGACTGTTTTGGAGGGGATGATGAGTTGTGTTAGTGTTCGGATGTCTTTTAGGAGAAATAATATTATTATCATTATTGTTATTGATAGTTGTATGATTATAGATGGAGGGACTGGTCGTGTGATATCTTGGATTAGTAACAATATCAGATAGAGGATGAGAATAGGGATAACTAGAAGACAAAATGTTTGTGTCTGTTATGGGAGGATTGCGTGGGAGCTCTGTAATTGTGCATGAAAAATAGCATCTTTATGAATGCAATGATTATTGAGTGGGCAAAGATGTTTCTTACTACAATAAAAGTTTTGGGTTTCATTGGGATTTTTTGGGATGTTTTAATTTTTTATTAGATGTTAAGGTTCTTTATGCTAAATTAGCTATAGTGGCTGATAATTTCATTCTTAAATAATAACTTGTACATTTCAGTTGACCTTTTTTGCTTTAAATTTTAGCGTCTTTAACTTCATCTTTTTTGTTAATTTTAAGAATGGGTTTTCTATTTGAAATGTATTGCACTCACCATTCTACTTTTTATCTCCCATTCTCATTTTTTTCTTCTTCATCTTCTTCTTCTTTTTCTTTTTCACCCTCTTCTTCACTCATTTCCTTAATTGAGCCTTGCCTCGACAGTCGAGCTGTATATTTCTTCAATCCCTTTTTTATGCACATTTTATCTTTCTTTTAATAATATATTGAAATTTCCACATTTTTCTTGTACCTATTTTTGTAGCATTCAACCAAGTGCTGCATTTTGGATGATTTTGGATCATCTTCAAATTACGCGATTCCCTTGCATTTGACTTGTGCGAATGGAAATTTATCTAACTTTCTTGGATTCTGCGTCTTTGGATTTTACCGTCATTGGATATTTTACGCTTCACCAGACTATCCATTCCCGTGAAATCACTTTTTATTCACCCTCTTCACACTGCTTCAATTTTTGTTATCAAGGATGATCTATGACTTTGTTGTAGTTTGATTTAATACTTTTGCAAGCAAAATCCGATACCGCACCTTGCTAAATCCTACCCTCTGATGAGGAGGAAAGTTTATCTTCGAAACTCCGCGGATTAAAGACTTTCCACTTATTTAGTCTTTCCATTTTAAAATTACATATGTTTTAACTCTTTTTCAATATGTTTTCTAACATATTTTATTTACAATTTTTCTTAATAATTCTTTAATATTTATAATTTCTTTATTTTTTAAACATTAAACTAATAATATAGATATAGTGGCGATTTCCAAACAAACAATATCTATTAGATGAAGACATTAAGTTAACCCTATTATCGATAAAAAGATCTAAGTTTATATAAGCGATATGTGTCTATTAATATATATGTATGCATGTATATATATATATGTGTGTATATTAATATATATATATATATATATATTTATTTATTTATGTATGTATAAAAATATATTAGACTTAAATTCATGATTAAAAACGATTAAATAATGTCAACGTTTTAAATAAAGTTAACGGGGGAAAAAAGAAAAGAGGAAATGGGGGGTAACTACATCCAAAACTACTGTGCTAATGCTTTTTCAATGTTTGGGCCATATTTGTTTATTAGCTTACAGATTTCATCATATTTTTGTTGTTAAAGAAGTTTTTGTAATTCGAGATCAAGGCATTATCACCTGTTAATATCAGTTAATAGCATGGAACTTCATAGTGAATACAAATAATAAAAAGAAACTACAAATAAGCACCAGGATATGTGCTGTGCGACGTTTATTCACTACGGATAAAGAAAAACTTGTAAACGATAAAGTTCCGTGTTTGTTGTAAGTCGATGCATCCACACAATTTTTTCTACAATAATTCATAAAAAAAGTAAAAGCGCCATTTTACTCGGGATGAAATCAGCTGTATCTAAAGTACACACGCAGAATTCGACACGTGTAATACTTAACGACAAAAGAAACAAACATAAGCAGAATATATTGGAATGAACAAGTTTATGTTCATTCATTATGACTGAAAATTGTTAAAATTTTATAGCACGTATCATATATATGCGATTTAAGCAGGAATTTATTATAACGGCTGTAAAATGCACCGAGTTTCTGCCTAATAAATAGAACAAGTTACCGCATAACAAATCAATATAAAGAATAGAAACAATATATAAATACCCCTGTAGGTGCTACTTCACATTATATTACTCAGATCTAGACCCCAGCGATGAGTGTATTTTGAAGATCTTGTTGAAGCATGATCCTGGAAATAAAAGCAAATTAATCATTAAAAAACGTATGAATTTGTTCATAACAGACGTAGATATGCGAACATATGATGTGCTACTGAGTCCCAATGTTATATATATATATATATATATATATATATATATATATATATATATATATATATATATATATATATGTATATATATATGCTGTATATATATGTATATATATGCTGTATATATATGTATATATATGCTGTATATATATGTATATATGCATGTATATATATATATATATACATATATATTTATATAATCCCATATATACGCATGTATTTACATATATACATATACACAATATATATATATATATACATATATATATATATATGTATATACATATATAATCCCATGTATATATACATATGTATATATATATGTGCATATGCATATATAAAAATATATATATATGTATATATATATATATATATATATATGTATATAATGTATGTATTAGTTATAGGACGATTCTAATACTTTTCCCCGATTCATATACAATTATATAAAATCCCGAGTTACCGATTCCGATTAAGATTATTTATAAATCTCTAAATATTATAGAATTATTATTTACCCACGGTTTCTGTAAAAACGCACGTATTAAATATGCAGATATTTTCAGGAACGTCTAATTACACGTGTGGAGGATGGTCTATCGATTTTAGCATTACTGGTATTTAAAAATCAATAACTAGTCATTATTTGATCATTATTTCCAGCAAATAAATATTTTGGAGTAGTGAAATAAAATTAGAGAAGCTAAGTTAAATAATCGAATTGGAATCGGAAACTAGGCATCGTTATTTTCGATTCCGATGCCAATTCATATAGCCCCCAAATTTGACGATTTTTGCCGCCCACCGGTACCGATTCCTATCACTCGTTCAAACGCTATTATAAATATATATATATATATATATATATATATATATATATATATATATATATATATATATATATATATATATATATGCTTTATAAATTGTGTATACAGCGATATATAAAATATATTTTAGTCAATGACATACAGATCTGTTTCGTTGTTTCACAACTCATCAGTGCCGCTAGAAGAACACCTATCCCAAGCCGAGGATCGAACCTAGAACCGTCGTGATGACAGTCGGCAGTTCCACTCCCTGACTACGGAAGCGGTGGCCGCAAATTAATCTGTCCGAATGTCTATTTAAATAAACATCCGTCCGCCGCTCGTAGAGGGCTCAAACGTTTTTGCGTAAACAAACCGCGAGCTTCGCATTTTTTCAGCTAAATTAAGTGGCGAGTGAGATTATTTACGATAGTGGTCAACCCAATAGGGGGGTTTTATATATATACATATATACATATACACAAATAATATACATATGTGTACTCACACACATACACACATATATATATATATATATATATATATATATATATATATATATATATATATATATATATAAAATTATGGGTTTGTGTGTAAAAGTAAGATCTGCGCATATAAGCTTCATTTAGTGTTTGAAAATCAATATATTACGGATCCGTCCTAATAGTCTCACTATCTAATATGATCTGATTAAGAAATGAATGAATTAAATTAAAGTTATAACTATAACTATAACTATATATATATATATATATATATATATATATATATATATATATATATATATATTGCAGAAGTACCCGTCGTTGACAGGGTTAAAAAAAGAAGCCTACAGAAAATTGACTGTGATTGATGAAAGGAAGGTGATATGTTATGGAAATGAGGGGGGTTAGAAAGAAGGTGTTTTTACTCAAACATTTTATCCTAAGAAAAATATGATGAAAATAAAGATAATTTTCGCGAAAATATATTTTTTTATTTCAACATTGTTTCAATTCGTTGCCAGGCGTGGCCACTAAATGATGTTTCCTTACAAAGAGAAAATGTTCTATGTATAATAATATAAATATACAATAAATAAATCTTACCCAAGTAAATAAAAGTTACTTTAATGGTAGAAAAGTTCATTGGTTTGCATTTTTATGTAGTTTGTAAAAAACATAACTTTTTTTTAATTCACGAAACGGTTTGACAAGAATATCAAAATGGCAGCGACTTCGAAATGGAGAGCCCCGTGTTTAATTTGAAGGAGGGACACATGAGCATTCTGTGTGAACAATTTAAGAGAGTTCCGTCAGCGTAAGGAATATTTATAAACATATTTTTATTTTTCCGTTATTTTGTGCTTGATGAATATTCGATTAGTGCATATGTAGTTTATATAACAAATTTATTTACGTAATTATCGCCTCAAATTTCGTTTTAGTTTCGGTTCGCTGAAACTATTTCAAGTAAAGAGCATTAAACACTATTTGAAAACAACAAAAAACATGAACTGAACTTTCATTGACTATAGTAACATTTATTTTTGTATACTTATTTGTTCGGGTAGTCGTTTGCTGGCTTTTCTGCTAAACACTCTTACTAAATAATATCGACGAAATATCGAACAACAAAGAAACAAAAACAGTTTTGTAAAGTAATCCGAAACAGCAAAATGGGATATTAAAAAAATAAAAAGATAATTACTTTAGTTTTTAAAGAAAATAATCGATATAGATATGAATAAGAAGAAAATGGAAGATTCATATCAGTTTTGCAGTATTGAACGATGTAGTACTGCGCCGGTGGATTCAGTTTTGTTCTGTTATAATGTAAAGAACACGCAGAAAGGGTTTTAATCAACTGACTGCCTTCTAGTACACTGACAAAAAAAGCTTTAACAGATATATAAATAAATATAAAAAATGTTATGTCAAGGTTTTTACAAAGACGCATACTCACGTGAGCACGATGTTTTCCTTCTTTTCACACGATAACAAGTAACGTTCTTATTTTTTATTATGTATATATTTACCTATTTTCGAACGAGTCCCACGTGCAAGTTGAAAAAGAAAAAAATAGAGTTATGCAAAATTTGTTTCGAGAATTGTCTAAATTCCCGGCTTCTTTTTTTTGTGCTTTCATTTTAATAAGAACGGGAATTTATGAGGTGAATTTGTTCTAAACAATAACATTCAACTCAAGAAAAAAAAAAAACGAACGTGAATTAAGATTAAAGTTAAGGTGTTAATGTGGACCCTCCCAACTATTAAAAAAAAAACTTGTTTAACTTTGTGACATATTTACATTCTATGGAGGTCAGGCACGAACGAACACCCAATAATTTTATTATACCATATTTCTTCAAACTGAAACATAATTATCAAAGTATACTTACGCAGATAGATATGAAAAGTCTTTGTTAAAGTTTGTGCCGTATTTCCATGGAGTACAGGCGCAAACGTAGGCCCCCCACACTTTTTTTATACCATCGCTATTTAAGTTGAAACATAATTATCAAAGTTTTCTTATGTACATCTTTATCAAGAACACTTGTAAACGTTTTTTGTTCATTTTTTTTATTTTCATACTTTGGAAGCCAGGCGCGAACACAGACCCCACAATTTTTATGAACCACCGTTCTGCCCGATCAAACATTCCCATTTCTGATCCTCGATACGTATTCTATCATTATATGTAATCAGTCTTTTTTTTAAGTCAACAAAACAGGAGATAATTCGTGACCGTCTACCACTAATATATATATGTGTGTGTGTGTGTGTGCGTGTGTGTGTGTGTGTGTGTGTGTTGGGTGTCTGTGCGTGTGTAGTAAATCACTATCTTGCAACCGGGGATTAGCTAACATACTATTTTATGGGTTTTCATGTACGAAAAATATACATAAAACATATAAAGCTACTGTAATTACAGTTTTCTACGATTAAGCGTTATCACACTTGTGTCCGGTAACAAAATACGACAATTGATATGCAACTAAATGTATATGATCAGCAATAATTAATCCCACACAAGTAATTGAATAAAACACTTAAAATATATGACTAGTTCATCACTGCTAAAATAAAAATAAAAATGTCTCACAACGTTACACCATTTTATATGAAAAACATGATTAGTAACTTTTTAAACCTAGGAAAAACGCTTAATGATATTTTTTTTTGTTACATGGAGGTCACCACTTATCAAGGTCCAGAAGACACTCGGGGATAAGGGTTATGGCGTGTACAGTTATTAATGGGATAGTATCGTAGTAATAATTAGTATTGGATATTTGATAAAGCTCCATTACTTAAGGGGGCGGTTCATATATGTTATTGTGTTGGACTTGACGACATCCCAGTTGAATTCGGGAGGGAAACAGGCTAGTGGCAGAAGGTTCCAAAGGCGTACCGTTCTGAGTAAGAAGCTTTTTTCCTGGAATCTAAGTTTTGATTTAGGCACGCAGTGGGGAAAATTATTGACAGTGGTTTCAGCTAGTCGGGTGTTTTTCATGAAAGAGTGGCGATAGGGTACCAGAGATTGGAGCTCAGACGAGCTCTTGCCATGGAAATAAAGATAAAACAGAGGCAGGCTCGCAACGCCTCTTCTGTGGGAGAGAGGCTGCAGGGAAGAGAAAAACGCATCTCCTTCCAAGCCACGAAGTCTATTTGGTACTCTGTCTAGGCAGGATATGCTGTTTTTTGAAGCTCCCAGCCAGATGTGGCCGCAGTATCCCATCTTGGACGTACTTGGCTTTTATATAGATAGAGTATTGCATCATTAGTGAGATATCTTCTGGAACGGTACAAGGATCCCACCATTTTCCCAGCGACCTTGGCCGCAGATTTGATGCATGTGTTCCATTTTATATCAGGAGTAAAGGTCAAACCCAGAAGCTTATCAAAACATGGGGCGTCCCTTGGACGACAGCCATTCATTGAAATTGATGCAAGATGGGGATCAAAGTTTTTATGATGTAATGATAGAAGCTTGGTCTTAGATGTATTAAAGGTAACCAGCTACCTCTTCTCCAACTCTACCACGCGTTCAAGGTCTAAGGAGAGAGAATCAGAGAGAATATTGTCATTTACGGCCTTTGATGTGTTGCCATAGATAGTCGTGTTATCAGCATGGATGTCAACGAAGGATTTTAGTATGTGTCTTGAGAAACCATTGATGTAGATCAAGAGGAGAGTTGGGCTTAGGATGGAGCCCAGAGGGACTCCAGCATTAATACTGCGGGCCTCTGATTTCTGCCCATCAGCCACTACTTTTATGAGCCTATCAGAGGGAAATGATTTAATGATTGAGAAAATATTTCCAGTTATACCGTAGCAGGAAATCTTGTGAAGTAGGCCTTTATGCTATGCCTTATGGATGCCCTTTGAGGAAGACGAATGAACACATTTCTAAAGAAATGGCAGAAACACTAGAGGAAGACCTCCAATCTGTAGTGGAATGGGGACAAAGGTGGTTGGTCGCGTTCAATGCTGCCAAGACTAAACTAGTTTCATTCAATAATTACA
>NC_136485.1:78821442-78903942 GCF_053919585.1 Euprymna scolopes
ATATATATATATATATATGTATATATATATGTATATATATATATATATATATATATATATATATATAGGGTGGGCTTATAACACGGTGCTTTGAGCATATGCATATATATGTATATATATATATACATACATGTATATATTTATACTAAGTAAATAATGTAATGTAAGGATAAATAAATATTAATAAATAAATAATTAAATAATTAAATACGTGGGTGTAGTTAATAATGTAAGGTTGGGTACAGGAATCGTTAAATCCATATATATATATATATATATATATATATATATATATATATATATATATATATATATATATATATATATATATATATATGGGATGGGCTTATAAAATTCTACTTTGGGCAGTCGTTATGTTTAACTTTAATTTCAGTGTTTAATGTATTTTTGTGAGAGGCATGCACATACATACATACATGCATATAAACACATATCTTCTATATATCTATAAAAACAGAGATGTGTGTGCCACAGACGATTTCTGATTGGTTAATCCAATAATCACATCTCCTAAAAAACTATGGTTCCTACGCTCTTACCTTGACCATAAAATATTATGGTCGTATTTATTGTCCATCTTGGAAGGGTTTACTTTTTTTCTAAGTTGGCATTTACAAATTATAAAAATACGAAACTTACACCAGACATCACAATCCAACCTCGGACACCACGTCCGCCATTCTGGCGCTATCCGCACACACGTACACACAACACGAAAACAAGCGCTGGACAGATTATTAGTACTACTACTACTACTACCCAGCAAACGCGCACACACGCACACACACTCTTTAAAACATGTTCTTTTGAAGAGACGATTTTTTTTAGCTGTTGACACACATTTTTTTAAAATCTAGCAAAAAATTAATTTTCCTGAAATTTTTCAATATTTAAAAATAAATTATGCCGGCTGATAAAATTTTAAAACTTTTTTTTAAAGCTAGAAATATAAAATGTAAAAATACTTATTTATATATACATATATATATATATATATATATATATATATATATATATATATATATATATATATATATATATGAAACTAAACTAAAAAAAACGTGCGTTCACTCGTGGTCTTTTCATTTCGGGTTTGTATTACTGTACACATAGATTCGAAAAAGTTGTCAACAAACAAATATATAACAAATAAATGCTATCAAAGGCAAGATAACTTACTTTTCTACCAAACTGGATATATTTTTCGTGTTTTATTCAATGTAACATATTTATTCAGCTCGAAAAACGGGTTTGTATTACTGTACACATAGATTCGAAAAAGTTGTCAAAAAACAAATATATAACAAATATATGTTATCAAAGGCAAGATAAGTTACTTTTCTACCATAGTGGATATATTTTTCGTATTTTTATTCAGTGTTACATGTTTATTCAGCTCGAAAACCATACAGTGTTTACCGATGTATTGGAAAATTCAAAATGCCGCCTCACTCCCTCTTTAACACGAGTATGGGAAAAGGTGTTATAAATAAAAAAATAGAAATAATACTATTAAAACCTGCCGAATATATGTCAAGCTATGTCACGGTAACATATATTGAGAGAGTTTTCAACAGTATTGTATCCAGTTTTTTATATATAACACCTTTTCCCAAACTTACCGTATACATCGGTAAACACTGTATCGTTTTCGAGCTCAATAAACATGTTACATTGAATAAAAATACGAAAAATATATCCAGTTTGGTAGAAAAGTAACTTATCTTGTCTTTGATAACATTTATTTGTTATATATTTGTTTTGGACAACTTTTTCGAATCTATGTGTACAGTAATACAACCCCAAACATTCATTTTGATTTAAAAAAAAATCGTTTTGATTTTAAAAAAATAGTTTAATTTTAATATTTGTTTATTGTCTTAACTCATATCAAATGTGTTGCTTGTGTTCTGCTTCAAATATTCATAATCTTATATGCATAATTTTCATTATATTAAATAAACTTCAAGTTTACTACAAATCAAATCGTGTTCCTTCACTTTTTAAAAATGTAATTTATAAGTAATTAAAGAACGCATTCTAATCTTTAACATCTATAATACAACGAAATATTTAATTGCTTATAATACTTAAACAAACAACTTGTGTTTTTTAAATTATTTTTTTATTATTAATATTAGATGAGTTTCAGTATAAATCATCGTGTTCTTTCTTTATTTCTTTATTTTAATCCAATTTTGAAGTTTTCTAATGCTGTCTGTAAAAATTACTGTTCATTATTGACAGTCTAAGAGTTCCACATATCTTGCTTGTTGGGACCTCGGCGATGACGTCATTTTTTCAGCTGGCCGGTTATCTTTATAACAAAGGCCACACAACCATCCCCCCACACAAAGGGGAAGCCTGCCATTTTCTCACCCGAAAGGGGGGAGCTTGACAGTTTCTCCCCCAAAGGAGGGAGCCGGTGTCCCCCCCAAGGGTTGGGGGCGAAGAGGCCAGGAGGAGGTGACTTTTTTCTTGGGGGGAGGAGAAGCCTCCAGGCACCCTCCTCCCTGAAGGTGGGATTGAGGATTATCTCTCCCTGAAGGGGGGAGGCCGGCACCAAGCATGTAAATCCAGAGGAGTGACATTTTTTGTTACCCCACGGAGTGGGAAGGGGGCCGATCACCCAGGCAACGCCGGGTAACCCCTGCTAGTATGCATATAAACACAGATACAGCTGTACCCGTATATTGGCATATCTATATATATATATATATATATATATATATATATATATATATATATGTATATATATATGCACATGTATGTGTTTGCACACATCTTGGTGTTAATGTCTCTCTCTCTCTCTCTCTCTCTCTCTCTATATATATATATATATATATATATATGTATATATATATATATGTGTGTGTGTGTGTATCTATGTGTATGCATGGCTGAACGTATGTATGCAGGTACAGCTGTATCTGAGTTTATATGCATATGTGATTTTATATGTATGTATATGCCTGTATCAACAATAGATTTAAGACTGAAAATAAGGGTAAACATAACCACGTCGAAAAGCACCATGTTAGAAACCCACCCCATTATTTGTATTTTATAAATATGTATATTTATGTAATTTTGTATGCGTGTATATAGGCACATGCGTGTGTATGTATGTATGGATGTATGTATGTATATATATATATATATATGTACATCTACTTCTTACTGAAGTTCTATATCTCCACGTATATGTATATATGTAGGTGAGTATATATATATATATATATATATATATATACATATGTATATGTGTCTATGTATATATGTGAGTATGTATATGTGTATAGAACTGTGGGTATGTCTTCATACAGATCCATGTATGTCTCCATATGCATTGTTTATATATATATATATATATATATATATATATATATATGTGTGTGTGTGTGTGTGTATGCCTATATGTCTGTATGTTGATGTGCACAAATGTACATGTACATATGTATGTGTATATATGCGTATTTGCGCGTGCGTTCGCGTATGCATTAAATGTTAACTGCCTAAAAACAATCCATTGTAAACTGAAATGAACAAGTTGAATTATAGCGACTACGGAAATTTTAAATGGACCCCTCTATTATCAAACACTTATCATCTACAATGACCCTTTATCTTTCTCTCTCCCTCTCTTTCTCTGTCTCCTTCAATCCCTCACTCTCTGTCTCATCTACTTAATATACCTTGCTGAACAAGAAAGGACAGTAAAAATTTAAAACCTAAAAATTGAAAATCCTTCTCCTCTTCTCACCCTCTCTTTTGTATTTACCATCCTCTCACCACCCCTCCATCCCTATATCCATATATCTCCACCCACGTCTACCTGAATCTGCTACCCCCACCCACACATTACAATGTATTATAACCTTCAAAACTGAAATATTGTCAATACTCTTCTTCCTCCCTCTTATTATCTCCTACCCCACCCCCTTTCCTTTTTTCTTGTAAAACACTTCTTCCTAATACTAACGACCATTTCTGTAAAGTCTGACAAGGTTGTTAGAATGTAAACATGGTCCAACATCCGAAACATATGTAACCAAACTGATAAAACAGTAATAAAAAAACATATACATATATATATGTATATATACGTATACATATATATATACATGTATATATATACATATATATACATATATATATACATACATATATATATAAATACATATATATATACATACATATATACATACATACATATATATATATATATATATATATATATATATATATATATATATATATATATCCACGGGACAGTCCAGACAGTCTATATGACTTTCACTTTAGGGACGCAGTGTTCAAAGCCGTCATCGAGGGAAGGTACGATCTGTCAAGAAGGAAGCGGCTGAGTTAGAAATTTGAGAAGATATAATGATAAAAGAAAAACAAATTTGCCTCGAGCAACATAAACATCGCAACTCTGAGAATAAATGTTATATGTAAAATATAACTGCCGTTATAAGATTATTCGGAGCAAAATTGGTTTTAATTTGAGAACAATACGTGAATAAACAATTCAAAAAGATATGCGTCTCTTTGTCTTATGATCAACCAAAAGAAGTCGTTCATCTTTTTTTAAAAAACAACTCTCAGAAACTGGTATGCATAGACCGGATATGAAAATGTATTGAGTATATACACACCCAATAACAAAGTTCATGTATATTCCATCATATGGACTATAAATATACGCCGAACTGCAAGAGGGTTGATAGTATATGTACTAGCATGCATTTGCAACAATAGTCAAAGATGTAGGTAAAAAAAGACATAAGAACGTTTATATTGACGGCTAGATTACATATTTGGTGATGTTAACGATCTAATAACATACTACCCGAAAATAAGTCATTCACCACAGTGCAATTAATGGCCAGCGTGTTTTGTGGGAAACTGAGCTGTGGTCTTAATATATTTTTCATTGAGATATGAAAAAAAATGAAATAAATACCTAATGTGTAGTGTTCAACAGATAGCGATGTCAGCAGCAATACATACAATAAATAGTAATGTTTTCTACGAGGTTATCACTCGTGAAAAGCCTTTTTACTTGCTGACTTAACGAGCAGAATTCTAATCTTTTACATCAAAATGCTTGCTGCTTTCAAACCTGTGAAGTTAATCAACACCTTAGCAGGACGAGATGTATCGATTTTGTTCAAGACGAATTAAAAATGAAGCAGAGAGGTACATTTGCAATATTCAGAGTGATGTCAATTTCGATTAAGACGATGATGATGGGAATTTTCCTACTGCTTCATCTGTTGTGTTACCTCTACTACGCAACATACTGATGCTCAACATTGTGATTATAAACAAAAAAACTCGTATAATTAAGAATAAATAACTTATGAAACGTACCCATCCCTCCGATACAGTTAATTGCAAAGTGATTTATAAATTTACATCCATTCTCCAGAACGCCTACGCAAGCTATACCTATCTATAGCGAATAACCGTATAGAAAATACCCGTACCAGAATACACAAAGGCAAAAAACACACACATACACACACACACACACACATATATATGTATGTATTGTATATATGCATATAAATAGTACATCTATGTATATCTATATATCTTTATATCTATCTATCTATATATATATATATATATATATATATATATATATATATATATATATATATATATATATAAGTGAACATGTCTCTGTGTGTGTCTGTGTGTCTGTGTAATTTCCCTACGCAATAAATCTGTCAATTTTTGTCTACAGACTGGAATTTTTATATTCAAGTTACTGAGATTTGGGAAAATGGATGTGATCTGTTTTTGACCAGAAATTAGGAGATACAGGGGTAAAACTTCAACGAGTTGACCTTTGAGAACTCTACCAAACTACTCCGACAATATTGGGTCTACGCACTTGAAATCTTGGATATAGGTTCCTTGGACATGGATGTAACTTAATAATTAGATTTGACACAAAACAATGCATTTTAAAGGGTCATATTAGGGGTAAAATTTTAAACAAATTGACCTCTGCGGTCTCTTCCAACTTACTCAGACAATTTTTGCTCTAAATATTTGAAATTTACATAAAGAGTATTCAGAGATAAGACAAGCTTTTTCATCAGTTTGAGTCGCACATTTTTAGTTACCAATATATAAATATATGTATGTATGTCTGTTTGCATGTCTGCCTTAAACTTTCAATACCAAGATCAGTATCGTTTTTAAGTTCGAACTTTCATACGACCAATATCGAAAAATTGGCGAAAATATTAATATCTTCTACTTCAACTAGGTACCTTTATACAGGAAGGAGGTCGCAGATATTTTTAACATTTTATCCTTTCCATTAGATTGTCTAGCCATAATTTAAAAAAAAATGTTGCTTCCGGTTTGGCGGTGGTCGTAAAAGCATAAAGGTTAGGTTTTACCCCGTTCTTTTCCTCCTTTGCGGTACGGGTTCGAGCCTGCCTTCCTACTACCATATTTTTTTTGCTTAACATACACACGCAAACACCCATGCGACACCGGGTTGAAATGCTAGTGTATATATATATATATATATATATATATATATATATATATATATATATATATATTACACAATCTATTCATATCGCTCATCTTATTTATAAAGCTTAGTTTTTTGTAAAATATATTGACAGAACATATTCAAAAATTGAGAAAATATATATTCCAAATTTGTATATGTATATATATATATGTGTGTGTGTATGTATGCATGTATGTATGTATAGAAAGATAGCTAGAGAGATAGCTAGCTAACTACATATATATGTATAGAGAGAGAGATAGATAGATAGATTGATAGATAGATAGAGAGAGAGATAAAGATATATTCATACATGTTTTAACAGAGACCGCACAGCATAGAGGTTTTCCTAAAAATACATATAATATTCTTTCTTTGGGGAGGATAGATCGTTTGATCACTTCATGGAGTTGAGTGCAATGTGTGAAAGATCTAGGACACCCGGTGTATATATATATATATATATATATATATATATATATATATATATATATATATATATAGAGAGAGAGAGAGAGAGAGAGAGAGAGAGAGAGAGAGAGAGAGAGAGAGAGGGAGAGAGAGACATATATACATGTATATAGATGAAATTATGAGAAAATAAATAGTATCATTTAAGCTGAGCATATCAAAATATTGAAAGAGTAAACCATTCTATATAGAAGACTTACATAAAAATAAAATTTAGCTGAATACATGAACAATAAGATTCAATATGTATTAATTATATTTGTAATGTAAGTAGCCTGTGATGAGAATCAAAATTACATTATTTATCACACTTTACATAATTTATTTTCCTAAATTAAAAATATAAATAAATAAAAATGCACAAAGATCAGATTAATTTTATTTCATTTGAAATTAAACTCCCGCTGGAATCTTGTTGCATCTTCCTCCATATGTAATATACAATATATGTGACATATACGTTAGAAAAATTTAAGAATAATCGAGGAAATCATCTCAGAAGTTATCTTGTGATTTAAGAATTTGTAGTAGACTTATCCGACATCTCGTCCGTTTTTATATAGTGTGGGACAAGAGTAACACGATAGCTAGAGTTATGACAAGAGAATACTCTTTTCCTTATTTTGACTCTGGACTATATATCAGTAAATGTATTATATGCTTTTATTCGTGTTATGTGGTCCTCGATTGATTTACTGGGTCTGATATATACTCGAGAGTCAAAACACTGAAAAGACTAGTCTCTTCTTATAGACCTAACCATAACGTATGCTATACTAATATATATATATATATATATATATATGTATATATATATATATGTATATATATATGTGTGTGTGTGTGTATATGTATATATATATATATATATATATATATATATATATATATATATATATATAATTATAAAACTCAAATGACCTTGTAATTAGTGTTCTAACCACACGGTTTTCGACTTTCCGTTGCGCATGTGTGCATGAACATAAACCCATAACAACATAAACACATAAGCACAAATTGCTACTTTTGAAGAATTTGACCTGCGGACTGAAATATTACCGTTATTATTTAGTAATTATTATTTAACATGGGAAGGGTGGGGATGTTTTGCAACTATTCTGTATTACAACTATACTGTCGTGATTTTCTTACAAATAAATCAACTTTGACTCGTTGACGACTATAAGAGCGTTTTACAACGGCGCTTTACCCACGTTCTTCCTTAAAAAAATGGTTCTCCATTTTTTAATACACTTTTCTTAAACGCATTCATACATTTTATTCTACACTACCAACATAAATAAATTACCTGGAAAATGTATTTTCTACAAATAAATAATCAACACAATAAAACGCATTGTTTTACTATGTACGTTTTAAACGTCCTAATTATTTGTTTTTGTTTAAATTATCCAAATAAACAATTGTTAATACGTTCTGCTTTTTTCCATCGTTCATTTCCACATTGTCTTAATTAGTTTATTGCCCTTATTATTAAAATGAATTAAATATTTGACGCATTGTGTCTTGAATGTTTGTTTAAAATAAATAAAAATTTACATGTTGTTTTCATTTTCTATTATAATAGCCACTCATAACATGGAGAATGTGTTTTTAACTATTCTGAACTTTCAATTAAAAATTTCATTTAAAAAAGATATATCAAAATTTGAATTTAACTTGACGAAATACGGTATCTGTTCAGTGTACATATACCTATATGTATGGCAACCCACTTATAATTCAATATGTGTAAGGTTTTTTTTTCAAAATAAACAATTATAAACATAAGGACTCATAGAAATCTATATTCATTTTTCGTTTTAATATGCTTTCATGTTATGCCATGAAAACTATTTTCTTTACGTCATACATTAATTTCATAGCAAATCTAACATACTGAACCAACGGGTCATGGGTAGTCTACTATATATATATATATATATATATATATATATATATATATATATATATATATATATATATATATATAAAACAGAAAATATTCTAAAAGTCTTGATATTTATATTAATAAATAACTTTATTTTACTATAAAATTAACAATTTCAAGTTGCATAATTATTCATTTTTTTGCAAATATTTTTTAGCATTCAATGACTGCCGCTATATAATCGATTTTCTTACAATGATAAAAACAATTGCTTCAGCTTTGCAATATGTATACATTTGCTAACGTATCTTATTCTACTGCGTTCTTTGAAATCCGCGAGATAATAATTATTTATTATTAATTGGGTTCAGTTCACTCTCCTTTATTCGTCCTATTAAACATCTTTTAAGTTGTGTTTAACATATAAATATTTATATTTACTTGAACCGTTACATTTGCATTTACTAGTAAATTTTATTGATATACTGCCTAATAATCGCCCCAAAACGGATTAAAAACCTTACTGCCTATCTGAATACCATCCATGTAAAATGTCAAAATGTTTAGACCTAAAAGTAGCTTAATAGTTTGCTAGAGACCGCAAAGAAACTATATTTTCAGCTCTGACTCCTTTGAAGCCATATCTTTAGCACAAAGAAGCAAAATGTTTGCCTTATTTCTGAATACGTTTTATGTAAAATTTAAAATGTTTAGTCCAAAAATTGGCCGAATAATTTGGTAGAGACCGTAGCGGTAATTTTTGTAAACTTTGACCTCAATCCTGATACCCTAATTCTCCCCTCCTCAATATTTCACAAAAAACACCCCTCTAGCTGAAACCACTGTCAATAATTTTCCCCACTCTTTATCTGTGCTTAAATCAAAACGTAGATTCAATGAACAAAGCTTCTTTCTTAGAAGTGCACGCCTGGAAAACTCTCTTCATTTTACCTGTTTCCCACCTGACTAAAACTGGGATATCTTCCACATAAAAAAAATCCTGATAAACTGCACCCTTTAATAATTCAATTTATCAAATCTCCATTACTAATGATTACTATGATATTATTCAATTAATTACTGTACCCGCAATAACCATGATCTCCAAGTGGCCATTGTGCCGCATAGTGATGACTTCCATGTAAAAATATATTGCTTTGGGCTCAAATGATATGAGAATGTTAGATTCATGTCCAAGTAACCTATATCTAAAATTTCAAGTGTTTAGACTAAAAGTTGGCAGAGAAGTTTGGTAGAGTTCTCAAAGGCTAAATCGTTGAATGTTGACCCCTTAACAACCAGATTTCGTGCCGACAGCCGATTTTAAAGGTTTTCCCAAATCTCATACACCTGTCAAATCTCGAGGCTGTAGACCTAAATTGAAGCTAAAAGCAATGCAGAAACGATCGGAATCCTAGGAGTACAGAAGAGGAAAACAAACAAATAAATAGACTGGTATGTTCTATCTAACTGTTCTTTTATCTATCATTCCTCCTCTCATTACATAATTAGTTTGCAACCAAGTTATTGATATGTCCGGTGCATATAAAGTCCCTTGGTGGTATCCATTGCTAGTTTGAAAATAATAATAATAATAATAATAATAATAATAATAATAATAATAATAACAACAAATTAAACAAAAAAATAAAAAAAATATAGACAATATATGTTAATAACAAACAAAAAAATAAATAAAATAACATTATTGCCAAATACCTATGGTTTAAACTAGTCACATCTTACCTCGGTCGTAACCTCTATCTGCGGCCCTGATCTCTTCCGCCATCTTGAATATACTTTTGTTTTATTTTTGAGAAGGGGAGGATTTATATGCACCGGACATACAAATAACTTGGTTGCTAATTATTTATATACTGAGGGGAAGAATGATAGATAAATAAAGAGTTAGACATTTCTCTACTCGAACATATCCAACTATTTCTTTGTTTTTGCTTACTTTACTCTTGTGATTCTGGCCGTTTCGACATTGCTCTTTGCTTTTAAAGTTCCATATATTCCTTACCAAGCAAACTACCATGTGCTTATCTATCTATCGATCTATATATCTATCGATCTATATATATATATATATATATATATATATATATATATACATATATATATATATATATTAAGTAATGTGATTTATAATTTAAAATTTTTTAAAATTTTTAAAATTTAAAAATCAAAATTTAATTAAATTAAAAATCAGTTTCATAAGAAGGAACAACAACAACAACAGATAATTGACTTTGACTTTGTTGTTGTTCCTTCTTATGAAACTGATTTTTAATTTAATTAAATTTTGATTTTTAAATTTAAAAAATTTTAACAAATTTTAAATTATAAATCACATTACTTAATATTGAATTAGCTCTAGGACATTTAACTATCGAGCTTATTATATATCTCAATTACAACGAGCATTTCCTGTATTTTTATTAAACTAGTAATTTCACTATTACATTAAAATACACTTAGCTCTTTAGACTATTATTCTAATCTCCTTTAAATTATATATATATATATATATATATATATATATATATATATATATATATACTTATGAATTATATACAATAATATACCTAAGTTATTATCTTTTATTCCAAAAATATTATTTGCTACTTTATGTGCATATATATTTGCTTTAAAAACAATTTTGAGAGTAGGCCAAACGAGTTTATTTATAAGGTGAAGAGGAAAAGGTCCATTCAATGATGATTGTTCGTGCAATAGGTTATTTCTTATGTTTCCTACCTTAAACAACAGCTACAGAGAAATGACATTTCAGATCAGACATGCATGAATTCAATCATCAGAACAATGAAATTAGAAATCTCCTCTAATTGCTTTAGGTCGAATCCAATATATATATATATATATATATATATATATATATATATATATATATATATATATATATATATATATATATATATCCCTTACCGGTAGTTTGGCATTAACTTCCATGGAAGCGTTGGCAATGCTGTGCTGTCTGTACTCTGAAATTTACGTACTATTCAGCGCAATATAATCAACTTGCCACCGTAATTGCTTACTCCCCGGTTTTTGAGGTGTGTCAAATTATTAACAAAGCAGTTTGTTTCGTCAATAAAATGGTTCCTGAAGGTGGTTTAGTACAAAAAAGAGTCCTATTACAGAACAGATAGCAAAATTTAAAACTCCATTTGAAATATCGAAAATGATAAGAAGGTAGCATCAAACCTAGAAAAACTTTGTCAAGAGCCTTATAAAAATACGCGAGAGAGCTGATAAAGGAAAATCATGAGTTGTTTCACGCCGATCTCTACTCCAAATTAAACGTGAAGTTTTTAAGAAAACTGGACAGACAAGTCGAAAATCTTTAACCAAGCCGGATTTAAGAATGTCTGAAAAAGTAGTCGATATCTCTTTTTGTAATATGTGGCAAATCAGTAAAGTCGCTACAAGCCCCAATTAAAGCAACATCACATACAAAATCGATAGAAATGTGCAGAGGATAACATGAAAACAGATATTTCCAAAGTTTTGTATTCGAAAGAAGTGCATGTCAAGTGATGGCCCAGAGGGCTGGAGCAAGGGGGGGAGCCTAGATGGACGACATCGTCATCAGTGTTTACCCTGCCAACAAGGTGGTGATAGTATAATGATTTGGTCTGGAATTATCGGAGATACTTTAGTTGGCCCATGGGGTATCCCAGAAGGCTTGAAAATTACGGCAAATGCTTATATACCTTTTCTGAAGGAACGCTTGTAATCCTGGCGTCAGAAGCGAAGGTTGACGTTCATAAGAACCATTGTTTTTATGCACGATAATGCTCCCTCACATACAGCAAAAAAAAAGCAGATTCCAACAACTGGGTTTCTCCGGGTGACGGAAGATGGAGTAGCCTACATATTCCTCGGATTTGAACCCAATTGAGAACTTTGGAGTATCATGAAGCGACGCTTATATGCAAGTGGAAGCCCATTTAAGAGCAAAAATGAGTTTTGGGATATTATCCAAGAGGTATCGCAAGAAATAACTGTTTACGAAATCACAAATTTGACTACATATGTGGAATAAACCCCTTTTACATGTCATTCATGAAAAGGATCGCATATACCCTACTAATTATGTCAACGGAGAAATTTCTCTGTAGATTCTGTGTCTTAAGTTTTTTTTTCTTGTTTATATAATGTTTGAAAATTATTTCGATAAACAAGGTATTAGTATATTGTGTTTTTCTCAACCTCATTAATTACTAGACACACTTAAACCAACAAATATTCCTATATTTTTTCATAGTTTCGCTAATAGTGCTTTAAATACTTTTTTTCGGGGTGGAGTAGCTGAAGAGTGTCGTAAGCACTTTCTCAAAGATTCGTGGGTTTTCTCTCGCTCGTTTCGTTAATATTAAAGCAGGTGCACTAATAATTTGACACGCAGTATATATATATATATATATATATAAATATATGTATATATATATATATATATATATATATATATATATATATATATATATATATATATATATATATAAACTTGTTAATATATTAAAATTACGGTAATGGTCACATAACAACAAAAAATTCACAATGAGTTGACTCAATTATTAAGCTTAATTTTTATCAGTTTTCATAAGCGAGCATGCATTTAATATTTTCGTAAAATAAAGACAACCGAATGTAACATTTGAACATCATATGGTGTATTACGTTATGCGTTACAATTGTTTCGTAACAATTTTGACACACTCATATATTATATCATTTTTAAATATTCCATAATAGATACTCCTTTTGCGATCAAATACTTTAGTTGTACATTAATGGATTAATTTAAAATCCATATTTTAAAGGATACACCAGTTGGGCTCACGTCTATACAGTTTTGTGTTTATTATTGTTTCTTTTATAGTTCGATTGACCTTGAATTTATTATAAATATCTCTTTCGTATTTCTAGTTTTATACGAGTTCAATCATTTCATCTGTTTATATTCATTGGTATTGTAATGTTTGTTTTAGTTTTAATATTTTTCCAATTTATAAATTTTATTGAAATAATTCCCAAATACTTATTTACACATTAAAATTCTTATTTATTTTTATATGTTCACTAATCTTTTCTAAATCCGCTCTAGTTTCGTATGAACATTGTTTACATGTTACGATGTACTTGTTATTTTTTTAATACGTTTACAAAGGAAATATAATCTAAAGTTTTGTTTAAACATTAGTAATTCCCTTTTATTTTCATCCCATGGTGATATATTTCATTAATTTAAACTTTTATTATCACTTAATAAACTTATAATTATCTAACTATCACATTTGTTACTTTTTGTGTCTTTATATCGTAACGTTGGCAGGAAGTAATATCTATTTTATCAATAATTATTTATTTATTATTTACTTAAATTTCATGTATTCTAACTTTAATATTTCGACTTTAGTATTTATTAATCGCCTTTCCTTAATAAGTAACTCATAATTCTAACGTAATTCTTCCCACCAATCTATTATTAATGTTCCCTTTCAGTTTGCTTCTAATAGATATTTTTATTTAGTCTATTTTAATAAATGATAATCCGTTCAAGTCCATATATTGTAGTCATTAATATATACGCTTTTTTTCTCTTATGTTTTTAGTTACTTAGGCGTTTGTTTATTACAAATAACGTTTATTCAATTTATATATATTTCCATTTCATTTATTTATGTTATAATACAATGAGTTTGCATGTGTTATCAATGTCATGTGTGTGATGATCTATTAATTTATTTACTGATCAATCCTAATTCTCCTATTAAATTTAACATTTTTCTACCATACTATTACTAAACTCTTACACTATATAATAACTATTTGTATTTGTTTGGAATTGAAACATGAAACCTTTATCATTTTTAGTCGTAAAAATATTGATTCATTTATATGAAAAAAGTTTTTCATAATAGTTTACTTTTTCTATAAAATGCCCTTTGGAATGCACTATGTAATATAACTCATATAACTATCGAGTACGTCTTTTTTATTTAATCGATTTAGATTTTCTACCTTTAATAACAATTGATAATTTTTATTCAAATTCTATTGTATTTCTACCTAGTCCTCTGATGCAACTACTTAATGCAACCGTGTTCTTTTTTATGTTTAATGATAATTTTTATTCCATTCTGTTTTCTATTATTATCCCCAATTAGATTTGGTTCCTTTTCTTGTCCAACGTTGAATGTTGCAACGTGTTTTTGGTATCTATCATTCAAAAAAGCATTTAGCCCCTGCTTAGTTTATATATTAATATTATACACCTTCACATAAACTTTTGTATACAGTTTTAGAAAGTAAGCAATTGACCTGCAATGGGCATTCGTTTTGTATTCTACAGTTACAATATTTAAGGTCTTGCTTCAATCTTTTTTATTCTCCAATGTTTGATTATTTTCCCATTATTTAAAATTATCATAGTCTCACTTAGATGTGCAGTAGTAGAAAATATAAGTTTAACACTTTTCTTATGAACTATTTTACTTTTTTCTGAGGAGAAATATATTATTAATTATTTTGTACAATTCTTTAGGGGTTGTGTATTTGTTCACAGAAAATGGGTAATTGCTTTTACCATATTACATTTATAGTCCATATAGAATAATGTCAAGTTCAGTTCGTTATACGGTTCATTGTTTAGATTCAGTGTTATAATTTAGAAAAAAAATAACTATTTTCCCATTCAGTCTTGCGTTATTTGAAAGTAAGTTCCTCAAAGAAAGTTTTTCATGTTCTCTCCATGTTAATTCCATTATTCGAGCGCTTGACTTAAAAAAAACAATGCATTATTTCTATATAGCCCTAAATTAAAGCCCTTTATGTATCTTCTTTAGTATGTAAAGCTTTGTTAGGTAAGATATTTTTCAGAGTCTATATATTCCATCGTAACATCCAAGTGTTTTTCTCTATTCTTCATAATTGATTATCCTGTATTATTAATATTCTTCTCGCTAGTTTTGTCATTTCTTTTTCTAATCTTGTTACATCTGTATTGCTTTCCCTTAATTTTAGTTCTCTCTAATACTTTCGGATAATAGATAATACGAGTCAATATCTAACATGCCGGAGTTAATTTTTTTTCTATTAAGGATTTACTTCACACACACGCACCCCCCACACACATATATGTATGCATATACATTTATAGATATGTATATATATACATATATATACATTTATATATATACATATATATATACATATATATATATATATATATGTAAGGGTATGTGTGTGTATGAGCACACATACGTCTATACCTGAGAGTGCGAATCTGAATGTTACAATCTTTCATTGTTCTCATGAATCATGCAGATATTTATCTTCGTTTTATCTACTCAATTATTGCTCTATAAAATAGAAAAACATATTTATCTACGTAAACAGGTAAAATTATGGCGATGATAATTAATAACTCGCTGCATACGGTTTGAAATTCGTAGCTGTGAATATTGACACCCTTACAAATGTAACGACTACCAAAGAAAACTGAATACTTTCTAATCATATGCTTTTTTCTATCGTGTCATTTTGGGGATAGTTTTAAATGGACGTATTCTTTCAAAAAAACTCTAATCTTACACTCGTAGCCAAGTTCAAATAAATGCCTTGTGCAGATGAGAAAGCTCTTCAAAAGACTTATGAAAATCTGTATTGCAATTAAGGTACACAAAATATTCCGCGTTTTATTTTCGTAAGAATTCGTCAGGCCTATGCGAAAAGTTGTGGTTGTCGCTCTTTTCTATATACTCACATGCTATTTAGTGGTGTGTAAGCCGATCAGCTTTCTAATTGCCACCAGCCCCATCCTAATAAGCCAATAGTCAGGCAGGCACAGGACAAAGCCACAGTTGACCTACAGTTCACGCTTTCTCTTTGTGTTTTTAGGATTGGCGCGGTGGCAACTGGAAAGCTGTTGGCTAACAAAACTCAATAAAATTGTCCTATATATAAACAAGAGACAACCAGAGCTTTGCCCTTAAATCTGACTGATTCGCAAGAAAATAAAATGCAGAGCATTCTGTGTAGCTTAATTGCCATATACATATATATTTTCATAACTTTTTTACGTAGCTATACCTATGTATTGAATACGGTTTACCTACTGAAAAATGTACTCATACAATTATATCTTCGTATATTAATTTATGTGATTACATGAAGTAATCACACACACCCACACCCTCACACACCCCACACACAAATTTATATATATATATATATGTGTGTGTGTGTGTGTGTGTGTGTGTGTTTGTGTGTGTGTATTAAAAAGTTTGAATCATGTCCAGGTAATCTACGTCTAAAATTTCAGGCGTTAAGAGGCTAAATTCGTGTAGAGGTTTGGTAGAGTCTGCAAACGTCAACTCTGTAAACTTGGACCTTCTGGCAACTATATTTACATAAAAAAACTGAGCCAAAAGCTTGCTGGATGTTTGAATATCCTTCATGTAAAATTAAGACGCAAATTTGCCAAAATTGTTTGCGAGACACCGCAAAGGTAAAATCTTTTGAATTTTAAATCTTAGCACCTTAATTCTATCCAAACATCCGATGAAAATACCGGCCCTATGTCTGAATATTCTCTATGTAAAATTTTAAATGTGTAGACCAAAAATAAGCTGGGCAGTTTTGTAGAGACCACGGATGTCAATTTGTTATTATTATTTGGCCTCATGTGACCCAAGCATAACTCCTGACGTTTTATTGTGTTGGGCTCAAATCAGTTTAAAAAGGTGTAGCAATGTCCAGGTAACCAACCTCTCAAATGTAAAAGGTTTAAACCCAGAAATAGCGAGGGAGTTTGGTAGAGTTTATACAGGTCTAATCGTTGAGCTTTGACGCCTTGACGGCGAAATTTCTGGCCGACAACCGAAGAAAAATATTTTGCCAGATCTCAAAACCGCTTATGTCAAATCTTGAGTCTGTGAACTGAAAATTGACAGAGTAGTTTATTCAGAAAATGTGCATACACAGACACACATAGAGAAACAATTTCACTTTTATAGATATACTAGCATTTCATCCCGGCGCTGCCAGGATGTTTGGATGTGTATGTTGAGCAAAAAAAAAAAAAAAACTGGCAGTAGGAAGGCAGACTCAAACCCGTACCACGAATGAAGAAAAGCACAGGGGGAAAACCTGATGTCTTTGCTGTTATAACCACCGCCAAAGCGAAAGTTCCATACGTTTAAATTACGGTTAGACAATCAAAGGGAGAGGATGACTTTGAAAAAAATCGGCCAAAAGGTGCCCCCCCTGTAGAACAGTGCCCAGTTGAAGGTTAAGATATGAATGTTTTTAGTCAATTTTTCGATATTTGTCGTCGGTAAGTGGAACTTAAAAACGATACTGATCTTGGTAAACTCCGTCGAACCTGTCGAAAGTTTTAGGCAGATATGCAAACATACGTACAAACATACATTTATATAACTTAAAATTTTAGACCCAAACCGATTAAAAGGTTTGCCATATCTCTTAATCTCCTTTATGTAAAATGTGCAAATGTTTAGACAAGAAATTGTCTGAGTAATTTTGTATAAACCGCAGAGGTCAATTTTTTTAAACTTTGACCTCTATAATGACCCCTTAAGATTTAGTGATTTGGGCTCAAATAAAGTTGCTAAGTGCGATCCATGTTCAAGGAACCTATTCTATAATTTCACGTGTTTAGACCCAAAATTGTCGGAGTCTGGTAGAGTTCGCAAAGGTAAAATCGTTGAACTTTTTACCCGTTAACAGCCAAATTCCTGTCTGAAAGCCTATCACAAAGGTTTGCCCAAATCTCAGTACCCTGTATATTAAATTTCGAGTTTGTATACTAAAAATTGACAGAGTTATTGTGTAGGGAAATGTACAGACGCAGACACACAGACACACACATACACGTTAACTTCTATATATATAATAGATTATATAAATACTTTTATATAAATATATAAAGAATTATGGTAACAATGTATTTATTTTAGACTGTACTGTTTAACCGTATATATATATATATATATATATATATATATATATATATATATATATATATATATATATACATACATACATACATACATACATACATACATATATGTATATATTTATCTAGCAGCGGACACACGATTAACGTCACTCGATATATTCGAAATGGGGAACACAAGCCAGCTCTGTCTTGATTAGCAATGCCATGCCCATTGGCTACCATTTACTGCGTGAAATAACGTTAGCATTTACATATTTTATTTTTAAATATTTGAGTTATTCGGAATGATCTAATCGTTATAAGATGATATATATATATATATATATATATATATATATATATATATATATATATATATATATATGAACAAATGATTAATAAAATATGTTAGAAGACATCTTAAAAATAGTTAACAACATATTTAATTTTAAAAAAAGGAAGCACAAGATAGGTGGATTGTCCTTAATCTGCGGAGTCTCAAAGGAATATTCTCCTTCTAATCAGAGGGCAGGAATTAGCAAAATGCGGGATCGTATTTTACATATAAAAGTATTTAATGAAACTACAAGTAAGTCACAGATCTTACTTGGTTAAAAAAAGGGTGAGGTAAGGGGAATAGGAGGTAAAAGAAAAATGAATGAATAAAGTTCGTTCATTATAGACTCCAGAACGCCTGAACAGAGTTTCTTTAAAAAATACACAATCTTAGTCCATAAGTCTGGGACTGATCTTAGTTAAATTTTGTCTCAGACTACCCCCGATACTTACCGATATTCGATCAACAAAACCGTGATTTTACTTTATCTGTCATTGGTAAAGACATTTTATTAACTGTCGTCTCTTAGCAACAATGACAGAACAACGGACCGTGAAATTTCTACTGTTAGTAAATTGATAACGTGTTCTGTTTTTTTTTTCTGTTTTGTATGACATTGTCCGTATAAACATGTAAAAATTACAACCGTGTAAAATAACGAGCATAAGCAATGTTTTAGAATGTCCGATTAGATATGTCATCAGTTTTTGTCTAAGATTAAATAGAAAGGCAGGCTACCTGTGTTTACAAGTTAATAAACACAAAAATCCATATATATATATATATATATATATATATATATATATATATATATATATATATATATCGGCAAAGAGCATTTATGCCTACTAGAATATGGAGTGTCTTACTTCTCTTTTTTTGTCTGCTTGTAAAGGTAAAGCCTCACTGAATATTCAAATACACATGGCATTAGCAGCACATATAAGATATCGGAAAGGCTTCCCACCACTGACTGTTATAAGCATTAGTAACAGCACGACTCTTATTACTCCAACAGACCAGCTTTTTTTTCTCATGGAATCCAGAAAGAATAAGAGACAGTATAAAATATTAACTAAAACATATTTAAACAGGAAATTGGGGAAAGAACCCTAATGTTTATAGCATGTTTCTTAACGTGAGGTAAACACAAGCTTATATCGAATAATCGAATATTTATGTCATATAGCAAGCAAGTGCAAACACTAGAAAGACATCACCCTGATTACTAGGAACTTAGCCAAAAGTAAAATGACATAAAACTATATGTATGTACGTATGTACATACATTTAACTATATGTAAATTATTTACGTACATTTACCTATGTGCCAGGTGTTTCAATGAATTTATATATATTTATCATATAATATTACGAGGAAATAAAAAGGTATTTGTTTTAAGAAATCACTCTTTTTTTTCTATTTTCAGGAGAATGCGTAGCAGTTCCCGAATAAGTCAATTTATTTTACACATTTGCTTTATACGTGTATACTATTATATTTCAAAAAATCTAAATAAACATCGATACGCCAGTAAAATCAAAATACTCATAGTTGCATAAAATATATAAAATAATTGTACTTAAAAAAGTGTATAACTAAAAACAAAATATAGTGCAGAACAGATATATATTTTCAATAATAGATGAGCATATCCTTTCTCCTCTAGTGTCCCTTCCTTCAGGATATCCCAGAAGTCTGATGTTTTCAACTCTGTAGAATACGAGAGAATTATCGCTGAAGTGAATATAATGAGAATAAACTTACATTGTTATCCGATTTAATGGGCAAAAAATGACATATTCTCATACGCTGGTTGACGTATATTCCCTAATTGGTCGGTTCCCTTTCATTGCTATACACCTACATTCTCACAATCGTGGCAGACGTGTCCCATAGCTCGACATTTCGACAGTTACTGTAATATTCTCTCTTGTTGCATAAGTTGTATATTGATATTGCACAGCAACCACCGTCCTCAGAGCCTGATTTATCATCTTGTTTCTTGTAAATTTGTCTTTATTTGCAATTTACGTATTGTTATTATGCCGACTCGAAAAAGCGTGAGCATATATATATATATATATATATATATATATATATATATATATATATATATATATATATATATATATATATGTATTACTATATATTTGTTTATTTGTGAGTATACATAATATTAAAAAGGCATACAACATTAACAGTTATCTAATTCCCGAAATTTGATAATATTAAAAGAAAAAAAATTTATAATTACAGATGCTTTATGATATAAACCATTTTTAAATTCACAATAACAATAGAAAAAATAAATAAAATGAACATATATATACACAAATTATCACACACCCACACACACACGCACAACTATCTATCTATCTATCTACCTATCAATATATTCATATATATATAATTATATATATATATATATATATATATATATATATATATATATATATATATATAAACTAACATAAAAAAATCACATTTAACCACACTTAGGCTTACTAGTTTCCACGACTTCCCTCCTATTAAGCAATGGGCAGGCACTTACAGGACACATGCCCAGTTTACCATTTTAGCGGGAATCGTACATATCTAGGGGTCTGACCTATTTTAAACCTAGAAGCTGATTGATTAACAAGAAACCCAATTTAATGTGCGTTTATAAAAATGCGAGATAACAACAACTCTTCGCATAATCCTGACAAATCCTTGTGGGGACGAAACGCGGAATATTATATGTAACTTAATTTCTATTCATATTTTTTACGTACAACCGAAATCTACCTATGTATTGAGCACAGATGAATAAAATACTTGAAGTTTACTTATAAAACTATACTTTCTATTATTAATTTATTTGATAAAATGAAGTAGTTATATATGTATACATGCATATATATGTATGTATGTATATACATGTATATAGATGTATATATATACATGTATATAGAAGTATATAGATATGCATATATATGTGTATATACCTATGTATATATATACAGATATATATATATATATATGGATGCATATGTATATACGTATGTACTTGTATATGTATGCATATGTATGTGTATATGTGTATATATAATGTATATATTTTTTCTATATATATATATATATATATATGCATATATATGTACATATATACATGTATATAAGTATATATATATATATGTCATTATATGTAAGTATTTGTATGTATTTTTATGTATATGAGTGTGTAGAATTATATGTGCGTAATTATGTAAATTTTCAAGTATATATATATATATATATATATATATGTATTTATGTATGCCTTATACTACATAAAAAAAACTATTCATACACATCCCGCAAAAACACTCTGAAACAATACGACAGCAAAAATATTTTATTATTCACTGCTTTATGAATAGTAAACACAATTGTATGTTCATTTTAATCTTAAGGATTTATTTAGTTACCTGTGTTCAATTATTACGGTCTATGGCTCTTATATAACATATATTTGTGGAGTCATTTTTTTCATAAATATACTTTTAAAAAAAAATGGAATATCCGAAATCGTATAAACCATTATTATCCTGAATACTCTCATGAAAATAAAATATTTCCAGCAATTTTCTGGTGATTGAAAATCAAAAAAATGAAAAGTGTTTTTTTTTTGTTTTTTTTGTGTGTGTGTTTTTAATCGCTGGTCTGTGTATAGTGAGTACAGATCACAGTACTCATAAATTTTGTATCGCCAACAGTTCCTGGTAGGTGCAGATCACAATAATCAGTAGTTATTCATCCCCAGCCAGTGTATGATTTTGTAGATCACAATAATAATTATTTATCGCCAGACAGTTACTGGAGGGTACAGATCACAATACTAATAAGTTATTTATCGCCAGCCAGTGTATGGCATCTTAGATCACAATACCAATAAGTTGCTTATCGCCAGGCAGTGCCTAGAGTCTAGTTATCACATTACTCATATGTCATTAATCGCCAGCCAGTACCCTCTGATTGCATATAACAATAGTTATATATATATATATATATATATATATATATATATATATATATATATATATATATATATATATATATATATATATATATATATCGCCAACCAGTGTATGGTTAGTTTAAATCACAATACTAATAAGTTATTAATCGTCAGTAGCTGCCAGTATCTTGTGGTTCTAGACTGCAAAACTTATAGGCAATTTATCGCCAGCGAGTTATGGTGTGTGCAGTTCATAATTATACTTGATTATTCATCGTTAGCTAGTGCCTGGTACATGCATATCACAATATCAACAATTTACTCATCTGCAGCCATTATTTTCCTAATGCCGATAACAATGCTAATAAGTTACTAATCGCCAGCAAATGCATTAGTGGGTGTAGATCACAATCCTGATCAGTTATTTATAGCAAGCCGGTATTAATACGAATAAATTATTTATCACTAACTAGTGTATAGTGGGTTCAGATTCCCATATTGATAAGTTAGTTATCGCCAGCCAATGTCTGATTGATGCAGATCACAACACAAAGTTACGTCTTGCAAGCCAGTCTATGGTTGATAACGATCACATACACATAAGTTACTCGTGAGTGCAGACCACACTACAAATAAGAAATTTATAGAAAGCCAGTGTTCTGTCCGTGTATTTTACAATAATAACTTATATTATCGCTTGCCAGTGTCTGGTCGGTGCATATCAAAATATTAATATTATTTTACTCAAGCCAGTATATCATTTCTATTTTTGGTAATGATATATCATAAACAGTTGTCAATATAGTTCTATAGAAATATATATTTTTATAATTGTCTTACACTGTCTTACTCAAACTAATATTACACTGATTATTCCATTGAAGGGCATTATAGTGTTCGCTTATGATACACGCTACGTGGAATTTCCACTGGCCATGCTATTGATAATTCTTTTACAAACTGGGTTGATTTTTAGCTCAAAAATTCATACTTAAATATACGAACACCGACTTTACAAAGTTCGTAACCGCTTAATAACCGTATCTTTGAATTAGTGGATATGATAATTATGACTTGTATTTACGAATATAGTTGTTCATATTACATTAAAAACAAACTACTTGCCCTACCAATCATCCTAGACCAGAAGTAAACATATACGGCGTAAATAAAAATGAACTATTTAAAAAATTGTAGACATACACTCGTAAAAAATTATATATATATATATATATATATATATATATATATATATATATATATATATATATATAGACTAGCATGGATTTGTATGTTGAGCAAAAATAAAAAGTGGTAGTAGGAAGGCAGGCTCGAACCCGTACAGCAAAGGAGGAAGAGAACGGTGTAAAACCTAACGTTTACGCTGTTACGACCACCGTCAAACCGGAAGCGACATTTTTTTTTAATTAAGGCTAGACTATCTAAAAGAGAGGATAACTTGCTAAAATATCGGAGAAAAACGTGACACCCCTCTGTAGCAAAATTGCCTAGTTCAAGGGGAAAATATTAATGTTTTTAGCCAATCTTTCGATATTTGTCGTATGAAATGTCGAACTTAAAAACGATACTAATCTTGGTAAAATCTGTCGCCTCTATTGAAAGTTTAAGGCAGACATGCAAACAGCCGTACATACATACATTTATATATTGGTAACTAAAAGTTTTCGACCCAAACTGATGAGAAAGCTTGCCCTATCTCTGAATACCCTCTATGTAAAATTTCAAATATTTAGACCAGAAATTGTCTGAATAGTTTGGAAGAGACGACAGAGGTCAATTTTTTTTTAAATATTACCTGTATTATGGCCCCTTAACATTTATTGTTTTGGGGTCAAATCAAATGATTAAGTTAGATCCATGTCCAAGGAACCTATATCTAAAATTTCAAGTGCGTAGACAAAACATTGTCAGAGTAGTTTGGTAGAGTTCTCAAAAGTAAAGTCGTTTAACTTTAACCCCTTAATCGCCAAATCTCTGGCCAAAAACTAATCACATAGACTTTCCCAAATCTCAGAAACCTTTATATCAAATTTCGAGTCTGTACACTAAAAATTGGCAGAGTCATTGCGTAGGGAAATGTACACAGACCCACAGATACACATATACAAAGATATGTTCACTTTAATGGATTTGTATATATATATATATATATATATATATATATATATATATATACATATATACATATATATTCTCTAGTCTCTCAACTACTTGAATGATAAAAAGGGCATTGTTTTTGCACTAATTTAATATATATATATATATATATATATATATATATATATATATATATATATATATATAGGTGTGTTGTAGTTTGTTTTAATATAGTCTCGTATGTAAAATAATCACGTGTAATCCAGGCATTTGACAAGATGTGACAAAACGTTTCAATCCGTCTTATATATATATATATATATATATATATATATATATATATATATATATATATATATATATATATATATACATATATATACATATATATATATATATATATATATATATATATATATATGGGGGGTGTATTAGTTATAAGTTAACAATTCTCTTTACATACGTCTTAATCTAAGTTTACAAAACAAGACGCACAGAACTGTAAACACTACGAGTTCGTTTTTACGACATGTATTGCTTTTTTAACACATTCAGAATTCAGATTTTTTAAAAATTTTACAAAGTTATATTTATATTTGTGTCCCATATCCATATGAGACTAATGCGTTGACCAACCGGCACTAGTTATGACTATTGAACTCAAGCGACAACAAATCTGGTCACAATAAAATGGTTGAATATCAAAACATATCTTATGATGAAGTTTATAGTGTTGCCTGATTCTTTTGTCATTGTTTCCAGCCATTTTGAACGCCTTGCGTTATCTGAATTGTAGAAATTTCTGTTTACGGTGCATGTGGTGCTTTTTTTTGCTACAATATTGCTTTATATGAAAAAGTAAAAAAATATAAATTTTTACATTGAAGATGTTTATATTGTTCAATGTTCGACTATAATCGACAAAATATCTCAATTCGTTTTTTACAAAGAATGATTTATGAGAAAGCAACGATTAAATAAATATAAGAAAATATGTAGATGTTCGCTGTTTAATATTACTTCTTAGCATTATATATCTGTTTTACGTTCATGGGGAAAAATAAATTGTTAGAAATAATTCTTTAATCCTCAATAGCCATGCAGGTTGGAGTCCATGCTTTATGTAAAATAAAATATTTTTTGTCTTAAGGTATATTTTACAAGTACCATAGGAAAATAAAAAAGAAATAATATGTTCATTAAAATATAGTGTTTGTTTGACTTATATATTATACAACATCCCTATTTCTCTTTCATGAGTTGATACTTACATAATGAGGGATGTTTTAAATATAATATTTCCCATTATTTTTTATTTTAGCTAAATTGTTCATGAGAAAATGTACATTTAATTTTTATGACGACTGAGCGTATCCGTTGATGAACAGAAAGTTTCAGCTATCTGTGATATATAATGATTATCTTATGCAACCCATCCTTATCATAGACGTTCGACAGAAACAGAGATACGTTACTACTCAGTATTAATCGACGCGTTTTCTTTTTTTACCAACCTGATACAGTTGATGTCAACGCATCTAAGTGATGGGATATTTTATTTTAGCGAGATAAAGCGACAAAAGCCGCGTTAGTATTTTATGAGTGAGGCATCGTTGATCAGCTTTTTTCCTTTACATGGGGGTCATGACTTATCAAAGCCCGGAGGCCACTCTGGGATAAAGGTTATTGCGTGTACAGTAATCAATGAGATAGTATTGTAGTAATCATTAGTATTGGGGGTGTTGATAGAGTGTCTTACTTAAGGAGGCGGTTTGTCAGGAGTTTGTTTATGTTGGACTTGAAGACGTCCAAGTTGTAGTCAGGTGGGAAAAAGGCAAGCGACAGAGAGTTCCACTGGCGTACAGTTCTAAGAAAGAAGCTTTGCTCATGGAATCTACGCTTGAGTTTAGGCACAGAAAAAGAGTGGGGAACTTATTGACAGTAGTTTCAGCCAGACGGGTGTTTCTTGTGAATGATTGGCGAGAGGGTACGAGGGATTGGAGTTCAGACGAGAAACTGCCACGGAAATAACGATAAAACAAAGACAGGCTCGCAACATCTCTTCTGTGGGAGAGAGGTGGCAGGGAAGAGAAAAGGGCACCCCCACTAAACCACGATGTCTATTTTGTACTCTGTCAAGGCAGGATATGCTATTTTGTGCAGTTCCTACCCAGATGTGGAAGCAGTTCTCAATCCTTGGACTTACTTGATTGTTTTGTCTTTTGCTTTATATGAAAAAGTAAAAAAATATAAATTTTTACATTGAAGATGTTTATATTGTTCAATGTTCGACTATAATCGACAAAATATCTCAATTCGTTTTTTACAAAGAATGATTTATGAGAAAGCAACGATAAAATAAATATAAGAAAATATGTAGATGTTCGCTGTTTAATATTACTTCTTAGCATTATATATCTGTTATACGGATATAGAATTGCATCAGTAGTGATATATCTTCTGGAGCGGTAGAAGGATCCCACGATTTTACCAGCGTCCCTGGCAACATATTTGATGTGTGTGCTCCATTTCAGATCAGGAGTAAAAGTCAAACACAGAAGCTTGTAAAAACATGGAGCCTCTCCAAGACGAGAGTCATCCATTTCAATTGATGCCAGATGGTGATAAGAGCGTTGAGGATGTAAATTTAGAAACTTGGTTTTGGATGCATTAAAAGTTATCAGCCACCTTTTCCTCCATTGTGCCACGTACTCAATATCACAGGATAGAGAATTAGAGAGAACTTTGTTATTTAGGGCCTTTGGTGTGTTGCCATAGATTGTCGTGTCATCAGCATAGATGTCAACGAATGATTTAAGTATGTGTTTTGGGAGATCATTGATGTAGATATGGAAGAGAGTTGGGGCAGGATGGACCCCTTAGGGACTCCAACATTAATACTGTGGGCCTCTGATTTCTGCCCATCAACCACTACTCTATCGAGGAGAAATTATTTAATGACTGAGAAAACTTTTCCAGTGATACAGTAGCTGGAAACCTTGCGAAGTAGGCCCTTTTGCCTACCTTATCGAAGGCCTTCGATATGTCAAGAGCAATTGCCCTAGAAAGGAAACCTTTGTCAAGAGATACACTAACCCTATGTGATATAAATCTTAGCACATCTGCTGTAGATCTTGAAGAGCGGAAACCATATTGCATGTTACTAAGATGGTTGTTTCTGTTGAAGTGGTTAACCACTTGGTTATTTAATATGGATTCTAACAACTTACTCATTACACACAGGAGAATTATTGGTCTGTACTGGGAGGGAGATGACTTATCACCTGAATTCTTAAATACAGGTTATACAGATTAGGTGTTCCAGGGTGTTGAAAAGCACTTCTCCTGATAGCAACGCTTAAACAGCTTTGTAAGTATGGGGGCAAGTTCTGGTTGGAGCTTTGTCAGCACTATAATTGAAATGCCATCAGTGCCAGTTGCTTTACTGGAATCAAGGTTCTTGATTAGTTTGGCGACCTCACACACAGATATTTTTATGTTGCATAGCGTGTTGTCTGTTATAGGAGGAAATACAGGGAGTTGATGGTCATTGTCGCATAGGGTAGAAGTAGCCGCAAAGTCCTTGGCAAATAGTATGGCGGTATCTGATGCTGACGAGATGAGCTCTGGTCCATTGATGATAGTTGGGATAGAACGCACGCTTCTGTTCAAGATCCTGTTTGCTATTTTCCAGAACTGGTGGGAACCAAACCGCTGCTCAGCTACTTTGAATTTAACAGACTGAGCATATACCTATCTTGCAAGTTTTATTACTCTTTTACAGTGGTTGCTGGCAGTCCTGAAAGTATCTTTAGTCTCAGTACATCTATTACGATGGTAGCTATGGAAAAAGTGATTTCTGTGCGCGATGACAGCAGCACATCCAGGGGAGAAGCATGGCTGACTGTTAGGTTTTTGTTGGATGTCTTTGGATAGTATTAAATGGTCTATGCCTATAATTAACCATTCTGTCAGGTCTGATACTATAGAGGACAGATCCTTTTTAAACATGGAATGCAGAAGTAGGTCAGATAGTAATGTACGAACGCTATCCCAGACAGCCATAACGTATCGATATACAGTACGGTTGAGAGGTACGTCTGAAGACTTATTACATTTCGTTTTTATCTTAACTGCTACAACAAAGTGGTCAGAGGATCCCAGAGGAGATAGAACGGAACATGAACACACTCAGGAGAAGTTGTGAGGAAAACGTGTAGAAGGCGTGCATATTGACCGGGGGTATCGGACACACGGGTTGGTTCGTAAACAATCTAAGTGAGGTCATAGGCAATGGCAAAATCATGGCAAAACCTCCCCTCGTCATCGGTTTTATTTGAGGTGCTCAGCTATCCCACATTATGGACATTGAATTCACCGCAAATGTGAATGTTAGCCGAAGGATGAGCAGACAGGATGTAGTCAATTTACTCAGATACGCTCTTAAAGATAGTAGCCCCACTGTTGTGGGGTCGATAGAGGGCAAATATACATGCAGTGGTGTAAGCTAGTGCAAGCAGAAAGCACATATAAGGTAAATTAGGATGATCTCACGAGATACCCCTACCACATGGAAAGTCATCTTTGATCTAGGCACATATTCCATGCCCATGACGATATTGGTGATCAGATTTAGCTGTTAATTTAGAGTATCCTTTAATTATGAATTTGTCTAGAGGAGTGTTTGGCCCTATGCCATTTTCACTTAGAAAGAATATGTCCGGTTTCGTCTTCTGTAAATGTGTTTTAACCTCTGGAAGGTTGGAACATAGACCCCTGATGTTGGAGAAGGAGACCTGCTAGTAAGGATCTACGTTTGTTGATGGGGAAGAATGCGTTCAAAACGCTCATGACTATGTAGAAAAGCAGATTCGAATTTTCTGAAATCCGATAGATTTAAAGGGACGAATCATCTCTACTAAAGTATTTAGGGTGTTAGATTTTGTGTTAAAAACAGCACGACTTACTTTTAGATTGACCTCCGTATATAATCAACCACGAGATCCGCTGTACGGTAATTGTGTTAAACAGCAGATCTTACTAGATTGATTTGAAATTACTATATGTATCCGTACGCTAGCAAGCAAATGTGTAGGTGTTACTTAAATCCACAATTGAATGTGTACGCAATTTACCTTCCCAAGATATCTTTCCTCGCGGAAAATAATGCACTTATCTGATTATTTAGTGTCATTCTTAATGCTCGAGCTGAATTTTATCTGGCTACATACTTTAATTCTTATTTATTTCGATAATGCCGTATTTATTGAATATTAAATGAAAAATAAACCATATTTATTACAATCCTCTCTATTACTAAATGCAATCGAGATATTTCGAAATTAACTACACAACACTCGTTTTTTACAGATCACCGAGTCTTTCACAACATTGATATTCCCAGTTTCCAAACGCAAGATAAATCTTGCGATGCAAAAACAATTTTTACTTTCCAAACATATTAAATATCAACGAATACTGATCAGTAATTTTGATTTACTCAAGATACTTGTATGGCTTGTGTTGGTAATTATTCTACCAAGTGGTAGATTTCACACAATGGGTCCCATATAAAATTGTCTTTTTTTATTACATTTTCACCCCAAAACAAGGACCATTGCCACTTTGGTACAGGGGGCTACTATCAGGTTAACATCTACTGGGGTAATATGTAGGGATTTGGGAAGCAAGATGTTGGTTCACGTTGCACTTGAACTTATGCATGTCAATACAGTTGGGAAAGAAGTGACCTGGAATGGAATTCCAAAGTTTAGCAGTTCTGGGGAAGAAACTACTGGAGTAGAAATATCTTTTACATCTAGGGATCTCTACAGTGTAGTGGTGGGATTTTGCAGCTTGTCGGGTTTGTCGAGAGTGTCCAGGTCGTGGGCGCGCAAGTGCTTGCAGTTCATCAGAGCATTCACCATTAAAATACGTGTAGAACAGGCAGAGGGACACAACGTTTCGTCTATGGGACAGAGGCTGAAGCTTATATGCCAGTTTAGGGCCTATCAGATTTGCGACTCTCTTTTGAACCCTGTCAAGGAGCGAGAGACTAGTAGCCGATGCACCAGCCCAAATATGACAGAAATACTCACAACATGGGCGAATGGTGGCCTTATAGAGGTACAGGATACTTTCGGGTGTTAGTAGTTTTCTAGCACGGTAGAGAGAGCCCAGGTTCCTCGCAGCGGCCCTGACAATGCCCTCGATGTAATTGTTCCAACTCATGTTTCCTGTGAACGTTAGGCCAAGGAGCTTGAGAGACGTACTCTCGGATAAAGAGTCGTTGCCCATTGCTATAGGTGGTAGAGAAGGTTTCTTGTAATTATTGAATGAAACCAGTTTAGTCTTGGCGGCATTGAACGTTACCATCATTTTTTGTTCCCATTCCACTACTGATTGGAGGTCATCTTCTAGTGTTTCTGCCATTACTTTAGATATATGTTCATTTGTTTTCCTGTCGTGTCTGCTATAGAGTGTGGTGTCATCAGCATATATACCCATCTCAGAGGCAATTTTATCGGGGTGGTCATTTATGAATATCAGGAACAGTAGAGGTCCAAGGATAGATCCCTGGGGCATTCCCGCATTATATCATATTGTTTAGATGTACGACCGTCGAGGACAACCCGGATTTTTCTCTTATCTAAGAAGGATTTAATTATGTTAAGTGTTCTACCAGTGATACCGTATGATCTAATCTTCCTGAGGAGACCCTCATGCCATACCCTGTCGAAAACCTTAGATATATCGAGAGCTACCGCTCTGCCCTCTTCCGCTTTGTCCAGTGAATGGTATATGCGTTCAGAGATTACAGTAAGGATGTCTGCTGTGGAACGGGCTTGTCTAAATCCATATTGTTGGTCGGTCAGAAGTTTAGCATCTGTAATGTGCTGGACTAGAGCATGGTTAATTAAGGTCTCAAATATTTTGGCAAAAAGTGGGAGGAGGCTAATAGGGCGATAATATCATGGGTTAACTCTTTCGCCAGAATACTTGAATACTGGTACCACAGAAGCAGTTTTCCAACAGCCCGGAAAGCAAGATTCATTAAGGAATTTGTTGTAGAGTTTGAAGAGAAATGGAGCTACTTCGACTGAGCACGTTTTTAATAGCACAGCTGAGATGAGGTCGGGTCCACATGTTTTTGAAGTGTCAAGGTTTTTATGATAGCATGCACCTGGGCAGGTGTGATTTCCAAATCGTCTGGCGTGGCGTCTGTCCGTATAGGAAATTGAGGTAGGGGGTTGTTGGGAGGGGCCAGTGTGGAGTTTGAGGCAAACCGACTGGCAAGCATGTTAGCCCTTTCGGTTGCTGAGCAAATAACCTCGTGATTGTTGGTTAGTGGGGGAATTGTTGATTGCCCATTATTTACTACACTGTTGTAGATTTTCCAGAAGTCACGAGTTCCTAGTTTTTGTGCCTCGATGCGTTTTGTTAGTGGTTTCCGTAAATTCCTTCTTAGCTGTCGCTATTTCTTTCTTAACGTTACTTCTAGCTTCTATGTACTTCTGTCTGTTTGAACTAAACTTATGTCGGTTAAAACTGCGGAATGAATGCTGCCTTTGAGCAATGGCAGTTGCGCAAGTCGAAGTAAACCATTGGGGATAGTGGGGCTTGCTATAGAATTTCCGCCTGGGAACACGCGCTTTGATTGCAGTTTTGAACCATTCAGTGGTCTCTGTTGCACACTGTTCAGCAGGAAGAGAAAAAATAGTTCCCCATGGGGCGTCTCTGATAAGATCTCTGATGGCTTCCCCGTCAGCCTTTTTATAATATCTCGCTGTTTTGAGCACTGGCTCTTAAGTTTTGGGTCTAGAGTTTAGGGCGATTTAAACCATTATCACTGCATGATCAGCGTTCCCAAGTGGGCTGTCGGGTATCGTTACATAATCATCAGGAACTATGGTCAAAAACAGATCTTAAAGTTATGCGTATTGTTCTTCCTGATCAGGGAAACGGGTTCAAACGTTACTACATTATTCCCATCTACACCATAGCTATAAATATATTGAGTACAGAAGAACATGTTAATGTTTGACCATTTTTTATTCACTGGCGATGATTCGTAAACGGTTATGCTAGTATATTTTTCACAATAATCAAATGCACTTTTCTAATATTTAAAAAAATTGCAAATAATGCTATGCCAAGTAAATTTCATAATTTTAGTTATGTTAACCTGCATGCACATTCAAAATGTTATTACTGCTTATATCAATCTATGGTCCCCCCTCGCAAAACTTTCACAAGAAACACTCGTCTAGCTGTAAACACTATCAATAATCCCGCCACTCTTTATCTGTGCCTAAACCTAAACGTAGATTCCATGAACAAAGCTTTTTTATTAGAACTGCACGCCTGTGGAATTGTCTTCCGTTTTCCTGCTTTCCGGCTGACTACAATATGGTTGTCTTTAAGTCTAACGTAAATAAGTTCTTGATGAGCCGTTCCATATAAGTTATAAAATTTAACAAATTTTCATTACTAATGATTATTATATTGTCCAATTTCTACTGTACACTCTTTAACCCTTATCCTTGCGTGGCATCTTGTCCTTGATAATGGGTTGATACCTATGAGAAAAAAAGAAAAAGTCCAATGTGAACAAGTTCTAATTGAATCGTCCCCCTAATTATTCCAAGTTACAAAATTCCCACTGTTTACTATGCTTAAATCACAATGACTAATTTATACCTATTAACCCTTATCCTCGAGAAAAAAAAATCAGCTAAGTTGCCAAGCAAGAAATGAAATACGTGTACAGGTTTTAGATAATGGTGTATGAATTAGTTTACTATTCAGATTATTGTCTTTATTATAAAAGTTAATCACACAACGTTTCCACTGATTTAATTTCTGTCCTTATCAATGATATCGTCGTACTCGGAAATCGTGTTTATCGAATACGACAGGTTGAACCGAACCTTTTATAACATCCACTAGCACCGGTCGACAAGATGTCTTACGTAATTCGCAACTGCATTGATAATATGTATAGCACAGAGGATAGAAAATGCATGCTACGGAAGGTTGTGACTTAGTACTTATTTTCCATTAGCTGATATTTGTTGTTCTGTTTTTAGAATATTTTAACTCAATCTTATTTCAGAGATACCAATTTAACGCAAAAAGTTCAAATAATACAAAAACAAATATTGTTTTTTAAATATTATATAGTATCCTTCATTTTTCAAGATAGATAAAAAAGCGAATTCTATTGCTATATCGGTTACAAATAAAATGCAATGTATAGCCGATTTGCAAATATGTATCAAGGTCGTCATGTATTTCTATTTGTGCAATATAGTTCTAATTCAGAAATATCTATGCAAATGTTAGGAACCAATAGCGTTGGTTTAAATATAAATTTCTATAATTATCTATACTCTAACAATTAAGCAACCAGATTGTTTACATAAACGTTCATATATTTAACAAAAACACGATATCTTGTAACTAGAAAGATAAAGCATAAACATATTACAGAAGACATCTTTAAAAGAAATGAATGGTAATATTAAACGCTGGTAGTTTTCTCGCCAAAGGTAAATTCAAGTAAACGCTTTAATTATCCCGTCATAAGAAACTGATTTAATTAATAACTAAACGAAATAAAACGATCAAATAAACAAATAAATGAGGCCATCATTGCAGAAAATTTTAAAACAACGCCAACGTACACCTGAGTAAGAGAATTTGCTTTTAGCGATTCATTTTGAACGGTTTTGTAAATTAGGCCGTCGAGAGGTTTCCTATGCATATGAAGCAGTGGCTTCGCTTTTTATTCAATGCCTTATAATATTTATGTAAATTAATTAGAATATGACAATTCAAAATCCCACACCAGAATTGAAGACATTCAAAGAGCAAACGTTATCCATCCAATTTTCTTCTACGTGAAATGGCATGCTAAGTTTGGAACAAATAAAGAAGCTATCCATTTCCGGAATGAAATAAACAGATCACGTTTTTTGACATTACTTGCAAACAGATAATGTGAATTAAAAGCATTAAGGGCATGTAGCCGATATTTATAGAAGTAGAGATTTTGGGGATAATTATTAATAGGAAGATTAGACGTTTAATCTGTCAAGGCAAACTAGAAGTTTCTTGAATAAAACAGAAGCATGTATGTCGCTGGAATTTATGTTTCTATTTTAATGATTATAGATGATGTATCGGGTTCTCTTACATACAATATGAACATATTTGTATTGTATTTCAGTTAATGCTTCATAAAAACAGAATAATCGTCACACATTGCATTTATTTTATGAGTATAATCTCATGAGAATCGTAATAGCGAAATACACAGGTATTTTAATCAAATATCAACCAGAAAACAAGCAGCAACTATATAAATAAATAAATAAATATATATATATATATATATATATATGTATATATATATATGTGTGTGTGGGGGGGTGTATGTATACATACATACTTATATATTTATATATATATATGTATATATATATATATATATATATATATATATATATATATATATATATCAGTATTTAGTAATGTACATTTCTGCCGTTGAATGGTCAAATTTCAAATCTATATTTTTTTATTATATTCAAGACAAAGAAAACATTTCAATAAGTATGTCTCTTAAACCGATAGGTTTTCAATGTCTAGCTATCTCCTCAAAGGAGAGAAATATTAGAAAATATTATAATAGTTTATTGTAAATTGGCTAAATACAATACACATCAAAAAACAATTTAAAGTGTTTAAATCATAGAATAAGGGAACATATATATTGAATAACAATTAAAAGGATATTGATTTTCATATTCGAACTGGACGGTAAAATCACTGGATTTCCATAAGACTAGGTCTTAGTTTTGCATAATTTTGAAGTGTGCATATATATATATATATATATATATATATATATATATATATATATATATATATATACATATATATATATATATATGTCTGTATTTAAATATACACAATTATGTATATTTACTATTATATAACATCAAAATAATGTATCAATGTGTCTTTGATTTCATTCGCAATGAATTCCAACACAGTTGGGTCCGTTTTTATGAAATTTTATAAAAAAAGTAATTTATACGTCCAGTAGTATTAAAGATAGGCTATGTGTCGATATGTATTCGATAATTCTTGAAAATTAGAAAATCAAAATAATCTGATGAAAGAAAAAAGATGCAATTTCGATCAGAGTTAAACTCTTGCACAGCCTACAATCGCAAGTGCATTTGGGAAGTGTTGTTACAACAAACCCCAAAAGGCTTAACATATTTTATTAACAATAACTTCCTCGATTTGAAAATTGATCGTTCAAAATGAATGTTTCTGTTTAAAGCTCAATTTCACAATAACATTTTTTTTCTTTTAAACTTTAAATTTCAACAATTATTGGCGACAAGTCGTAACGTCAAACATGCGAAATGAACAGAATGTTCTTTGATATGAAACTATCGTGTTCGAAATTAATGTTATTGTCCAGAAAACGATTGAAGCACGAGGCTTAAATTTTGCTTTTTAAACCAAATTTAAAGCCACTATATATACAATAATTTGATAAAAATTAACGTTAGGTTCACAACAGTGCAAACTAAACCTAGTCACTGTAGAATTAATCTGAATCTACTCTCTGTGTGTATCGCGAGTAGTCGCCAATGACATCAGGCGATCAATCGATTTGATTGCAAGATAATCGATTTCATCAATTTCTATGAAAATAAAAATAGAGTAGTGTGAAACTTTCGTAATCGGCAAAATCACTCTGTTTGTATATATATATATATATATATATATATATATATATATATATATACATATATATATATATATATATTACTTAGTGTGTTCGAAGAAAAAAGAAAGCTCAATCCGATAAAGGAGACTTGTCGGGACAATACAAAGCTCAACAAGTATCATTGGGGCTTATATGGGAGAACAAAAACTTAGTTAAGCGGTAGAAGGGACTGTTTATGCAAATGCATTTCGAAGATTAATTCTCTCATCTGAAGAGTAGAGAAGATGCTAGGTGACTTAGTGGGATTTGGCGTCAAGCGTGGGATACATTAGGAATGGAACAGATCAATTAAAATTATAGATGATGTTGGAGGGGGTTTTATCGAATTCTAAATAAAGGAGGAGCGTATTATATAGAATGTAATGTAGAAAGGTGTATATGGTCTTTATCAAAGTCTTAAATGTATGTGGCATATGTTTAAAGAGGAAAATAGGGTGGACGCGTGATAATTCTATTTTATCGGTGTGTAAGTTTTCTATTATCTATGCAGTGCAATTTTCGTGACCGATGCACCCGAGACGACAACAGCACTAACAGGTTTATAATTTTGAAGGGGCCTTATTGTGATGATTTAATGCGACAGTGCGAAGGGTGTATTCCAAGCAATGTTGAGCAAGAGAGATTACATGCGGCGTCCTGCTCCAGGGTTTTAATTTAGTGAGGCGAGGGAGGGTTCGGAAGTGAGTTAATGGAGCAAGTTATGGGGTGGGTGTGGGTTGGTAGTTATAAGGCTACAATAATATATTCCATAATACCAACATATATTAGATAATATGTAGCAATAATCCTAGGTTTCATTGTTATAAGATATACTGGGAGGGGGGAGGGGTATAAGGAAGAGGTAAAAGAAGACGGTATCAGAGTTTTGGGAGGTGTATAAAAGGACAAAAGAGAATTTTTTATGTGGATAATTGGAGTGGTGGGATAATAAGGGGAAACGTCCTACTACTACTACTACTACTACTACTACTACACCAATAATAATAATAATAACGACAACAACAACAACAACAACAATGATAATAATAATAATAATAAAATAATAATAATAATAATAATAATAAAGAAAAAGGAAAAATAAAAATAAAAAAAACAAACAGATTAAATAATAGAAATTTAGAAATAATAACTAAGTTGAAAATTTAGTTAAATGGGGAAAGAGTTGGATTACTAGGGTACATGCATAGAAGAATCAGGCACAAAGGAGAATATATATATATATATATATATATATATATATATATATATATATATATATATATATATATATATATATGGGGGATTATCCTGCAAATTAGAGAGTTCATTAGACATTACCGCGGGGGATACACATCTCCGTAGCAGGCACATGTCTGCAAACGTCAACAGTATATTGCAGATTTCCGACTGCAAGGACCAGTGTATGTAAGATAAAGATCTTATAAATAACAATGCGTGTGCCACGAATTTCAATGCTGACATGTTTACGATCCGTAGCAAGTCGCCCTCTCCCTACCATTTGAACATTTTAGAGACTCTTTTAATTAAATCCTTGAGACCTTCTCTTTGCAAGCAAAGAGAAACTCTTCTTAGACTTAATTTAGTCTCTATATAATCTTTTTCCACGTTTATATCATTTTTACCTACCCCCGACATATTCCTGAGTTTTTTTGTTGTTTTAAATCGTATTTCCTCGATTTAGCTTTGATAAGTGAGGAAAGAAACCTGCTTAGCTTACGTTTATTTTCATTTCTTTTTTATTTTTTTAAAATTCATTATGCATTTTGGTCTGTATTTACCCATTATAAAATTATGTACCCCCCGGAAAATGTTCAAATATACTATCCTTCAGCTAACATTCACGTATGTGGTGACTTCAATGTTCACAACGTCGAATGGTTGACCCACTCTAACAAGACCGATGATGAGGGGAGGTTCTGTCATGATTTCTCCATTGCCTATGACCTCACTCAGATTGTTCAGGAACTCACCCGTGTGCCCGACGATGACGGCCAGTATGCGAGTCTACTACACCTTTTTCTCACAACTTGCCCAGAACTATGTTCAGTTTCTGTTCTGTCGCCTCTTGGCCTTTCCGACCACTCTGTTGTATCAATTAAGATAAAAATGAAATGTAATAAGTCCCCAGACGTACCTCTCCATCGTACAGTAGATCGATACACTAAGGCTGACTGGGATAGCTTCTGTACATGTATATCTGATCTACCTCTGCATTCCATGTTTAAAAAGGATGTGTCCTCTATAGTATTATACCTGACGGAATGGTTAATTGTAGATATTGACCGTTTAATACCCTCGAAAAAGTTTCAGCAAAAACCTAACAGCCAGCCATGGTTCTCTCCAGAATGTGCTGGTGCTATTGCACACAGAAATCACTTTTTCCACTGTTTCCAACGTAATAGATGTATGGAAACTAAAGCCGCTTTCAGGACTGCCCGCAACCATTGTAAAAAAGTAATAAAGAATGCAAGAGAGTTGTATGCTCAATCTGTTAAATCCAAAGTAGCTGATCAGCGGCTTGGTTCCCACCAGTTTTGGCAAATAGCAAATAGAATCCTGAACAGAAGCGTGTGCTCCACGCCAACTATTATCAATGGACCTGAGGTAATCTCGTCAGCATCAGACAAAGCCAAACTCTTTGTCAAGAACTTTTCAGAAAACACGCTATGTGATATACGTATATCTGTACGTGATGTTGCCAAGCTTATCAAAAACCTTGATTACAGTAAAGCAACTGGCCCTGACGGTATTCCAATTATAGTACTCAAATAACTTAAACCTGAACTAGCGCCCATACTTACAAAACTGTTTAAACGTTGTCTTAAGGAGAATAGTTTCCCATCTCCCTGGAAAATTGCATCAGTATGCCCTGTATTTAAGAATTGAGGTGATCGCTCATCCCCCTCCCAGAGGGGGATGAGCGATCACCTCAATTCTCAATATGCTCAACTCAAGGCGAGGAGCATTATAGTCATCCACATACAGTAGTGATACGCTATTTCACAGCTCATCAGTGCGGCTAGAAATGCAACTACCTCAAGCCATGATTGAAACCCGACCGTCTAAATATATATATATATATATATATATATATATATATATATATATATATATATATATATATATGACGCAATTATTACAATCAGATTATATGCTAGACAACCCAGATCACGTCTATATGAATAGAGGAATAAATACGATAATAACTATTTAAAATATGTATCGCTATTATTACGCTATACAAATCGTAACAGCATAATAAACAATGTTCTGTTTTCGGTATAATATTGGATCGTTTTCATAAATTTATTATACAGGCATTATTGCCAATATATTAATGCAGATTGATTTACTCAATCTAGATATAAATAAATTCTAAATTATAATATATATATATATATATATATATATATATATATATATATATATATATATATATATATACATAGCGATGAGAGAGTGTTAGAGATAGAGAAAGAGAGAGAGACAGACAGACAGAGAGTTTATATGTTCAAAATTCATTTAAAATCACTTTAGAATCTCTTTTCCAAATAAAATTTATATCTTGAACCGAAGCATTCAATGTTTGAATTATTTTTTTCAAAGATTTATTCTGTACTTGAATACCAATCATCAAACCATTCTCTTTCTCTGTGCCCCTTAAAGGCATTTCGTCTTTAATATTCTCTCTGTATGCGCTATATAGTAAAATAGTTGCGAACGAATATTAGTATTTTGCTAGAATGTGTTTTTTCTGAGGAGATATACTGACATTGAAAACCATTGTATTAAGGACATCCATTCAAATATTGGATTCTTTGATTCAACCAATTAATTTTATTTTAAAAGTTATTATTTTTAAATGGAATTTGAAAATATAAACACTGCTTTTATGTGATCTATCAAGGACATTGAGCAATTTTATTTGGCTTACATTGTCATATATGAATATTTCCTTCAAGCATATTTTAGGACTTTAAGCTATTAGATTCACCAACCTATCATCTAATTCATATCAATACAGTATATATGTATATATATATATATATATATATTTATATATATTTATATATATATATATATTATATATATATTTATATATATATATATATATATATATATTATATATATATATATATATATATATATATATATATATATATATATATATATATATATATATATATATATAATTCTGGCTAGAAATACTGGAGAAATCTTTGGCAAAATTGGAATTTCCGGTTTTACTCGATATTAGACTGGTGCCCGGCATAGCTTGGTTTTTTTGTTAGTGTGTGTTGAGACAAAATGGTAGTTGGTAGGTAGGCTCGAACAGGTGAGGCAAAGGCGGAAAAAGTAAAAGATTATCTAACGTCTTACCGCTTCTCCATTAAAATTTAACGTAGTCAATCAAAAACAGAAGATGACTTTCAGAAATGGCATTGCTTGTATTCCTCCCACGTAAGCAAATTAGACACAAGGTCGTTTTTAATATGGGGAAAATCAGTTCCTCCAAAAAAGGGCACTCTTGCATTATCCAAAAAAATGTGTAAATTGTCAAAAGTATGAAGTGGTTCCCCTACCAAGAACGAATTACAGAACCGATAGTACCCGGACAGAACGGCAGGTGCGTGCCTTCGAATAGTTTCGCTTTACTTATACGAAAATACTTACAATCAGCCGAGACGAAGACATTGTGGGTTTTTTTTTTTTTACTTGATCCAAATAAAGTTAGACACGTTGTCCGTTTACGAATGCGATATATTATGATCTGGGAATACTACGAGTATGTTAAGTCTTCTCGCGGAATCCAACCGATGCGAGAACCCCGATGCAAAAAGCCTGGTATGGGCATACACAAACGGTCGCACATAGTTTGCCATTTTGTAATAGGTGATAATAATAACAGTCCACAATCTCAGCAGAATGTATCACGATAGCGAAAGGTTGTAACAGTAACAGAAAATTGCGATTCTTATGACGTGTCTTTTCATGTTGTGACCTCAGTTTCTTTATTCTTCACTTCTTTATTTCCTTTGCATATTGATCTTTGTCCGTTCTTTACTTTTCTTCTGTTTTTCAATAAATATATTGTTTTTCATTTCTCTCATATTTTTCCTGTGTTTATGCTGATTTCCTTAATTTGATTTTTTTTTACTCTTCCACACATTCCTTCAATTCATCTTACACTGAAGACACAATTTCTTTGAGTGCAGAATCAATTTACTTACAAATTTGGCACCTCTAAGCATTGGGCCATTTGCACAACTGAGTCAAAATTATTCCACTTGGGGCACAAGTTTTTTTTTTTTATACTTCTCCAACTGTTCGGAATTTCACGTAGTCATTGATGAGATTAGAATCGACCAAAGCAGCCGATTATTTCTGTTTTATGTTAATGTTTTCCATGAAGCAATAGTTTCCCAATAATTTTCTAATAAAAAATGAACAATGTAAAAATGTCCCATCTGACTCTACAGGCTAAATAAAATATATTTATGAAGATTTCTTGATGACAGTAGATGACAAAGAAAACTCTTACCTTAATCGATAAGCGCTGTAAGTCAGTATTGGTGTTTAAATTTTCTTCAAATTTGGCTTCAGGACTTCTCTACACAGCGATTTCTAACACTCGTATAAATTAATCACAATTTTTTTAGAGAATATAATGTGTATTATATTATTAATTCCAGGTGATCCATACTTTGTACTAAATGAATTAATTCAATGAATTTTAATTTTATTATATACACTTACGTTTTAGAAGACATGTTGGCCCTCTTTATAGATACTTTTATATTTTAAGATTGTAACCTATTATATATATATATATATATATATATATATATATATATATATATATATATATATAACGGACCTGTGGAAATTCTCCAGTGGATATTTTCATATGTTGATGTTGGCATTCTGTGAATGTTCAGCGTAATTGGATACATTATTATAGTGTCCATTCGATTCTTATTAAGTTGTGATTAAACAAAAAAATGCAAATCTTGGGTGCATTAAATTTAATTGAAACCGAAACAAAAACTTATATATATATATATATATATATATATATATATATATATATATATATATATATATATATATATATATATATATATCCTTCAGCTATAATTGCACAGTACATTAATTTTGGACACGGGCGAAATTGCACGATATTTTACTTGGACGGAGGGGCTCACACTTAGAGGGATTAATTTGCTCCCCCGCCGAAAATTAGGCACAAGGCCGATTTTTAATGTGAGAGGTGAAGGGGAGTAGGGGAGATGGATAGTGACAATTGGTATGAAGGGTTGCCCCTACATAACGATGGTGATATTTATTTGCTCCTTCACCGAGCAAATTAGGCACAAGGCCGATTTTAAAGTGAGGAGTTAAATGGGAATTAGGGACCAACTCGCCAGGGAGTAGGGGAATTGGATAGTGACAATTGGTATGAAGGGTTGCCCATATATTGACCAACGTCTTATCTGTGGAGTCGACCCGAGATATGGTGTTTGCTTGCAGTATCTGCCTGAACAGATACTACACTTGTATCTTGGCCAAAAGGCGTAGAATTGGGGGGGATCACACCAGAAAGAAGTAGTATAATCGTTTCTTTTTCGGTGTGAGGTGTGGGTATACTTCCACGGGACAACGGTAAACGGCACCCACTGGTAAACTATGAAATGAAAATAATAAAAAAAACATTTAGACAGGAGTAGTGATTTAAAAAAATAAACAGGGTATTGTGTCTTATAATATTTACGCTATCTCTTAAATATATAGTTTTTATCACTGTTTGTCATTTACTTAAATACGCTGTGTAGGTATTTTAACATACAAAGTGCTTCATAAATAACCAGCACCCGTGTGCGTAGTTTCATTCTTGTGCTGCATGAGATATGACGCTACAAAAAACTAGTGAAGAAATGATTAATGAAAGAAGTGTGAAGGGCAATGTTTCTTTCAAAGTTTTCCAGGTGTCAGAAAAATCTAATGGATGAAGCAAAATTATGGTTAAAAAGTATCATCTATTTAAAATTTTGAGGGATTCATTACGACTTTTTACGCTCCTGGGAACGCCAAATCCCCGTAAAAATGGGAACGCGGTGCAGTCTCACAACTTAAGGCATGTATATATGAATTCACAACCATGGAAAGCCACTATATTTACATACATATCAAGTTTTAAGTAATATGAAAAAAAGAGCTCCAAAAAGACATGTTTTTTAGCCATAAAAGTTTCAAACAGATTCGAACAAGAATTTTCCAAACGTCACCCATACAGAATTTATGTGATGAACAAGGGCCTTCACACTTTGGCCAAGTTTCAGGAGAATCTAATAGATGAACCAAATGCTATGGGACAATAGGTGTCATGTCTGACAATTTTGGAGCTTTTTTATCATTTTATTTGCCCCTGGGGATCCTCTACTCAAAATATAAATAGATAATGGTGTAGTTTCAGGCCTTAGCAAATGAATATTTGAGTCGACGAGCGTGAAAACCCAATATATTTTCAGACATCTCAAGTTTTTATTGAGAAATATGAAAAAAGAGCCTCAAAAGGGGCATCTTAAGCAGTAAAAGTCCCGGGGTACGCGGACCAGAATTTTTTCAAGCCCACCCATATTATATTTGTATTAAGAACAAGGAGCCCCGAATGTTAGCAAAGTTTCAGAAAAATCTACCAGATGGATCAATTTTCTGTGCAATTTTGGCGCATTTTCGACCTATTCTTAGCTCCTGGGGACGACACGAGAATTTTCGCAAAAAACAAAAAAATACGGTGCACATTTATTTAATGAAATACAATTGGTGGCAAATTCCAGGAAAAAAAAAACTATTTGACGGTTATATGTCAATTGCCCGGAAAAACGGATGAACGGACGCAACGACGGACGCAACAACAGACGCACGGGCGCTACTGAAAACATAGTTCCTTCTCCGATAAGTCGAGGGAACAAAAATATAAGTATGCATAAAAGGTGAAATAAATGTTTATAAACACACATACACACACACACACACACACACATATATATATATATATATATATATGTTCACACAAACACACACACGCACACACATATATATATACGTGTGTGTATGTATGTGTGTATAATTAGGTATATTTTATATGCGTGTACATTGACAGAGTTTTAAACATTTTCTAACATTGATCATTTTTGAAAAAAAAAAACAATACATTTGCTGTTTTATTAAAACAGGAATAAATATTAAAACTTTTTATTTATTTTATTAATGAGCACGTAATTACAGATGTTTCAAAAAATATTGGCGAAAATTAAATTTCTCTGGTGTATTGTAAATGGTTATTAGATCTCATAAGATTAGCACACACTCCGATTTAAAAATGAAAATATTACAGGTTCGCGTGGAATTCAGTCAATAGGAATTAAACACCCATTAATTATAAATTATTAATTTTAATCTCTTCTAACCATTTACAAAATATATACATTTTAAATATATTGCGGAATGTAAAAACAATAACAATGTTTTCCAAGTATTTGAAACAAGAGTTTTAGAAACACGGCTTTTTTGTAATAGAATGTTTATTTTGTTTATTCATAAAATAAAGAGAATTGTGAAAATAATCGCTGGAAGTATTTAATTATAAATAAAGTCAGAAAATCTGTACATACTTTACAACTAAGAAAACATATTGATTAATGTTTTATCCATCTGCAAGATTACATTTTTATAAAATCCTTCAGTGTGGTTAATCTTATTGTGTTAATTAATGTTTGATATTGTGCACTGCTCATCAAAATAAAAATAATTGAAGTTCTATGACTGTCATCAAACGCTATATATATAAGTCCATTATAGTAACGCTTTATGACACGAATCAATTGCGTATTTGCTTTTAAATATACATTCGTTTAATTAACTTTCAAACTCTGGGCCGTTTTCTCTTAAAATAGTTATACGTGAAAGAAATTCAGAATACTTTTATATATATATATATATATATATATATATATATATATATATATATATATATATATATATATAATATATATATATATATATATATATATATATATTAAAATTACATTTTCACCCCAAACAAGGCAAATTGCCACTTTGGTGTATATGGCTACTATCAGGGGCAGCAACTACTGGGGTATTGTGTAGGGATTTGGGCAGCAAGGTGTCGGATCCGTTACACTTGTACTTCTTCACGTCATTACTGTTAGGGAAGCAAAGTCCTGGAATGGAATTCCAAAATCTAACGGTTCTGGGGAAGAAATTAATGGAGTAGAACGATCTTTTACATCTAGGGATCTCTACAGTGTGGGGGTGGAATTTAGCAACCTGTCGGGTTTGTCGAGGGTGCACACCGCTAAAATACTTGTAGAACAGGCACAGGGATGCAACATTTCGTAGATAGGAAAGAGGATGAAGCTTAGATGCCAGTTCAGGGCCTATCAGGTTTGCGACTCTCTTTTGTACCTTGTCAAGGAGCGAGAGACTAAGCAGATGCACCAGCTAAAATGTGACATCAGTACTCCATACATAGGCGAATAGTGGCTTGTAGACGTACAGGATACTTTCGGGTGTAAGTAGTTTCTAGCACGGTAGAGAGAGAGCCCACCTTTCTTGCAGCGGCCCTGACAATGCCTTCAATGTAATTGTTCCAACTCATGTTTCCTGTGAACGTTAGATCAAGGAGTTTGAAAGATGGACTCTCAGATAAAGAGTCGTTGGTCATTGCTATAGGTGGTAGAAAAGGTTTCTTGTAATTATTGAATGAAACCAGTTTAGTCTTGGCGGCATTGAATGTGACCAACCATTTTAGTCCCCATTCCACTACAGATTTGAGGTCTTCCTCTAGTGTGTCTGCTGTTTCTTTAGAAATGTTTTCATTCGTCTTCCTGTCGTGCCTATTATAGAGTGTACTGTAATCAACATATATACCCATATCAGAGGCAATCTTGTCGGGGAGGTCATTTATGAATATCAGGAACAATAGAGGTCCAAGGATAGACCCCTGGGGCACTCCCGCATTTATATCATATTGTTTAGATGTACGACCGCAGAGGACAACCTGGGTGTTTCTCTTATCTAAGAAGGATATAATTATGTCAAGTATTCTGCCATTTATATCGTATGATCTAATTTTCCTGAGGACCCACTCATGCCATACCCGGTCAAAAGCCTTAGATATATTGAACTACCGCTCTGTCCTCCCCAACTTTGTCCAGTGAATGATATATACGTTCAGAGATTACAGTTACGATGCCTGCTATGGAACGGACGTCTAAATCCATATTGTTGGTCAGTCAGGAGTTTAGCATCTTAAAGGTGATGGACTAGAGCATTGTTGATTAAGGTCTCAAATATTTTGGCAAAAAGTGGGAGGGGGCTAATGGGGCGATAATTTGATGGATCAGTCCTTTCGCCAGAATTCTTGAATACTGGTACAATAGAAACAGTTTTCCAACAGATCGGAAAGCAAGATTCATTAAGGCATTTGTTGTAGAGTTTGGAGAGAACTGGAGCTACTTCGTCTGAGCATTTTTTAATAGACCAGCTGGGATGAGATCGGGTCCATATAAAGGGAATTCTCAAATAATCGCTGGAAGTCATTAATTATAAATGAAGTCAGAAAATCTGTACATCTTTTAAAACTAAGAAAACATATTGATTAATGTTTTATCTATATTCAGGGTTACATGTTCATAAAATCCTTCAGTGTAGTTAATCTTATTGTGTAAATTAAGTGATTTCGAATTTTCAAAATATTGATGTTTGATATTATGAACTGCTTATCAAAATAAGAACAAAGTTTACTTAGACACAATACCGGAAAATATTTTGCTATTTTCTTTGCTTAATTGTCTCACCATTATTTTATTTTTCTGGCTTGCTTTAAAACTTTGCACTCCCTTCTGCTTTCAGTACAAATTAATTAATTACTCCAGAGATTTTGTATTACAGAATTGCAGAATCTCATACTTGTTTCCTACCAGACGCATATGTAAGGGTGCGAATACATTTTCTTACTTATATTCCGAATCGTTTTCCTCATATGGTTTCGGTAAGGATATATGTTTTCTTTCCCGGTTTTAGGGGTTTCTTTTATTTCTTATCCGAATTCGATTTCTTTTTAACTTTGTCAGCATATGCACTTTCTTTTTGAAGATCACAATATAAACAATAACGTATCAGTAGATCAAGCATAGTCAGTTTTTTTAAATCTTCACGAACATAAAGTGCAGCTGAAAAAAATTGTTATTCCGAACACGATACAGATGTTCTGGGAATTTCTGGTAATGGAATTAGTTTAGGTACTGCTTCTACTACAACTTGTAAAATAAAATAACACTACCAATTGATTTTGTAATAATGAAGTTGGCTTTAAATCTGTAATAATTTTGTTATGACACATTTTTTGCTCAATAAAATGATTAAAACAGCGTGCAATTTTTCACGGTTTAATATAATTATACAAATGAAGTTAGTATATATTATTATATATAAGTTATAATATTACATTTTATTTAGTACAAAATCACCACGTATAAAATCTTAGTAAACAAATTAGAATATTGTCTGTTTCTAAGATCTTAAAACATAAGAAAACTGAAAATTCCATATTACTGTAAAACCATCTCGTATCTACTAATTTACTAGTGTAAATAATATAAAATAAAGATGGTTAAATACCGAACTGTTATTAAATACATCAGGTATAGAAAGGATGCACATTTTTGTGTACATTCTTCGGAAAAATATGTCTTCCTTATCAGCATACGCTTAATCGACTTTGATGAGTGATTGCTTTTTTTTTTAATTGCTCAATTTAATATTGAAATGCATAAGTAATCTAGGTATGTAAGCGTTTACCGTTATTGCAGATGGTAGAATGTAATAGATTTTTTATTTTATTTATATACATTAATTATGATTTCGTCTGTCATCATTCTCAGTTTGTATATCTTAGTGATAGTAGCATGGTGGTGTACGAAATTATATTTTTCCAATGTAACTTGAGCTGATGTGTCAGTTAAACTTACAACAATATTTTTGTATGTATATATATATATATATATATATATATATATATATATATATATATATATATATAAATATATATATATATGTATATATGCATATATATATATGTATATTTATATTAATATTTATATAAATATAAATATGTATGTATATATATTTATATTTATATAAATATATATATATATATATAAATATATATATGCATGTATATATATATTTATATTTATATGTATACATATATACACACACACATATATATATATATATATATATATATATATATATATATATATATATATATATATATATATACTAGCTGTACCCGGCCACGCGTTGCTGTGACTCAGTTTGTAAAATGGAACCCATTCCTCAAGAAAAATTTCATTATGTTCTGTTTATTTACTTTTATTATCTTTTTTGCAATTTTTTTAATCAAAAAAAGTTGTTTTTTTTCCCCAAAAAGATGAATTTTTTACCATAATATGTTAGGTGAAACTTTTTTTCAGTAAAAGCTTGCACTTTTTTTAAAGAACTTTGACAGTAAACGTTTCTCTTTGAAAACGGGATGTTTATTATAAAAAGAACAAATGAAAGCTTTACATGAACACTGTAAATAGTAGGTGAAAGTAGAGAAAATATTATTTTTTCAGGAGAATGCACATTTTTTTAACAGATGTTCAGAAAATAAACACAAAAATACTTCCATCATTAATTATGCAAAAAAAAATAAAATAAAGGTTGATTTAGTGTTTCAACATTATGCTTATAAATTACGATAAAACTTGCTGAGTATGCGCTGTTTTACGGTTGTTGTAAAAATGGAACGGCAACTTAAATTTCACTCCGTTTTAATCTATCTTGATTTTTTAATTGTGCCCCACTAAACGAATATAATCAAAACAGTCACATTCAACAAATGTACTTTATGTATATAAAACAAAAAAATAGTAAAATTATATATATATATATATATTTATATATATATATATATATATATATATATACATATATAAAGAGAGAGAGACAGGGAGACAGAGGCAGAGAGAGAGAGAGAGAGATTTCAGTTAAACATATATAGGCAATGCAATATATAGTGTATACATGCATATATAGATTTAATCTTATGCATATATAAAAATTATACAGCTATTGATTGATGGCAAGGGCCATACAAGTTATCAATCAATAAATCAATAAATACATAGAAACACACACAGAAACACACACGCATATATATATATATATGTGTATATATATATATATATATATATATATATATATATATATATATAAGTTGTTGCTGTCATATGTAGATGTGAATACGAATACACATTTTGCCACATTCTACGATGGAAAACAAGGTGTATCTGTACCGAAGAGAACGCTGCGGTTGGCATAGGGTATATTAGGACGTTAAAAAGTTTTTGTGTCCTGCGTTTTCTTGGCTTGATAAAACAAGTTGCTTCATTAACCTTCACAAAATAGCAATGATTGCAGTCTATTTAAATGTAAAATATACATAATAAAACGTTTGTTCATGTAATAAATAAAGTTATAGCAACGCAAAATTAAATATAAATAAACCAGGAAAATTTTCGTAGAAGCATTCAATTAATTTATTAATTAGTTTGGTGCAAATAACCCTAAACAAAAACATTCTAGTGTTGCCGTTATCGATATTATCTAAGAAAATAAATATAAACTAACCCTAAATAATTAAATAGTAAAATGTTAACATATATTAATGTTTATTATAACAATATGACAACAGTTTTAATACGTAGATTTCCAGAGGGGCACTACATTAACATTAAAAAATGGCGTAACTGAAAGAAAATATAATTGTAAGGCCTTTCTGAAGTTCATATTCCGTAATCACTCTTATATTATTATTTTTTTAAGTGATGAGTTTTTAATCTGATAGTAAGGACGGTTTAATTGTAAAAATTAACATAATAATAACATGGATTATTCTGCGTTAAAACAGGTGCTGTCAAGAATTGAATTTTTTAACATGTTTAACATGCAAAAATAGTATACTAAGATAGACAACATATTTCAGTTAGGAATATTGATATTTTTTAAATTTGTTTCACATACATATACACATATACACACACACAAACACACACACACACACATATATATATATATATATATATATATATATATATATATATATATATATATATATATATATATATATATACAAATTAATTGTTTAATCTTTATCTCAGGGCAGTTCGATTATGTTTTTTTTTAAATAATTTCTTTACATTATATAAACACCGTATATTATACTTAAATTATTGCACCATTAAATAATTCCTAGTTTTTTGAGTTAGTAAAGTTTAATAAGATAATTATGTATTAATATCTTGATTACTAAACAAACTATTATTTCTTTAAACAATCAGTGGCTTTGGTGTGTTCAATATTCACACTTTTCTTCCGAATTCGAGGCTTAAAGAGATTTTGTAAAATTGTTTATTGACGTCGAGGAAATAGTCATATACGAATTTGCTTATTATCTGCTGTCGCTCACGGCATTCGTTATTTGCACAAAGGAGAAGGTTGATACGTTAGATAAGACGCCAGAAGCAAAACAGGTTAACAATCGATATTTCCTGTTTTATATGTTTCCACATTGCTTGCAATAAAATAACCGCAAAATATAATGATGTTACTTACTGGAAAAATTGAAAGAAGTATATACACAAAATATAAAACAAACGTGTTATTATGTTTTTTTTTCTGTTTACAGTATTTGAATTCTTGAATTTTGTTTTGTTTACAGAAATATGAATTCTTGAAAATTTTGTACTAGAGTTCAGATTATTTTGAAATAAAAATAGGAAAAATATTAGTTAGATGAAAAAAATGGCCTAGTCTAAAACATTTTTGTACCAACATTATGCACTGCTGTTTGTTTATCTAGTTACAATGATATATATATATATATATATATATATATATATATATATATATATATATATATATGTCTGTGTGTATGTATATATATATGAATGTATGTATATATGTATATATATACATTCTAGCAATTACTATCACGATATATATATATATATATAAATGTATATATATATATATATATATATATATATATATATATATATATATGTATACTCTACTACGCACTGAAAATACAAATACACCACTGATAAGTACAATTTCGCGCGTTGTACTCTGTGTGGTAATGATTTGCTCGTTCCTTTCCTAAAAGGCTGATTCTATAAATAAATGTATTTTTAGGAATAATAGGAAGTTATTATATAAAACTGTTGCGTTATTTTTATATGTGTAAGATCGTTCCCTATGAGCATCGAAACGGCTGAGCCGATTATTTGTAAAATATCATAGTAATGCATTTCATGTGCCTGCGCGTTACCTTACATAGGTCTCATATAAAAATTTATGAGATAATTGTAAAAATCGAAATAAAATTAGATCGAAGTTAGAACAATCTGCTGTGAGCATAATTAAACGCTTTCATACAGCCTCAAACCCCAAATGCATTTGACAAGTATTTTCACCCCACAAGCAGAATGAGCCGACGGTCAAATCAACTATATATATATATATATATATATATATATATATATATATATATATATATATATATATATATATAGTCTACTCTATTCTTTTATATTGCACAATGTAAACAAAATGTAGGAATATATATGCATGGCAAATCAAAAGCAACTTTTGTTTCATTCTCGAACATACCGCTTAAATTTTTACTTCATGAGTGCTTCTGTTGTAACACAGTTACTACATCATTGATAATGCACAAGATTGCTTTATTTTATAGTAACGTAACTTTTGACGTGATTTATCTAATTTTTTACTTAAATTAATTTAAATCACATTGTTAGATTGCAAGTATGTATATTGTAGCGATACGATAAAAGATTTGGCCGAGATCTAGAGGTTTTTCTGAAAGCAGAGTAAGCTTCACTACACATTTTCTCATGAATTTCCGTATTTTGCGAAGGCAGCTATGCACACTCCACAATCCGACTATACTTTGATAAAAGCAGAGTATTTTCCCGAAAATAAGTGCATGTATTTGGTCGAAAAGCTTACAAAAAATCAATAGCATGGCCGTATTGTGCTAGTCCCTTAAATTTCGACATATACAAGAATAGTGTAAGTTCATTCCTAGGCTACGCAAGAAAGTAGATAATTGAGAATTTAATATTATGAAATGATAATAGAGAAAGGAAATGCATCAGGTAAGTATTATTTAGGTTATATGATTGGATTTCATGAACAACGATCAGATTTAGCAGCCTTTCACAGCTTGCAGTAGGCTTACTTCGGCTCCGATGATGCATTGCGAGACACATTCCAATAGAGAGCTACAAATTCCTCATTGAAACAAATTGTTACCTATGTACTACTATGGATTTAATCAAATCTTTTCAATTAAAGGTTCTGACATATTCTTCTATTTTTACTTAGTTTTTTGTGAGTTGGTATATGTGTTCTCGTTCAGATAATTATTTCTGCCTGTCTGTATGTATGTCTGTATAACTGCCTCTCTCTACCTCTCTCTCGCTCGCTTTCTATATATATATATATATATATATATATATATATATATATATATATATATATATATATATATATATATATATATATACATATATATATACATACATATACATATATATATGTATACATATATATATATATATTATTAACTAAGATATCAAAAGAAAGCAAAAAAAAATTCTTAAAGTTACATGCAAATCGAAAGTTCCTACAAGAAAAAGAAAACATAGACTATTAAGTAACAATTAGCAAAGACGGTATGGAATGTAATTATCAATTGAAGTAATTACCGTGTTACAGAAGCAACAAGAGAGCGTGCTTTATGAACTCCTCTGTTATTATTTGGTTAGTGTAGCGTTGCATCATTTTGCTCCTACGCTCTTAAAAAAATGTTAGCAATCGTATGAAATTCTAAAGCGTATACCTTTATTTTCCTGTTCATCTATAATTAGAGGAATGACGCAAAGCATAGATTTTCATACCGGGGAGAACTAATTATAGATTAAGTATCGCCTTTGAAATGTCCGTTTAAAGTTGTTCTATAATAACATCGTGACCCCGAAACAGCACACACACACACACACACACGCACACACACACACAAACACACACACACACCGTCATAGATTATAACATGTGTGAAATGTATTGCCTAGTGATTATGTTATCCAATATATTACGCCTCTTGAGATGCCTTTGTGTAGCAGGCTACACTTATCGACGAAGTAACCTAAATCATTCAAGTATTATTATTTTAAATTCCATCTAGAATGTTTAAAACTGACTATTAAGTTAGCATGTTTTAAAGGAAAGGCATGCGTATTATAATCTCTTTTACTGAAACCCCCACTTCGTTACAGTCTGATTAATGTCAAGTCATATGTCTACAGGAAATTGATCGATCGATTAGGTTTTTAATTTTAACTAGAAAATAAAGGATTTCGCTTTCCTTTACGAACTAACACTAATATGACAAAACAGATGTCTATCAGTATATATGTGTATATATATACATATATATATATACATATATACATAAATATATACATATATATATGCATACATATATATATACATATATATTTACATACATATATATGCATACATATATATGCATATATATACATATATATACATATATACATATATATACATGCATATATATACATATGTATATATATAAATAGCTAATTTGTTTTGATTATAATTAGTTTTAATACGTGCACTGATTATTATAATTAATATTATGACAAATTTCAAATTTTCTTTGTATTTAAATTCATGATCGTATAAGTGTGTATGTATGTATGTATGTATGTGTGGATGTGTGCATATATATATATATATATATATATATATATATATATATATATATATATATATATATATATATAACGGCCAACAAGCATTGTGTGTATGTATGTCCGAGTTGGGGTGGAGAAAGCCCTCGCAGGACGTGGTGCAGGAAACTTTTCTAGGAGAAGCAAATATCTGATTTAAAGCGGGAGACCAGTACCCGCATTAAGCTTGTATCTAGTTTAACTTGTTGCTGGCTATCTTGCTCTTGCTTGTTGCTGGATCTCGACATTTTGAACCGAGAGAGAGACTTAACTGTCGTACAAATCTAGGAATGTCTAACATCATATGTGTATAGATACTCCCTCAGGAATTTGTCTATACAAATGGTCCTGTGGCGATGGAAAAGTTGTGACGCATAGAAGCTTGAAATGCTGATAGCATGTAATAATTGATATCAATGATTGTCTTCAGTGTCATACCTGCTTGAGCGTGTGAATTCACTGGTAGGACTAAAAAAATAAATAAAAGAAGGCATTTTTAGTCCTATGGACTTTAATTGTCTGAGGAAGTGTCACTTGTCTGAAAAGGTGTTGCAATGATCATATATAATTGTGTATGCATGTGTGTGAATGTTTGTATGTATGTGAGTATGTATGCATATATGTATAGGTATGTGTATGGGAAAATATGTGGATATATATATGTATATATATGTATCTGCATGTGTGTGTATATTTAACTATATATATATATATATATATATATATATATATATATATATATATATATATATATATATGTCAGTGTAATCTAAGAGGTAGTTCGGTTAATCAGTTTAAGGGTTGATTTCAGCTTGAAAAACGCAACATTTAATTAGCTTCTTCTTCCTTTATTCATTTTATTTTATTTTCTCTGCTTCTTTTTTTTCCACCTTTTCTCTATGCCAAAGCCCAACTTGACCTACCAAAACGGCTACTCAACAGTTTTATAGCTTTTTATAGCGTGTTTGAACTCGTCTATAGATTTTGCTCTCTGCTGTAAATACATATATATATATGCATATATATATACATATATATGTATATATATCTATATATATATATATATATATATATATATATATATATGCGTGTGTGTCTTCTCCCTCCATCCATCCCTTCATTTTAAATGTATCTTCCCTCCATTGCCCCTTTCTACCTATCCCATCTCACTAACGTTTAATTCCAGTAAAAAGTATTTAATAAAAAGTTCCAACCAGACGTTAAAAATCTTTTCACCGGCCTATAAAGAAAAATTACTCCAGAAATATATCCAACTGGGACTTATACTTTATGATGTAGATTACACAATATACAGCTTGGATCTTATTACCTGACTGCTTAAAATATGTATATATATATATATATATATATATATATATATATATATATATAGTATGTGTATGCGTGGGTGTGAGACTTCGGCAGTTATAGTCTCAGAAACAGCAAAGCTGATTTAGACGGTAAGTTCAGAATAAAGTGGGAGTATTTGTGTATCGGTTTTGTTTTCGAATGAATCTGACACTTCATCACAGGACCCTAATGCGATCTAGTTTTATGATCTTATATATCGAATTTGGTATTCTGATCTGGTGTTCCACTGTAAGGCAATACCGAATACTAATATATATACATATATATATATATATAATGTATATATATATATATATATATATATATATATATATATATATATAATTAGACACTGCCGTGTTTAATATATGGTTAAATGGCCGATTTAGTCATATAAAAATTCACCGCTCACTTATATTTTAACCAAAGGTCACGCAAGCATTACAGTCTGTAGATCACCTTCTCAACTATATCGTAAAAAAAATTTTGTTCAGGCAAACAACAGTTATAAGGAGATTTCTGGTGTTCAAAATCGTACAAAATATAAGAAGATAAGCGAAGCTTGAATGCTTTCCATAGCAACCTCATCGCTTCACCGACTTCTTATTGGAAAAACTCCGCTGCTGTCTCTAAAAGAGAAATAACAAGTGAAACAGAAAAACTGAAAGCATGAAAGGGAGATAATTGCAGGATTTTATTGAAAGCAGATGAGTGCCTTATATTGGTATTACATATGTGTTTATGAGCGAAGAAAACAGAAGTTAAATTAAACAAAGGCCAAGTGCATTTATTGGAAGCCCGGAAAATCATGGATTACAATATAAATATGCGAGCATGAAAGTAATATACTTACGCGTACACATTGAAAAGTAAAGGACTAGTTGGTTTAACTTGAAAAGAAAGGACAAGATATTCTAGTAGAATAATATAAATTTATAACTGAAAATATTGCAACATTAAGATTTTTTTTTTATAATTCAATTCATAACATTATATAATCAGTTCTTAATGCTGGACTAGTTAAGTTATAAATCTATTATATGTTTTACTAGACTATCTTTTCCTTTTCTTTTCTACTTTTCACAACTACTCCTTTACTTTCCCATGTGTAAGCTTAAACATATTACTGTTCATGCTCGTATTTTTTTTATTGCAATATATGTATGTATATATATATATGTGCATATATATACGTGTATATATATATATATATATATATATATATATATATATATATTTAGTACAAAACATTGTTGAAATTCAAAGATTATTTCTTTTTTATAACTTTTGTTTATTTCAGCTTGAATTTCTTCATTACAGCCGTTTCATTAATGAAATGGCAATGTTATGATTTTATGTCTTCATAGATATCTTTTTTTCCTCACCCACTCGTCAGATATTATTTCAATTCGATGTTTTCAACAAAAAGTTAATTTTGTATATAATAGATTTGGTGTTTGTGGAATGCTTCGAGATGAAGCTTCATCATAAGTGTATTTATACCCGGTAAATTACATGAAGAAGGTCAGATGATTTGTTGTCCAAAACGTGGTGAAACAGCAACTGTTAATATTAAGAAGACAGTTTCAAAAAAAATATGAATACCGCCCATTATGTTATATCTACTTTAAGGATAAAACACATATACTAATATATAATACCATGATATACAGACAACACAACGTGTTTTGTGTTTGTGTGTGTGCGGGTGTGTGTGTGTTGATATTCATATTAAAAACCCTCTGTTCAATGTTTTAAAAAAAAGAATATACAATTATCTTATTTGTGGCTTATGGAATTGCATTAACCAGCAAAAGATCAAGCCTATCTGCATCTTCATTTAAACATTCATTTTAATTACTCCCCTATTAGTTATTCGGTTTTCTCATGGGAGGATCATCTTTAGTAAACTATTACGTGTAGTGATATTAATACAGATATTTTACATAATTCATACTTGTATAATATATGCGTAAAAAGTTTATAGTTAATACAAAATGGTTTCCATATACATTTATGTATGCATATATATTTTTGTTTAACAAATATTTCCTACCAAAATCCTCCTAGACTGTAGGTCTACAGATGGGAAACTTCATGTATAACGTATTTGCATCAATTCAAAGCTTTATATTTCGGTTTTACACGGGAAAAATCGGTGCAGATATTTGAAAAAAAAATTGCAGGTGAAGGTCCAACACCCACATTAGGATGCATAATGTAGTAGCTATTGGTTCATGTTTTAATTTTTAGTCTTGTATTATAAATGTCTTCATAGCCCAGTCATTAACGACAGAGGCAAAATACATCGTGAGCTGAACGTTTTGATTTCGAGTAGCGCACGATTTTTTTTTAACTTGTTCAATCATAACACGTATTGCGACGATCTATCTATATCAATATATCTATCTATATATCTATAAATGTGAAAGTGTCTGCCTGTCTGTCTGTCTACATTTCTCTACTTAATACCTCCGTCAACTTTCAGTCTACAGACTCGAAATTTGATATACATTGTAGTGAAGTTTGGTAAAATATTTGTAATTCGTTTCAGGCCATAAATTTGGATGCTAAAGAGTCAGAATTCAACGATTTTACCATGGAGAACTCTACAAACTCCTCCGTCAATTTTTAGTTTACACACTTGATACTTTAGATATAGGTTACTTGGACATGGATCTAACTTAATGACTTGATTTGAGCCCAAAACAATATATGTAAAAAGGTCATAATATGGGTAAAACGTTTTTAAAAAATCGACCTCTGCGGTGTCTATGGAGTTATTCTAACAATTTCTGGTCAAAACATTTGAAATTTACATAAAGGGGATTCAGAGATAAGGCAAGCTTTATAATCGGTTTGGGTCAAAAATGAGCTACCAATATATAAATCTATGCATATATGGTTGCATATCTGCCTAAAACGTTCCGCAGAGACGACAGATTTTCACAAGATCAATATAGTTTCTCCAAATGATACTGATCTTGTGAAAATCCGTCAAGTACGAAATATGTCTATACCCTTCAGACGACACATATCAAAACATTGGCCTAAAACATTAATTCCTAACCCTCAACAAACACACACGCACATACACACACACACACACACACACACATATATATATATATATATATATATATATATATATATATATATATATGTTTAAATAAGGGAGTAGTCACCAACAATGTGTACTTTTTAACATTATTTTATTATTCCGTGTCTTGGTTTTTCATTGAGAATTATGTTTGGATCATTGTCATAATGTTTTTAAGTTATTGAAATCGTTTACGTACGTTTCAGACGGCCTGATGCGTCCATCGTTAAATATACATCTTTCTTTCGTTGGAATTTATTAACCCATTTTATATATATATATATATATATATATATATATATATATATATATATATATATATATATGTGTGTATTATCCAAAAAGTAAATGAAGGATGTCGATCTAAATTAGAATCGTTATTTATAATAGAAGTATGCTGCAATTTTAACTATATCTGATAAACCCATTGCAATTTTTTATTATATAAACACATAATTTTCACAATTCAAACTCATAAAATAATGTTTTTTTCAAGTTACTCATTTTCAGTTTATCATATTTTTTATCTTTCCTGAACATTAGTTTTGACAATTTGCAGAATATCTGGATTGCGATTCAACTTCCGTATTATATTCCTGATAATTTTATTTTTTTTTGCAATTCTTACATAATTTGTGATTTTACATTTTGAGGCCTGTGAGCTCGCGGAACAAAACAAAGGGAATACAATCGCAATACAGATTTTCTACAATATGTCATGAATAATGTTTTTGAAAGATCACAAATATGCGAAGCAGAAAATCGGCAACAATTTAAATTCATTTTTTTTAATTAATAAAGCGTTTTCAAACGTTCATAAGTTATCAATATTTTCCTAATATATTGTCAGATTGTCTTAAAATTACAGAAAGACATACTCCAAAATAAAGTATCTATTTAAATTCCAAAACTTACAGGTACTTTTTGCACACGCTCTCTATTTTTCTGTCCTCCTTTCTCTGTCTCTCTCTTTCTCTCTCTCCGGATATATATATATATATATATATATATATATATATATATATATATATGATATTATTAATCTTTACTAGTTATATATATTAACATATACATATATATATATTTATATATATATATATATATATATATATATATATATATGATAAAAATGTGTAAATATTCATATATTCATTTATGTATATCTCTATATCTTTCCGATTGTTTTTTTTAAATACATCACTATCTTATGTGTCAATTTATGTACACACAACGACACACATTTATAATGCATGTGCAGAGAGAGAGAGAGAGAGAGAAAATAGAGAGAGAGAGAAAGAGGGGGTAAGGTAGAGATGGAGAAAGAATAAAAGAGGAAGATATATAGAAAGCATGCTATGGAGGAAGTTTATGGATAGAATACAGACATGTGAATATTGCGAAAATTTGGGTCATTATTTGCAAAAGAAAATATTAAATAATAAAACCAAACTTATATCTCGATCGAACGATCATTATTTTTCCAAACAGGGTTTCCTAGTATAAGTCTTTTCCTAATTGGCAATAGAAAGTAACCCGAAAAATATGAAGTACCTTACAGAATGTTAATATGCTCTGTTTCATTCTGTTTATTTTATTGGACGCCCATGTTTCTGCCTTGAAGGACTGAGCGTCTCCGTTCGCCAATAGCATAGATAACGAACAGCAAAAATGAAACTATATTTACAAATCACTTGAAGCAGAGGAAATCCATTTTAGTGTTTAGCGATAAAGAATAAACCAAGTCAATTCTTTTATATCTATTACATTTGCTCGATAATTAGTGATGTTATGTGCATGTTTGTATACACCGATATATACAGCTATATTCTGTTATCCTAAATTTGTGATCTACATATGCATAAAAACGATAGAAAGTATTTGTTTCAAATGAGAAATTACAATGTGTAAAGGCAAATATTTCACATAACCTAAGGTAATATAGCTTAAACCAAAGCAATAGATAGAAACATGAAGGTGAAATATTTAAAGGATTTAAAAAAAACTAATTTCATCCGTAACTGCAACCTGTATAAAGTTTTAAAATATAAAGCAGTTTTACACATCAAATAGTCACCCATAATTTCTGACGTATACATGTACTGTAAAAGTAACCTGTTTCTAAATATGTTGTATGTTATTAACTATTACAACATTCGTTGCAGTAGAATAAATTGTTACATTGAAATGACTACTAGATCTATCCATGCGAATAACGCGAATAGACAATTCAATGTTCGAATTTCTTAATTATTTCGGTAATTTCTGCCTTGAAGGACTGAGCGTCTCCGTTCGCCAATAGCATAGATAACGAACAGCAAAAATGAAACTATATTTACAAATCACTTGAAGCAGAGGAAATCCATTTTAGTGTTTAGCGATAAAGAATAAACCAAGTCAATTCTTTTATATCTTTTACATTTGCTCGATAATTAGTGATGTTATGTGCATGTTTGTATACACCGATATATACAGCTATATTCTGTTATCCTAAATTTGTGATCTACATATGCATAAAAACGATAGAAAGTATTTGTTTCAAATGAGAAATTACAATGTGTAAAGGCAAATATTTCACATAACCTAAGGTAATATAGCTTAAACCAAAGCAATAGATAGACACATGAAGGTGAAATATTTAAAGGATTTAAAAAAAACTAATTTCATCCGTAACTGCAACCTGTATAAAGTTTTAAAATATAAAGCAGTTTTACACATCAAATAGTCACCCATAATTTCTGACGTATACATGTACTGTAAAAGTAACCTGTTTCTAAATATGTTGTATGTTATTAACTATTACAACATTCGTTGCAGTAGAATAAATTGTTACATTGAAATGACTACTAGATCTATCCATGCGAATAACGCGAATAGACAATTCAATGTTCGAATTTCTTAATTATTTCGGTAATTACAATGTTTTTTTTATTTTGTTTTTTAGAATAATCAGCAATATGTTTATATGTCTCCTAAAAACAGAATCAATATTGAAAAAATAATATTTATTAGAAATAATACACAGTAAGAATTCTCGCACAAGTCATCAGCAAGCGTTGCCGATAGGCACCCACTGGATGTCTTCTCCGAAGTCTCGGTGACAATAAGTCTCTCCAAATTGTACACACTAATTAACGATATTTTTTGTAAACAAGTTTGCATGTTCTAAACAGTGGTTCACTTTAGTCATTCACTTACAAGGCCCCTTGTATTTCATTGGAATTAAGTGACATCAATGAATCAGTATGACTACATTCAATCGATGTATAGGTAATTATTTCCCGCCTTGTTCTTGACTTTTCTCAGTTATGATTAATGGAGTTCACGGCGTTGGTTGTATGTGATGTTGCTCTATGTTCTTGTTTTATTTTTGTGGCGGTTTTCATATAAACGATTTAGTTTGTAGTTCATGTGTTTTTATCTCCGCATTCAAATATTTGATATGTGTACATCATTGTTATCTATAGAATGTCCTCAATTATACTACGTGTATCAATTACTTTCTTTTGCAAAGTTCATCGCGATTGTTCCTATTCTTTGCCACTTCTTGAAGTAATTATTATCAGTATTATTAATGAGAATAGTAGTATAGGTAGTAATATTATTCGTAGTGGGGTGGAGAGGAGAAGTATGAGTTGAAGGAGAAAAAAGTAATAATAATAATAATAATAATAATAATAATAATAATAATAATAAAAATAATAATAATACTTACTTAACCTATAATGTTCGAAATTAAACTTTGTTTTTGAATCTCATTTATTAAACTGGTCATCATTATTTTTCTAAATATTTTTTGTCTTTCCATCATAATTGCTAAGGTTTGAAATAGTGTTGCTTCATGAACTTTATTGTACTCCGACATACTCTAATAGTAAATACGGAGCTTACTTTCTATTAGCATTTTCGCAATGCTTTTAGACAGATTATATCTGAATCATAATATTTTAACTTCCCTTTTTATTCGTGCGATTAAAAAAAAAGAAATGCTTGTTCTATTTCTCTTTCAAATTCATGGTGTTTGTAGAGCAGGATCTTCCTGCGTTGATTGGTTCCAAATCCCGTATTTTAATCAATATTTCAGATATTGTCATCGCTGTAGGGTGCCAATGCTATATTTTCTTTAATTTCTGAGAATCAATTATTAGTGATTGTCCATTTGTAATAATCAATTATTTACCCTAAAAATTGCGGTAAAAGAAATCTTTCAGGATATTCAGCAAAGTGTACGTTCCTCGATAACTGTTCACATAAAATATATGCTACTGCAATTGTCGTAAACGGAAAAGATTTATGTATAATTATCCAGATATTTACCGAACTAATTTTGAAAAGAATGTTGATTAAAGCCGTCATAAAGAGAAAATGTGGTTCAAGGTTTAACTAATACATTTCATTATTCTAAACAATCACGTGTTTACATATTTTATTATGGAAATTTTTTAAATTCTTCTATATCAAAACACCAATTACACAATATATATTCCAGTAGAATGAATGTAAAATATTTCTTTAAGGGTATTTGTCATCTAATGATGTAGTGTATGTTTCCCTTGCCCAACCCGTTATTTCCTTGTTGAAGCAAAAAAAAATTGGCTTTAAGCCAAACACTAACATTTTACTTTTGGCACCGCTTGCTAAATATAAACCAACATCTCTGATTACGATTGAGGTGAATTACTTTACTCATATATTCAAATTTTTAGCACGGTAAATCACTGGAGATGAACTATAAAACGCATGAAGTTGAAAATAGGAAAACATTCTTAAAGTTGATACAAATTCCTTCAACACCAACAACTCATAATAACCATGTTTTATGCATAACATGCTTGTTTGTTTTTTGTTGCAAACTCGTTTTTGCTCACACAAAAATAGTTTTACATATGCACACTCGCTTATACATCTATGTAAATAGTTAGTAAGACATAGCAATGCAGAAAAAAAAAACGGAATAGGTTGGTAACGTGAATGAGCAGAAAAAGTAAATGCAATAATATTAGGCCAATGTAATATTTTTGACCATCTCGAGAGAATGTTCACCTTCATAAAAGAGTGATATGTTGTGGAGCGCTGAGGCTGTGGAAAATCACAGATGTTTGTTTCGTTAACAACATGAGATGCAAAATAATACGAGGGTCGTTCCATTAGTAATTCCCCTGCTCCACTTCCTATAGCAGTATATCCACCAAACTTGGAACAGTTATTAATCTTTCTCTACATAGGAATCAGCAAGAGTTATGCATTTCTCCCATTGCTTGATGCAGTTCTGGAGACCGTGTTTGTAGAGCACAGCAGGTTGGTCCTCCTACAACGATGTGACTTCAGAAATCAAAGCTGCATCATCTGGAAACCGCTTTCCTTTCAAAAACAATTTCATGGTTGGGAAGAGGTAAAAACCATAGGCCGCAAGGTCAGGAGAGTAGGGAGTATGTGGGAGGGTTTCATAACTACACGCGCGTTCTTCTGATCTGGCGACATGCGAGTTGTGGACCGGAACGTTGTCCTGCAGGAGGAGGGCATCTTTGCTTATGTTGCCCCGCCTCTTGATTTTGATAGCTTCCCTTAATATCCTTAAAAGTGAAGCATATTAGGCTCCTGTAACTGTGGTACCCTTTACCACGAAATTTGTCATCACTACTCCGTCCTGGTCGCAGAAGACAGTGAGCATAACCTTACCAGCGGAGGGCTGCACGATTGTCTAATTTGCAGGTGGTGAGTCCAAGTGCTTCCAATGCATTGACTGGGCTTTGGTCTCTGGATCATACTGATGGGCCCAGGTTTAATCCTGTGTAATCAGTTTTTGGCAAAACTTTGACTCATCTTCTTGGCACATCTCCAAATTCATCGTCGAGCACTGGAATGGTGTGAACAATCTGGGAATCCATCTGGCAGAAACCTTATATATATATACAAATGGTCATGAATGATAGTTTCCACATACGCTGTGCAAAACTTGACATATTGGTCTATTTGGCGAATAGTAATGCGCCGATCTTCCAAAATGGCAGCCTCAGCAGACAGATGCCTCATCAATGGCAGAAGTGGAGGCGACCAGGTCTGTAGGCTGTTTCCACAGACTTCCGACCATGTTTGAATTCACGATGCCAGCGTTTTACAAATTGATTGGGCATTATCATCATGTTTCTTTCGTTTCATGAAAAGTCTCCTGTAGTGTACGCCTTTTCAAATACAAACACCGGATCACTGCTCGTCATTCAACAGACCCCATTTCACACCTGATTCCGTTCAACCACCTGTAAAACAGAAACCACAATTAGTTCAGAGTGTAAACCGTAGATATATAAATCATTGCACATGCAAAATTCCATCTAGATCAGACGACTAATACTTGGTCAGAGGCATTACTTATTGCACGCCCCTCGTATTAATATATGATAATATTTTATTTATATTTATTTTTTTATTTCAGGTATGCTAATTGATTTTTATTTTGTAAGGTATTTTTGAAAATATAACCATTCTCATCGTTTAGATAATTAGTGCGATTAAACATTATTTAAATCGACGTAATTATGTATTTATAATAGAGTAACAAGACACTAATTGTGTCTTTAGTCTGGAAAACGAATAAAATATCTGAAACACAGCTCATTACTTTGATATTTGTCTTGATTCGCGTCATCATACAGGTTTTCTCATGAATAAATTGCCAATGTTTATGGATGTTTGAGAAATACACTTCCTCCACAAATGTCCAGTGTTCAGAATTTGTATGCCCTTGAATGAAAATGAAATTGGAGCGCTGTTTTATTTTATAATTACTGTTAGTATTCTCACATAATTATTACAATTAATTGTGTAGCATTTCTCTCTCTTTCCTCACTTTCCTCATTTTCCATCCCTTTTCTTCTTTTTCTTGTTTTTTTTTCTTTTCCTCTAACTCTCTCTCTCTCTCTCACACACACACACACACTCTGTCTTTCTGTCTCAACCAATTAATATAATATTGTAATTATTTTCACATATTAGCGAATTATAATGCAAACCACAGTATTTGGTATACAGACTCAGCATGTCGCATTTTATCTAGCTTCGTTATAGCTCATTCTCTACAACCGATAGTCATGTTCCGATTTGTCGCCAGTTCGTGTTGATCAGAAGAACTCAATCTTGAACTATTTTAACTCTAGTACCCGGGGTTTCTGGGAAAAATATCAATGAATTGTTCGGTAACGCATGTTATCCTTGTTATATTGGTTGGCAACGACGTAATTTCCTGACCCCAAGCTACTAAAACATTGCTCAAATTGACAAAGCTTTTAAATAAAGCTTCCTGTGAAAGCAATCAGAAAACATATGGTATTCTGAAGTCAACAATAGTTAAATTTTTCCGCTGAAAAATGCGCCAATGAGGAAATTGAACGCTGAAAATTAGGCATAAAAACACACAATGGTGCGAGGAAGGAACTGCTCTAGCAATGCCCACCATTTCCAACGGTTCAATTCAATTTATGCAGTGTTAATCGCACAAAAGAAGCATGCATTCCGCAGGTTCCTCTGCCACAACTCAAATAAAACAAACAAAAGTATATTGAGGTCAGCAATAATACAAGGGGGAAATAGATGCAGCTAGGTATGTGGATACTGAAATACCCAGGAAAAGATTTGTCAAATAATATAGGAACTAGTCATTTCTGTAAAACTTATAATAATATGATGTATAATGGAAATCAACAATTCCGTGATGATGTGATAATGATGAGGTTGCTTCAACGTTATGCCCCATATATATATATATATATATATATATATATATATATATATATATATATATATATATATATATATTTAAATGAATGTACGCATTAAAACTATGCAAAAGAACACAAATTGCTATGTACTCAGAAGTATATTCTATATTATATATTTTACCAGGATAATTATCGATAAATACAGAATGCTGAAAACTAAGCCGATGTCAAATAGATGGGCTCCAGTTTAAAATCGTTACCACTCTGTGAAGTTACGTGTTACGCATATGATATATGGGAATTTTAAGGAAGCCTTTACAGAAGAGAGGGCGCGGCATCTTTGGCTGTATTAAATCATATATAATTTATAATATCTCATTTTCTGTCCATACGTCAATCTCGAACTATAAATTAGTTGCATTAACCTCATATAAAGTTTTCACATTTTTGTATTATTTATTGTTAACTTGGCAAAAAGGAATTCTATACTTGGAGATTCGTCGTAGTTTGTAGAGAAAGGGATAATTATTATAAAATATTATTATTCTATAATTTAACCGAAATATTCTCAATTTTATTTGTATTATTTAGTAGAGTATTTAAAATAAAATTGTTTGCAAAATATCCAGTGAAATATTTAATTCTTATATTTGTAAATGATGGCATAAACAGTAAATAATCAAGAGTCCATTTGGTTCTTATGCCTTAGGGAATTCTATAAAATGCTCACACTTTATTAAGAACATAGCTAATAAAGGGGACTCCATTACTACTAAGAGTTCCCAGTAAAATTAAAAGAGTAAACTGTTCTTGACAAGTTTTTTTTTTTCTGGCGCAGACCTGGTCTTGTGTTTCTGGAATTGTCATCTTTTAAATAATCCTGTGTTATTGACTTTATTTACTTTTATTTGGTAAAAGTGAAAATCACATTTAAAAAGATCACGTTAATCAAACCTGGGATAAGAAACATAAAATATGAACGCATAGAAATCCCTCAAATTATAAAATATAATTATATGTACATTAAAATGTACCTGGAAACTCCATCACGAAAAACTCGCTCAGGGAAAACTAATTCATTTCTGCTAGATAGAAAAATCGATTAAAACACATTTTATATATTGTTTTTAAAAGAGACTAAAATTCCATAATATTTTTAAAATACTTGTACTTGTTTACTCCTGTTTTGATAAGATAAACTCAGTTTGTCTAAGTGTTCTTTTTCTATTGAGCTTTGTAAGTTTTTAGTGATTTAACTTAGTTTAGAGTGTTTATTCACTTAACACAATCAGGTAGTCTCGAGTGTTCTATTAGAACGAAAATAATGTCCGACCCAAAAATAATGGCACCCACAAAAGAATTGCAGATTATTTTCCGTTAAATTCATATTAGATCCTCATCTTTGACTATAAATATTTAAAAAAGATAGCTTTTTTTTATTTTCGTTAAGCATTTTAACGATTTCATGAGTAACTACATAGAAAAGTAATATTTCATTTTGGAATTGGTATTTAGTTATGGATCTATAAATTTGTTATTATTATTATTTTTATTATTACTATCATTATTATTATAGTTGTTTTTGTTGTTTTGTGGTTTTACTTGTTGTTGCTGTTGTTGTTGTTGTTGTTTCCATCCGCTGTGCTTTTTACAGAAAGACAAATCAATTTTATAATATACCAAATGTTATAAGTAAAATAAAACCTCAACTTCATTGATAGAGAGAAGGCACGGAATAGTTACCATGTTAAAAATGGTTTTCTTAATAGCAACATTTTTACTTAGAAATTCGGTCTCGACAAATAGTTTGTTCCTAGATAGTTTTCTCATTATGCTTATCAATCCTTGACTATTTTCAACTGTTTATGAAAACTTGCAAGTATCATGTTATACACTAACGACGAACTGATACAATTTGGATTTGTTTTAAGATCAACAATTTTTTCATCAATTACAAGGAAAGCATTTGAGAAAAATATTCATGAAAATTACCCGAGGGTATATGCAATGATTTAAAAATGTACAAAATAAAACGAAAAAAATTCCAAAAAACAAATATCCTATTAAATATTGATAAATTTGAAAAAAAAAGCACAATCGAAATGCGAAATCATATCAGAATCAGAAATTAAGAACAAAATCAGTAATTGTTAATTTTATTTTATTTCGGACTATTAGTCTCATCTTTATTAGTTGTTGTTGTTTTTTGTTTTTTTAACTAATAAAGATGAGACTAATAGTCCGAAATAAAATAAAATTAACATATAATGCTCATCTCAAAAATAAAAAAATTCCAATTAAGGAATAATATATATATAAAATCAGTAATTGTATCGGAATTGAGTAAAGACTTTGGAATCGCCCCATCTCTAATATATATAGGGAGTGTGGGTATGTATCTTTGCAGATGTATATAACGAGAGCATATGTGTCTGAATATGTGTAGGTGTATGCATGTATATCTGTGTACATGCATGCGTGTGGGAACGTGCATCTGTAAGCGATATTTGTATGCAGAGCAGTACGCCGGCACGCCCATGTGCACCCACATCTAACAAAAAAAAAACACCGATGAAAATGAAAACATTATGTATAGAACCCTGAGAATGAGTTTATGCTCCTATCTATGTATAGCCATGTCTACACCGAACGAAAGTATTGCGCCTATGTACCCACAAATGAAGTTAGATTTAAATATATCCAGACAAATATGTCTATACCAATAACTGTCTGTATAACTGGGTGTGTGTGTGTGTATGCACGCACGTGTACACCCACGTGGGCGTCTGTATGTACATTGGGTACCGATGTATATGTGCACGTAACTGCGAATGCGTGTGTGGATGTTAAAGTATGTCCCCGTTGCCTGCTGTCCACATAATGTGTGAGAGCGAGCAGCTATGTATATATGTCGATGTATGTGTTCATGAGAATTGGTAACTGTATTTGCGCATGCGCCTGCATGTATTCGTAGCGTGAAAGTATGCTAGAATCAATATGCGCATATAATCCTGTATAATCGCCTGCTTAGGGGCAGGGGCGTCGATGTCTGTATGTATCTGTGTATGAGCGTATCCATGCCTACCCACGCGTACCCAAATTTTAGCACCTTAAAGAAAATTTGACGTAACCGAGAGCAACGCGGGTGTCTATGCATGCAGGCGCACATATGTGCATAAATTTGCACGGCAAGACGGGATGTATGTGTACATGTGACCGTTTCTTTTAAGTATATATGTGTGTCCGTGCGCATGTGTGTACCCGTCTCCGCGACCGCTAGCTAACCCTCTCCAACTAATTAACAACAAAATAAAAACTAAAAATGAATAAACCGACTCATAACCCCCCCGCCTCCAAACATAAGAGAACACCCAACAGGTCAAGAAATACTTACCAAGTAAACATCACACCAACGAGACACATAAAAACCTTAACATTAAGACTGGAATTTTAAATTAACCCCCTCCTCCCACCGCGACATATTCCCCTTCCCCTCCATGTATCCCTCTGCCCTCAGCCATACCAGAAATAAACTTCCCAGACCTCACCCACAAGTTCCTTAAACCCCAAAACTAAAACATTACTGACATGCCAAGTGCCTCTCCTACCCTCCCTCCTTGTTCCCTTCCTTTCTTTCTTCCGCCCTCCTGGCACTCCCCCCTGACCTCATTCACTCTTTCACTCTTTCATCCCAAAATAGCAAACATTTCTGTAAAAGTCTGAGGAAGCTACAGACGGCCACAAAACGGCCAAGTTGCTGAAACAATAATGTACCTATTTACTATGCCTCCCCACGGGACAAGTTAGACACCAGGGTCGTTTTTTAACGTGGAGAAAAGGTACAAAAATAAAAATTCTCTCAGTCGTGAAGGATTTCTCCTCAACCGAAAGAGAACAAGAAATAGAAGTGCAGCATCTGAAGAACAGATGGTGTTTATTTGCTCCCCCACTGAGCAAATTAGGCACAAGGCCGTTTTTAATGTGAGGTAAAAACCAGCTCCCCTAAAAGTAGGCAAAACGGGGCACTCTGGTTACCAAAAATAATAATTGTCCCAGTATAGAGGGTCTCCCCTCCATCGACTGGTACAAATCATCTCAAGTGCAGCATCTGCCGGAACAGATACTACACTTTGATCTTGGACAAAAGGCCAAGGCTACTTAACAGAAAGATACGGTAATAACAAAAACGTATATATATATGCATATATATATATATATATATATATATATATATATATATATATATATGCATATATATATATATATATATGCATATATATATATATATATATATATATATATATATATATATTATACAATCATGTGCTTAGTGTCTGTTTTTATCACAGAATATGTTCATAACATTAAATTTTACTAATTATATAAAAAAAATAGCTTTTCTGTTCAAACTATTTTTGCGATTTATTGCAAAATTGAATAACCTGCAATATTAATTATGCAAATATTAAAAGAGTGTGGATATAAATTAGAGTGTTTAGTCATGACCAAATCCTAGTTTATTCGTGATTAAAGGGCTGTAAAATACTAATGATGTAACACTTAGCATTTTTTTTTCATTATATCTAGGCATCTCCGTGTCGTAATGCTTGAAACATGCATCTGCTGAAATGTTTTTAGGCTTAAATCGTCATTTCTAATAAAGCCAACCATGTGAGAGTTAATGTTGGTTTTTCTATACATCTAATTTTTCAAAACACATATACTGAGCATCAGCCTTGGACTACTGCATTATCCGCAAAAAACAATTTCTATCATTTTAGCCGTGTTAATTTTTTTCCAACCGGACAAATTATAATGAAGTGGATTTGAACTTTATTCTTCCAAAATATTTATTTTCGCCTTTAAATCACATTTGAAAGAGGCTTCATGCACGCTACAAGTTTATGCCCATTCGTTTTTTATAATCTGTTTTTTGAATTTCAACGAAGAATTGTAATTTCTTTTCTCCTATATATGTGTATATGTATATATGTGTGTGTATATGTATGTGTATGGATACGGCTATATATATATATATATATATATGTATGTATACATATATATATGTATGTATACATATATATATATATATGCGTATACCTATGTAGAATATATATATATATATATATATATATATATACATGTGTGTATACATATGGATATGTATTTATGTATGTTATATATGTATGTCGTTGTATATATGTATGTGTATATATGTATGTGCACGCATATCTATATGAATATATATGCATACATACAAATATGTATATGCCTATGTATATATAAATATATGTATGCACATATGTGTATATATATGCATATGTATGCATATTTATGTATATGTATGTATATGCACATATATGTATATGTATATAGGTAAATATGCGCATACTTATATATATATATATATATGCATATATAGGTTCATATTTATATATGTGTATTCATATATATTTATATGCATATATATGCAGTTATAGTTACACATATATATGTATATATATATATATATATATATGTATATATAATGTAATGTTTTTAAGCGTTGATAATACGCAATCCTATAGCACTCGTACAGAGAATACGTTTTGCAGTTGTACAATAAATAAATATATTTTTTAAATATTTGTAATAATTTTAATTCATGATAACGTAATGTTGCTTATATATATATGTATATATATATATATATATATATATATATATTCTGTCACTATATTATATGACTGTATGAAGACGCGACTATACTACAAATTAGTACGTCCTTATTAATTTTCCTTGCATTTTTAGAAATAAATAATCATTTCGTTTTCATTCTATATAGTAGTATATTATTCCAACGGAACAACCTTTTAAAAAATTGAATCGCTCACTTGGATCTATGTGTGTATACTGTAAGAAATTTATTCATAATAAACAGCATGTATATGTGTGTATTTATTAGTGCTTATTCGTCGTAGTTCAAATAACAAATAATAATAAGTATATCTAAATATTAAAAAATATATAGTTACAGAGCAAATTGAATACTAATGTAATGATGGTTCTAGTCTTCTCAATTATTATTATTATATATATATATATATATATATAAATTGCAGTAAAACTGTTATTTGCAGGTATATATATATATATATATATATATATATATATATATATATATATATATATATATATATATATATATATATATATATTCGGATATTTCTATGTTCATAACAGACATATTTAACATGCATTTAATAGTTCTTTTCCTAGTTTTTAGTCTTAACACTCTATTGTGGTTAAGGTCTCCCGTCTACATTATAGACCAACATAGCAATTATTTATTCATTAAACCGAGAGAGGAATAGAAGAGAAATGCTTTTCCTGATAGATTATGTATCTAATTGAATGTAGCTTGTTACCTAAATAAACAAAAAAAATCCCTATTTCCTGCAAAAGCTGCTTCGTACATGCAAGTATAAAAGACGAAATAATTTGCATCGCTGCAATATTTTTTTATTTTTACAGTAACATAAATTTTCATCAAATGCAATAAATTTATTTCAGTGATTTTTTAGTCAGCAATGGCTTTTATGCGAACGAAGAATAAAGAACAATTTAAATTTATCCTCTACATATTTGTGAATAAAGTTAGCTTACTTTTCTCTCCTGTAGTAATATTCTTTAATGTTGTTTCAAATGTTTTTTGGAATGTTTACGAGCCTTCTTTTATGCAGTACGATTGTTTTCCAGAAGTCTAAGTATTTATTAAACCTCAGGAACTAACCCACACTTTATATTTAATTAGCTGATGTTGTAAGACACTTGCTTGAAGTAAAGTATGCGCCTCCCAGATACAGACTACACACATATATACACATTATATATACATATATATATATATATATATACATATGTATGCATATATATATGCATATACACATATATGTGCGTTTACACACGTGTGTGCGTGCGTGTGTGCGTGTACGAAAAATGGTACACACATTGTAGTTCCGCTATAATCAGTTAATTTTCTTGGTTTTCAGACGTATCAATTGTTGTTATAAACACACACATGTATATATATATGTATATATATATATATATATATATATATATATATATATATATATATATATATTTATATATATATACTGCTTATCAAAAATTTAAGATCATTTAAATAACTTTTTAAGGATAGAATTAAAACTCTTCGGACTTAAGTTTACAAATTCACCAATTTAAAAGGTTATGCAAACAAAGCTACATTCCGAAGATTTAGTTTTAAAATTTACATTTTTATTAAAGTAGGATTTTTACACATGATCAAAATTATAAGACCATAGAAAACATCTATTAAATTGTACAAAAAGTGTATGAAAACATTCAACAATCGAACTTAATTATGAGTTCTACCTCCATAACTTTGATGATATCAACAATTCTTTGGGGAATGCTAGAAATAAGGGTTCCATTAAGGTGGGGGGGATCCTGTTCCAGTTTTTGAAGATGACTTCACGAAGTTCATTTTTTTTTTGTTGAATATTGTTTGCCATTCTGATAAACCTGTCCTGTTATCCATCCCCAAATATTCTCAATTGGGTTTAAGTCCGGTGAACTTGCAAGATGTCCCAATAAATGGACTCATTTTTCTTGTTGAAAGCTCAATGTCCGCCTTACAGTGGTGATTGCAGCGTTAGTTGGTTGACATAACCATCAATCCCCACACATACGATGAACCTCCATAATCAAAGATGTTTTCTGTAGCATGCTAACATAATCAGTTGCTGTCTGACGACGGTGCACTACCTGGATCTCTATAAGAAAAGCCACGCCATACCATTACGGATCCTCTATGATGTGTGGAAAAAAAGTCAGCAGGCATGCTTTTGTCATGCCAATATTGCTGGAAGCTATCAGGATGATCTGAATTGAAATTATTCTCATCAGAATACAGGATTATCTTCCACTTCACGACGAAATCTTAAGCGGTATATTTTGTGGCGTGGAAGCAATCGAGGAATTTGTTTTCGTTTTTTTATTTACCATGCCTTTTTTCTTGTAAGTGTCGTCTGATATTTATTAGACTGGAAGCAGAATATGTAACCGCCTTTATTTGACTAGAAGAAAATACTCTCTCATTCATAACAACTCGTCTGATTCTCCTACTTAATGCAGGAGGTATTTGGTGTTGGACGTACTAAAGGATTTTGCTTTCCATAATTTTCAGTTTTCTTTCGAAAGTTGCAAATAACAGTTTTACTGCAATTAATCTTACCTGCAATCACTCGCTGTGACAAACCTTGCTTATTGAATCCTAGAATTCGAGAGCGCTCAACTTCGGTTAATGTTGTTTCTTTTACGCATGATAACACCATTACACAGTGTTTCCAAATATCTAACTAAACTAAAAACATTAGAATTACTATAAATCTAACCATTTATTCCCGTGGTCCTATATTTTTGATCATGTGTAAAAGCCCAATATAAAAAAAAAAACATCAAATTTTAAATAAAATGTTTGTATTGTACCTATTTGTTTGCATAACATTTTAGATTGTAGTATCAGTAACCTTAAGTCGGAAACATTTAAAATCTATACTTAAAAAATGTTTCCTTTCAAATATTTTAAGTTGTCTTAAATTTTCGATCAGCAGTATATATATATATATATATATATATATATATATATATATATATATATATATATATATATAGGAACAGACACGCATTAGGAATTTGTTTACGTTGGACTTGAATAAAGTCAGGTTGTAGTCATGTGGGAGGCAGGCAGACGGAACATATTTCCACAGACGTGCAGTTCTAAGAAAGAAGCTTTATTCATTGAATCAACGTTTTGATTTAGGCACAGATAAAGGGTGGGGGAAATTTTACACGGGTGTTTTTCGTGAAAGATTGGCGAGGGGGGACCAGTTATTGGAGTTCAGACGAGCACCGGCCATGGAAATAACGATAAAACAAGGATAGGCTCGCAACGTCTCTTCTGTGGGATCTGTAAGATCATTATATTTTAATGCAATTTGGATATTGTCAGCAATGCTAAGTCATCTTTTTAGGAATCATTCCTCTTTCATTTGCAGTTCAGAGATTGTAAGGAAAATGTCGTACTTTTAAAGGTGAATATGTGGTGTATATGGAATTAAACTAATTTTATAATGCGTATTTTTTTAAGAAAATCGAAATACAACAATTGCCAAATTACTTCGATGGTCTTACAACCCATTAATAACTTATATACTAATTAAAAAAGGTCCGTTCTTCTCGAACATTGATAAGTTCACTTCTGATTATTTAACCCCTTAATATTACATGCCAATTTAATTTGTTCGTCGTTAATTTTATAATCATTATATCTCTAATCATTTGGCTATTACTCTCTCTTTATTTTATTTTACTTCAGTAAGTTTTAAGATACCAAGGGGCTCCCTCCTGGAGCTAACACTTGATTCTGTTATGATTGAAATTTATATCCGAGGGCTCTTTTAAGAATAGATGCTGTTCTGTTTTATACTGCTATTTGTAATACGTTATAGCTTGGTCTTCCAGGGATAGCTTCTAAGTATTTGTGGAGGTTCTTTTTTATTAAACAACTTGCTCCTATCACAACCGCTAGAATGTTTATTTCTTTCAGAGACCATGTGGTTTTAAGCATGTATATTACATCCTATCTGAAGTCTCTCTTAAATGTTATAATGAGCTTTACTCTTAATAGAATATTTGACAAAAAATAGGATTATCGCTTTGTGTATTGTTTTTTCTTAAACTCTTATACTATAGAAATGCAATATCATTTTATACGACTAAACTGCAACAAATGAAACTAAAATTAATAATCAGCCTAAAATTACATTTTACTTTTAAAATTTATTCTGATTGATATCAATAGGTTAGTCTACTATATTACAGCACACTTACCAATAACGCTTAATCTCCATGTTTAATCTCTTACACCCATTAAGTACAGTATATATTTATAAAGAAAACAATATGCACCGTTATATGGCATAAACTTTAAGACTAACACTGAAATACTTTTATTTAGACTTACTACAAATTAAAAACATATATGCGCGCGTGTATATATATATATATATATATATATATATATATATATATATATATATATATATATTAAAGCACGTATGATCGAATACGACAGATATATTTTTTTTTCGATTTTTCAGGATATCTTTTCCATTCGTTGAGCGATGTTTTTTTTTTTTGTTGCAGCTGGCTTGAAGTATAGAAATACGCCCGAACGAGTTTCACATTCTTAAGCAGAATACGCATTTCAAGCAGTGTTGGAAAATGAAGACCAGCCGTGGAGCAGTAAAGGCCCACAAATGGGATGTGTCCTTGACCGCTTTACATACTTCTGACCAATTTTTCTTCAATTGGACGTCAGGGCCAACCCTACGCCAGGTATCTTCAAGACCAATCTGTCCAATTTAAAGGTACCTGGAGAGGCATACCCTTCCAGGTTCCAATGCGTAAGCCAACAGACGTATTGCAGTTGATTTAGGCTCATGTTACCTGTTCATATTTTCTTATTTCTATGTCGACATCTGTAGCCTCAGCACTGCTCATTACAAGCACATCACGTCGTCGGCATAGGCGGTATATTTTACCGTGATACTGTCGCGAGGCAAAGTGATCCAGCTAAGGATCGGATTCACACTAAGCTTACACAGAAAAGGCTCTAGCGTAAGCGGGCAACTAGTGAAAGCGGACAACTTTGACGAATAACCCTGGACAAATTGAAGAGCCTCCACCTCGCAGCATTCACCTTCGTCATAGCTCCGGGGATTTTATATACAGGAGCTAAACTGAGAAACAAATTCAGCCGAGGAATGAACAGCCTCTAGGTAACGAGTATCGACCTTATGAAACGCTTTGAACTAATCTAAATTGATTAGCGCGGCTTCTGTGTCGACTTTTTCTATGATAAAGCGAATCGGGTGCAACTTACCTTTAATCCTCCGGCCTTTTACAAAACAGGTCTGTTCTAGAATTATTAGCCGATGCAAGACAAGTTGCTGTAGATTTGCTAAGATCTTGGCTAAATCTTTAACTCTGTATTTAACATAGTTAAGGGCCGGAAGTTATCCGTCCCATGCCCGCCATTTTTATCTTTGCTTGGCAATTTAATGATCCCCCTCGTAAAATACTAAAGTATAGACACGTTTCTAAACAAGGAGTTAGAAAGTCGCAAAGAGACAAACGTAGGGGAGGGGATCAAATATATTTCGTAAGGGAGACCATTGATTCCAGGAGTTCTGTTGAAAGGTCTTCTGGACATCCGCACTTTTTATACATCCCCCACGCCTAGCCGCCCTGGTCGCCTTAATACGAGAAAAGTCGGCTAAAGAGGTGACAAACTGCACCATAGTCAGACCTGGATCCCTGGTGACGTTATCCTCAAAATGAATGAGAAAATTCTCCAAGATTCAGTTATTTGTAATCACGATTCGTCCGTCCGACAATATGACACTAGCGATATGTCGACGCTCCTCCGCACGCAGTGAAGCGGCCATGTTTGTTGCATCGTTTGGCGCACTCTTTAACCTAGCCCTACCTACATATCGCTGGTCCTCCCTGTTAACCAGCGAACCCAGTTCAGCCATAACTACAGTATAACTATTATAACCCCCTCTTTCACCGTCTTTTTTATCTAGCGTCGATTTCAATGCCTCCGAATTATGATTGTGTCAACGACTATAATCTAAAGTAAAGGATCTAATTTTTTTTTTAAGTTGACCGCACCAATTATTCCAATTTTCAGCCACCGACAGTTCTCTCTGTTTTGTTAGTAACAGCTGTTCCTGGAAGTCCTTCAAGTCGAACAACGACGTGTTGAACTTGCAGTAGCCAAGCATCCTAGGCTTAAAACTATCTAAGTTTATTCAGACCCCGATGAGCCTGTGATCCCAATACACTATATTGTGGAAACTTTGACAACCTAAAAATCCCAGGCAAACTCTACTTACGAAGAACTGATCGATGTATCACGTGAGTTGCACCAGATTGGAGCAGCGTCTACCTTTCTTAGTCCATACTACAAACTTGGATTTCTCATTTCCAAATTTATCGACAAGATCAAACTTATCGATAAAATCTCGATATGCTTTAACACCATGGTTCTTGTTAGTAGCAGTAAAGGAGGCACTCCCGCGAGCTAAATCGGGATCCAGAACCGCGTTCTAGTCTCCCGCTTAAACTATCAAAATAGACGAATTTTTAAAGTGCTCGATCCACTGAAAAAGAAATACAGCTCGGTGCATAAAACTCGATAATTCGAAACGCCACATCATATACGGTAACATCCACGGCGCAAAGCCTCCCTCCCGGATCTGCAAATACTGGGATAAACGACAATTTAAAGAGTGCGCTAAGCTAGCCAGGTGCCCTCTCCTTGTGCTGGCATCCAAATGTGCAGAATAGAACTGAAAGTCTCTAAGGAGCACATCGTGATAATCACTAGGAATAAAGTGGGTTTCCTGCAAACAACATATATCCACTCAGAAACGTTGAAGGTCGCATGCAACTCGAAGTTTACGAAAGGCGCCCCTTATGCCCCGAACATTTAAATGCACTAATCTGAAGGCCATTGTGATAGATTATGGTTTAGAATCCTTAACAAACATCGACGACGTGAAGACATCGACGGCTGACCTCTTGGGTGCAGTGGTAATTTCATCGGTGCTCCCGTCCGGGGACAAGACACCAATATTTTGGGGGTATGTAACTTTAATTTCACAATAAACGGATATGTGCATTCTGAGGACGACCCATCACATACAGGGTTTTTAAAGTTCGGATAGTTCTTTGTCATTAAAGAATGAAAGAGGAGGCGTTATTTTAAAAGAAGTCGTATCCTCCTCCATCATATTTCTGAATCCCGTTTCCTCTTCTCTCGATCCGACCAAACTCATGAGTCCTTGTGCTTTAAGGAAGTTTTCAGAGTCGCTGACGTCTCGCTTGCTAATCGTTTAAGTGCCGTGAGATTCCTAAAATCTTTTTTGTGATGAGTTGTCATCAAATTTGCAGTCTCTGGAATCAGTTTGCATACATACTGCCCTGTGTAAAAAGCTTCCTTCTCTAATGAAAGCATCTCTGCCGTTTTCAGAAGTGTTTGGACAAGCATAGGCAAGGGAGTTGGAGTCATGGCTGTGTTCATTAGAGAGTGTGTTGGTGTATTAAGGGGTATATTATAGGGAATTGAGAAGAGGAAGGTCTGGGAGAAAGGGGGGGTCTGTCTTTTTGGTGTATGAGATCAGGATAGATTTTACCGGGAATAATCTAGGGGAAGAGGCCTTATATTTTAGTGTCGGGCTCAAGGGGGTCAATTTATAATCAATTTGTGGTAGAGAAGCAGTTACTGACGGAGGGGAAGCTTTCGGTGGGAATTTTTTTTTTACTGGTGTATTTTGATTTATAACACATAGCGTGTTTTCTGATGCAGGAGGAAATATTGGGGGTTGGCAGCCTTGGTTGACACTAAAGTTCTGTAAATTTTAAAGAAAATCAGTTCAGCCATTTTGGAGTATGTAAATATATATATATATATATATATATATATATATATATATATATATATATATATATATATATATATATATATATATGTAGGACAACACGAGTATGAAATGAAGACGCAAAACTCTATATTTCTAGATATAGAATGGATCATTTATTGAAACATGGAATACAGGCGAAATTTGGCGGATAGAATGGACTCTTTATGGCAATGCATTTCGAAACATACTGCTTCTCATCAGAAGAGTAGAGAAGGTGCTAGGTAGCATGTGGCAGATGCGGCGTCTAGCGTCAGGTAAATTAGGGATTGAGATTAAGATGTATATGTATTATGGTTAAATAGGGCTGTATTGGTGCTGTGTGGTAATTTATTTTAACGCTTTGTAGGGTGTCTATTTTCTATGGAGTGGGGAAATTTGATTAATTTTTGGGGGTTATGTAAGGTTGTAAATCTGAAAGGTAATATGCGGCAACATAATTTTAAGTTTCTACTGTTATGATATAGAGAGTATGATCATAAGCGGAGATTAGGTTGGCAATAACTATGAGTGCGTATATTCCATTATTCAATAAATGGTCCATTCTATATCTCCCAATATATAGTTTGTGTATCCTGTTGCCCTATTGTATAAGCTCCAATAGTTATTGTTGAGCTTGGCATTACCCGGATAAGTCTCGTTTTGTGGAATTTATCTTTCCCTTTTCCTTTTACATTAAGCTATATATATATATATATATATATATATATATATATATATATATGTGTGTGTGTGTGTGTGTGTGTGTGTGTGTGGATGTGTGTGCGCGCATGCGTTTTCCGTCGATCCGACGAATGAGACTCCGCCAAAAACAACTACGTTGCTAAGAAGTTCACACAGATGATCTCTTTATAGGAGTGAAGGCTTTGTATAGAATCAGCCCCAGATTTTGTTATTACCTCCTGTCGTTTTCGAAACAGATGGCATACGGCATACAATGGTCCGCAGATGGTTACATCAATGTTTCCTTCTCCTAACTGCATGCCTTAAGTAAGATTAGAGTTTTCTCTCTTCCAGTGAAATTATTCAAGCTAGATAGCAACCTGTTTATTCCTACGACTACATGCATCATCTAGCCTTCCGAAATTGTTGCATCTGCTTCTGGCTCGGCCCATTGTAGTTTAACTTCGGTGGCAAGAACCAGTGTAACAACGTGATTGTGATATATATATATATATATATATATATATATATATATATATATATATATATATACTTGACAACCCGTGACCAGATGGGCCAGTATGTTATATTAGCTATGGGATTAATGTATGAGCGTTACACTTGTGGCGTAAAGAAAATATTTTTGTGACATAGCAGAAACATTTCTATAGGAGTATATTAAAATGAAAAAAGAATATAGATAGATTTCTATGAGTCGTTCTGTTTGTAATTGCATATTTAAAGAAAACAAAAAACTTACATCCATTGAATTATAAGTGGGTTGCAATACTTATAGGTAAATGGTCACTGAACATAATACTTACAGTTAAATTCAAATATGTACGCGAAAAAAAAATAATTGGGGCGGTAAGAAAATTGTGTTTAAATAACTTACACCTAATACGGAAATGAACGATGTAAAAAAATGCAGAAAATATTTACAATT